>NW_016810571.1:1666634-1691636 GCF_001698545.2 Rhinopithecus bieti
GGATGGTCTCGATCTCCTGACCTCGAGATCCGCCCGTCTCGGTCTCCCAAAGTGCTGGGATTACAGGCTTGAGCCACCGCGCCCGGCCTGGAAATGTTAAAACATTTTTTTAAATGTTGAGTTAATTACAAAGAACTAGAAAAATAAAGACACAAAAGTACTATATACCAGAACATGCAGGATACAGCTAAAGCAGAACTCAGAGAAACATCTTTAACTATATTAATAAACTAGAAGAAAAGAAAACTAAATAACTTAAATATTATCAACCTGGCATCTTGTAACTCATAAAATAAACCAAAATCAGCCAACTAGCCAAAAGAATAAGGAAAACAGGAAAGTCCCTGCCTCCACTAAAATAAATTTTACATTAATCAAAAATACAAATATTAAAAGAAATAATTAAAATTGCTATTTTATTTTTTGTTCATATCTTTATTTTTTTGAGACGGAGTCTCACTCTGTTGCCCAAGTGGTAGTGCAGTGGAGCAGTCTCGGCTCACTGCAAGCTCCACCTCCTGGGTTTACGCCATTCTCCTGCCTCAGCTTCCCAAGTAGCTGGAACTACAGGTGCCAAAACTTGCTATGTTTTTGATGTAAGAAAGAGCATTCCATAAAAGGAAAAGCTGAAATACCACACCACTGAGAATATATAGTAAAATTTCTACATTAAAAAAATCCATAAAACAAAGGCAAGTTAGAAGGAAAATATGCTTCCTTTGGCCCTTTGGCAGGAAATAATAATTTATTAATATATAAAAGCCCCAAACTCAATAGGAAAAAAAGACAAAGAGCATAAGAGAAAATGGGCAAAGATTATGAGTAGATATTTTAGAAAAGGAAAGACAAATGGCTTTTAAAACTTTGAAAACATGCTCAGCTTTACTCCTACTTAGAAAAATCAAAATAAAATTCCAATTTTTTAAACTATTAAATGGTCATAGAGCAAATATTGGATAATCCACTGTCTTGCAAAAACGTGGGGAGAAAGGTATTCACATTGCTGAGGAGAGTGAACACTGTGCTATTGACAGCAAGTATGCAATAACCCCAAAACCAAAGTACATTTGCCTTTGATTCCAAAATTCTACCTCTAGAAATGTAGCCATAAAATACACTCAAACACTTGTGAAATAGCACACACACAAGGTTTTTAGAGCATTGTTTAGGTAGCAAAAGAATTAAAACAACTTCAATATTCATGAGTAGGATGGGAGCTAAATGTTTTGAGGTAGTGATACAATGGATACAATACGGTTTTGTTTGTTTGTTTGTTTGTTTTTGAGACGGAGTCTTGCTCTGTCGCCCAGGCTGGAGTGCAGTGGCACGATCTTGCCTCACTGCAACCTCTGCCTCCCGGGTTCAAGCCATTCTCTTGCCTCAGCCTCCCGAGTGGTTGGGACTACAGGCACCCACCACCACGCCTGGCTAATTTTTGTATTTTTAGCAGAGACAGGGTTTCACCATGTTGACCAGGCTGGTCTCGAACTCCTGACCTCGTGATCCACCTGCTTCGGCCTCCCAAAGTGCTGGGATTACAGGCGTGAGCCACTGCACCCCACCCACAGTGTGTTTTTAAAAGGAAACAGCTCTGAATATATTAATAAGGAAACAGCTTCAAGGTTTATGATTGAAAGTAAAAAGCAAAGTGAAAAAAAAAAAAAAAAAGTCTCGTATACTACTGTCTACGCCCACCGAAACAATCTATGTTGATGCTGATATACCTCTACACAGATATATCTGTTTAGGAAGGCAACCGATAGCAGCCCGTATCTGGGCAGGGAATAAGTGTGGCTGGCTGATGGGCAGTGAGGAGGAGGAGTGATCTAAGGTTCACGATATGCTATTTTTCAGTTTGGATTTTGAATCTATGAGTGCATTACCTATTTAAAATATGTATTTTAACTTTAAGAAAGTGTGCATGGGGAGTGACAGGGAAGCGTGGAGTTCAACTGACTTCCCACCAACTGTACTGCTCAGCTGGGCATCTCTGTGTGGAACACAGTGATAGGTGGGACACAGAGATGTCCAGCTGAGCAGTCGAGTTGGTGGGAAGCATAGGAGGACGTGCTAAGAATTGTGAGGCATCCTCCTTGCCTCTCCTTGTGGGTACTTCCCTGGCCTCAGCTCCAGTCTCCTCCCTACACTGTGATCTCTTCTATTGCACATAGCTCAAGTTCGCTGTCAGCTCAGGGCCCAACCTGCAGTCCTGTGTGGCAGAATTCAACTTCTAGTGGCAAACTTGTTGATTAATTATAGCCTCGTCTATAAATTGGTTTCCCCTAAATCCAAGCTCCACTCTTTTTCAAGGGGTAGCCAGGAGGATGAGATAACACAAATATAAACCTATTGCCTGTAATATCTCTAGCAGGGGCTGTTAGTGGGAGGTAACTTACAAACAGGAAGAAATGTGAGGGCGGGGCAGTGATAGGCAAGTTTAGTATAAAACTGGTGGGAGAGGGCACACCTTTGAAATCACAGGTTTGTGTTTACATTCCTGCCCAGCTTCTTATCAACCACGTGACCTTGAGCTAACAACAGCCTCCACCTCTCTTGCATGGTTCTTGTCAGGATTGGTGATGACATAGTTTAAAATGGCAGGCATATCGTTAAGTGTTTGATAAGTGGTAGGTGTTGCTGTGCGCAAACTTTGAAATGCCACATGATTTCATTTATATGTGGAATATAAAAAAGTAGACAGTAGAATGGTGGTTAGCAGAGGCTGGGGGTCAGGGTGGATGGGGTAAAGGGAGATGTGCGTCAAAGTATACAAACTTTCAGTGAGCCAGGAGGACTAAAGTCTAGCGATCTGTTGCATGACATGGGAACTATAATTAATAATAATGTATTATATATTTTGAAATTGCTAAGAGAATGGATTCTAGATGTTCTCCCCACAAGGAAATAAGAATATATGTGAGGTAACAGATTTGTTAATTTGCGTGATTTAATTATTACACAATGTATACCTGTATCAAAATATCATATTATACCCCATAAATATATACAATCATTCGTTAATTAAAAGAAAAATAAATTTTAAAAAACAATTTTCTAAGAGTTCTATTCAGGCACAGGTAAGCCAAGCTTTTAAAAATCCTAAAAAAAGAGGTTTGGGGTTGGGCGTGGTGGCTCATACCTGCAATCCTAGCACTTTGGGAGGCCAAGGTGGGCAGATTGCCTGAGCTCAGGAGTTTGAGACCAGCCTGGGCAACACAGTGAAACCCCATCTCTACTAAAATACAAAAGAAATTAGCCGGGCATAGCAGTGTGCACTTGTAGTCCCAGCTACTCGAGAGGCTGAGGCAGGGGAATTGCTTGAACCCGGGAGGCAGAGGTTGCAGTGAGCCGAGATCGTGCCACTGAATTCCAGCCCAGGCAACAGAGCAAGACTCCGCCTCTACAAAAAAAAGGGGGGGCTTTGAGAAGATGGATTAGGCACTGCCTGAGAGTGATACTTTCTTAGGACACAGGATGAAGCCGACACGGGAAAGAAGAGGTGGAGAAGCCAAGACTCCCTGTCATTCTGCATATATGGGAACCACTCATGTTTTCCTTAGACTTAGTTCTAGAGTTTGGATAGGCCTGATCAGGAAGGCAGGAAGAGTAACTCTGTCTCTGTGGTCCCTGCCTCCTTCCCAAGTGAATGTTTGCACCACCAGGCTCTCCTATGCAGGACAGTACTGCTGTCTGCAGCATTCCAAGAGGTACGGAAAGACAAGGGGAAAAGAGAGAAGCCTTCATTTATGGAAGTTCCTGTGTGTGCCTTTTATGTAATCTCTATTAATACAATACTGGCAGACAGATTTCAATGTGCCTATTTTATCAATGAGGAAACCAATGTTTAGCCAGGTGGTGACGGGTAATTAGAAAAGTATCCAGACTATACTTTCCTGATTTGGAAGTCTAAATTCTCTTCACTATACCATGCCATGTCTTTCACTTGTAAATAGGACAGCAATCATATTTTTTTTTTTCTTTTCTTTTTGTGAGATGGTGTCTCGCTCCATCGCCCAGGCTGGGGTCCAGTGGCTCAATCTTGGCTCACTGCAAGCTCCACCTCCTGGGTTCAGGCCATTCTGCTGCCTCAGCCTCCCGAGTAGCTGGGACTACAGGCGCCCGCCACCACGTCCGGCTAATGTTTTTGCGTTTTTAGTAGAGATAGGGTTTCACTGTGTTAGCCAGGATGGTCTCCATCTCCTGACCCAGTGAGCCACCCGCCTCAGCCTCCCAAAGTGCTGGGATTACAGGCGTGAGCCACTGCGCTCGGCCAGCAATCATATCTTTGATTCTATCTTGTGACATTTTATTTTCCTATGATTCACATAATAAGGTTCAACCAACATTTCAGACAACTGAACTCCAAGCATCTAGGAATCTTTGACTTTGAGACTTCCCTTCAGAATGTTAGAGACAGAAACTATCTGTGACACAAACCCAACCAAGCAGGGAAGTCTACTGAGGCTATAATATAGAAATGGACATGCCAGTGGCAGAAAGAAGTTTGATGGTATGAGTCGATTAGGTAAAAGTCCTAAAGAAACCTCTGGTGGGCAGAGGAGTGAGAAGAGGATTTGCAATGGTTCGAGGTCAGTAATCCAGGCGGTAGAAGAGCATGGGAAGGGAGGCTGAAACTGCAAGAGAAGCACAGGGATAAGTGGACTTCCACTATCGAACCAGATAAGAAAGTGAATGAATGCCTTCAAAAATTATGATGTTGTCACATGCTAAAACAGTGGTTGCCAGAAACAAGGCACATTGCTCAGGATTCTCCAGGAAAACAAAAAACAAAACAAAACAAAACAAACCCATTGGAGATATCTGTATTTACATCTATACCTAGAGATTTATTGTAAGGAATTGGCTCACATGATTACAGAGGCTGACAGATCCCAAGATGTGCAACCAGCAGGCTGGAGACTCAGGAAAGCCAATGGTGTAGTTCCAGTCCAAAGGTCTGCAAACTCAGGACCCAGGAAGTGCCAACATGTCTCTGTTCAAAGGCAGTCAGATAAGAGTTCTCTCTTATTTGTAGAAAGATCAGACTTTTTGTTGTATTTGGGCTGTCAAAGGATCAGATAAGGCCCACCCATGTTAGGGAAGTTAATCTGCTTTACTCAGTCTACTGATTCAAATATGAATATCATCCAAAACCATACTTCTAGGCACACCTAGAATAATGTTTGACCCAATATCTGGGCAAACCATGGCCCGGTTAAGTTGACACAAAAAATTAATCGTACACAAGGGTATAGGAGGGAATATGAAATGAACTCAGGAAAATAATGAATGTCATCGAGAATCTGGCGTGAGATGAAAAGGAATGACTAAAGGAGAGATTAATGCAGATCTTAACAGTATGAAATGGCAAAGCCACCAAATGAGAATTTGGTTGGCATCATTGATGGCTGGGGTGAGAGGAGTATGTAAGTGAATACTGGGACAAAAAATATACAAGCCTGTGTAAACTTTGAGTAGCATGACAGGTGCTTCTACAGCCAATTTGGATTTGGAATTAAAGTAAAATTGCTTTCACTCATCTTCTGTCCAAGTAAAATTATACATCATTGTTGAGATAGTGGTGTTAGGAGACCCGTGGAATCTATGCAGAAGTTCCTTAACAAGAAGTTCTGCTCTAAAATGCAAGCGTGTAATGCACACATTCACAGGATGTCATAGGACATAGGACCCAGTGTGGTTCTCTTGATATGATGGTGCTTCTTACCCACCCCAAGACCAAAGGCAAGGGCAGTGCCATCAAGAGACACTGAGTTTCCTTCAGACCCAGCTGACCTAGGTCATTTAGGGAGTTCCATCCAGAAGCTGAAGATATAAATTTAGTAGTAATTCAGCATAGTCATGATAATATATAAAACCACGGAACAAATGAGACCACGTAGGGCAGTGGTTCTCAATCCTGAGTGCACGTAGGGATCATCCATGATGCTTTCAAAACCAGCCACAGCCAGAGCTCCAGACCCAGGGACTCTAATTCCCCTTGCCTGGAAATTATCCCTGCATTTAGAAACCTTCCGGATGACGCTAACGAGCAGGTAGAGTTGAGAACAGATGATCCAGGGGAGTAAAGAGGAACCCGGACCAACACTGAAGCACTCAACAATTAGAGATCAGTTTGAGAAGTAGAAGCTAGAAAAGACAAGGAAAGTCAGAGATAAAAGTTATTTGAGAGGAGGCCAGGTTAACGGTATCAAATCCTGCCAAGTGAATCAGATGAGGCCAGAGAAGCGACCAAGGCGTTTGGCAACCTGAAGGTAGTTTGTAACCTTGGCAATTTCTTTGTGGAGTGGTAGGGACAGAAATTGGCCTGGAGTGAGTTGAGGTGGAAATAGTCATTGTAGCAACATTCTTCAGTTTTGCTCTGAATTGATGAGTGTAAATGACGCAGCAGCTGCTATAGGATGTGAGAATGGGAGTGTTTTTACTGTGCTGATGGGAGTGATCCAATAGAAAAGAGTGATTTTATAATAAATAAGAAAAGTATAATAACTATATCAGTAACAACCCTGCAAAAGCAAGAGGAGATGGAATCCAGATAATAAGCAGCATTGGGCCGGGTGCAGTGGCTCACGCCTGTAATTCCAGCACTTTGGGAGGCCAAGGTGGGCAGATCATGAGGTCAGGAGTTCGAGACCAGCCTGGTCAACATGGTGAAACACCATCTCTACTAAAGATACAAAAAATTAGCCGTGCATGGTGGCGTGTGCCTGTAATCCCAGCTACTCGGGAGGCTGAGGCAGGAGAATCCTTGAACCTGGGAGCAGAGGTTGCAGTGGAGCCGGAGATCATTGCCATGCCACTACAGCCTGGGCAACAGGGCCGGAGGGGAGTTTGCCTCGCAAAAAAAAAAAAAAAAAAAAAAAGAGATTGGGGTTCCCCATCTGATCTGATGATTCTACCAAACATCTATTTAAAGTCAATGGACTTATAAAATTAAATATTTTGAAGTCTGTTTTGGTCAACCCCACTGACCTTATTCATAGACGTATTTTACGGTCGAGTAACATCTACATTTCAATCATTCTTTCCAAATTACCACATAAGGGGCCGGACAGTGGCTCATGCCTGTAATCCTAAGCCACTTTGGGGAAGGCCAAAGGTGGGTGGATCCACAAGGTCAGGAGTTCAAGATCAGCCTGGCCCATGATGGGAAACCCTGTCTCTACTAAAAATACCAAAAATTAGCCGGGCGTGGTGGTGGACCTATAATTCCCAGCACTTGGAGGCTGAGGCAGAGAATTGGCTTGATCCCGGAGACCGCGGCAGAAGTTGCAGTGAGCCAAAGATCCACCCTGCACTATAGCCTAGGCGACAGAGCAAGACTTCCATCCCCAACAAAAAAAAAAAAAAAAAAAAAAAAATTACCACATAATGTTTATATGTATAGGTTATCATTGGGTTTAATTTATTACTGTTGGACATGGGAGCATGGGCAGATATTTTTTCTATGATAAATATATTTTACAGATTTTTTTTCTTATTTCCTTTAGGATAAATTCCTAAGTATGAAATTCCTATAAAAATCATCTTTTATTATTATATTATTAATGGTTCTTGAGATAAACAGAACCAATAGGATATATAGACATACACAGTTTTATATATATATATATAGTATAAAACCTCTTTTAATATATTGTGGTAGCACAGATTAATTGAACTTCATGTGAAATTTTATATTAATTATTTAAAGAGCTGCTTTTCATTTTTCTAACAACCCAACGGTAAACAAGAAACTGTTTGGCCAACCTTGAAAAAGCTGCTTCTGGAAGTTGAAAGGAATTGCAGTTTAAATTCACAAGGACAATCTCTCCTCTCCTTCCACACATACCCTCAACACATACATACCTTTTATCTTCCTTCCTCTGCTCATTTTTGTTAATCTCATTGGTGAAATTTTTAATTCTCGAAAGCTGACCCTAAGCCCTCTGAAGATATGACTTGTGCCAAAATTGGTTCAAATGCTCTTGACTTTTCTCCACCCAAAGGCAATTATCAGTTCTTGACATGGCACTGAATTCTTGAATTCTCCCCCCACCCTTATTACACTGAAAGCTACTCTGCAGAAGGACACTGTCTGCCACTTCATTTGAATCCTTTGCATTGTCCACTACAGAATCACAAGGTGACCAACTCTTGGTCTAAAAGTCTCAGTAGCCAAGGCCACCACAAGACCCAACACCCAATTCTAATGTCAAAGATGAGGGATCTTTTAAAAATACAAATAAGATTTGATCCTTCATTGCTTAAAGTCCATTGCTCTTGGAATAAATACAGGCCTTCGTAGCTGGCCCAAAAAGAGGCCTCATGCTCTTCGACCACATATTCCCCATGCTAACCCTCGGTCTCTGAAATCCATTTTTGCTGGTCTTATTTCAATTTCTCGAGCAAGTGATGTGTGCTTCTATCTCCTCTTGCAAGGAACTCTTCTAACATCCTTCTTTGCCTCATCCTTCAGATCTTGACATACCTCCCCTCTTCAGGGAAGCCTCCTTTACTCCAGACAGGTTGAACACCCCTATCATTTGCCTTCAGAGTGCCATGTGATTCTCCATTCTAAGCCCTCCCCTCCACTGAAATTTCTGTGCTTCTTTGATTAATATCTGTCTCCCTTTTCAGAGTAAAAGTTTCATGAAAACCAGAATGATACTTGCTTCCCTCATCATTACATATCCATCATCAAGGACAGTGTACAAGAAAACGTTGGTCGAACGAATGAGAAAATGAATGAGTGGCTAAAAGTGAGAGCCGTAGTCTACAAGAGGTAGAGATGGGTAGTTGAAGAATGGACCTCATGGTGGTGGTGTAGGAAAACAGGGGAAGCAGGAAGCTGAAATCACCTAGTCAAACACCACCCCACTCTTTTTTTTAGAAATGGGGGTCTTGCCGGGCGCGGTGGCTCAAGCCTGTAATCCCAGCACTTTGGGAGGCTGAGACAGGCGGATCATGAGGTCAGGAGATCGAGACCATCCTGGCTAACACTGTGAAACCCCGTCTCTACTAAAAAATACAAAAAACTAGCCGGGCGACGTGGCGGGCGCCTGTAGTCCCAGCTACTCCGGAAGCTGAGGCAGGAGAATGGCGTGAACCCGGGAGGCGGAGCTTGCAGTGAGCTGAGATCCGGCCACTGCACTCCAGCCCGGGCGACAGAGCGAGACTCCATCTCAAGAAAAAAAAAGAAATGGGGGTCTCACTCTGTCACCCAGGCTGGAGTGCACTGGCATGATCATAGATCACTGCAGCTTCAAATTACTGGGCTTAAGTGATCCTCCCACCTCAGCCTCCTGAGTAGTTGGACCATAGGCTTGTGGCACGATGCCTGGCTAATTTAAAAATATATGTATTGTTATAAGACAGGATCTTGTTTTATTGCGCAGGCTGGTCTTGAACTCCTGGCTTCAGGCAATCCTCCCATCTCGGTTTCCCAAAGTGCTGGGATTACAGGCATGAACCACTGTGCCTGGCCTCCAAGCCCTCTTAACATGGTTGCATACAAAGAGTTGAGAGAATCAATGACTCTACTTTAACTGAATATAACATTTTATGTATACATATACTTTGTGGGAACAGAGTCTACTGAATTCATCACAATTTCAAATAGAAGCTGGGTACTAGGGTGCACACCTGTAGTCCCAGCTACTCAGGAGGCTGAGGCAGGAGGATTTCTTGAGGCCAGAAGTTTGAGACTGCAGTGAGCTCTGATCGCAGCTGTGAATAGCCACTACTACACTCCAACCTGGGCAACACAGCAAGATCCTCTCTCTAAAAAAAAATTTCAAATGGGTCTTAATCTTCCAAAAGAATGAAAAAACACTAGTCTAATCCAATTTCTGAATAAGAACTAGATATATGGCCAGAGGTGAGGTGAAATCCGTGCTTTATCCATTGCACTCGGTTTTTTTTGGTTTTTTTTTTTTTTTTTGAGACAGAGTCTTGCTCTGTTGCCCAGGTTGGAGTGCAGTGGTGTGATCTCAGCTCACTGCGACCTCTGCCTCCTGGGTTCAAGCAATTCTCCTGCCTCAGCCTCCAGAGTAGCTGGGACTACAGGCACGTGCCACTACACCCGGCTAATTTTTTCTATTTTTAATAGAGGCAGGGTTTCCTCATGTTAGCCAGGATGGTCTTCTGAGTTTGTGATCCACCCGCCTCAGCTTCCCAAAATTGCTGGGATTACAGGCATGAGCCACTGCACCCAACCATCCATTGCACTTTCTATCAAATAACAATAATAGTACTAATTCATCTCAAAACATCTTTTAGCTAGCTCCAGATTCTTTGAGACTCCATAGGCAAAATTAACTTTTTGAAACCCATGCTATTTAAGAGTACAATAAAGTGAGAGCTGCCTAGCTGTCCCTCAGCGTCCAGTCTCATGGCCCTTTCTTGAATCCTCACTAGCCGATAGCTCTGAAGGCGGTGTGCAGCCTGAGGCGTTTCATCTTACATTTGCCCTCAATCCTAACTAATGATGCCTCATGGCCTTGTTGGGCCTTGTTTCTACAAGGCTGGACACCTTCTTTTAACAGGACGTACTTGAAAAACAAGATAGTTCCCTTTGTACTAGAAACAAATGGTGATTAATGTACTCGTTGTAATTAATCTGTGGTGACAGATTAGCGGTGTAGCAGCAGTTCTTTTGCTGCTCTGGGAAACTTCCTTGATAGGACAGCTGGTGAGAGGGGACACCAAATTCAATTTGTTTCTCATTTGCATACATATGACAACCATCTGTGCTAATAGCACTGCAATGTCTCCATTAGGCTCAGAGCTCGTGTGCTGGCTCTCCCCTTCTCCCATTAGGCCTGGGAGAGGGAGAGCTCACAGCATAAATATTTGTAGAGGAAAAAGCGTGGGCTTGATGGAACACAACCAATTATGTCCCCTCCTAGCAAAGGTCAAACATCCAACGTGAGCTAAGATCCTTCTCACCCATGGGAGGGTAATCTTCTTTGAAAAACCCCTGTTCCTTTCATCAAAAGCTCTCTACCCTCTCTATCTCAAAGACCCAGTCGAATTATTCACAGCCTATTCCCTACGGTCCGGTCGCTCAAACCAGCTTCACTTTGGCAGATATCTTTTTTTTTTTTAACTGATACCTTCATTTAAAAAATATTCATGGAATATCGGTACTCTGATCATGCCAGTGTATGCCAGCCTGGGTGACAGAGTGAGACCCCCATCTCTAAAAAAAGAGGGGGTGGTGCTTGACTAGGTGATTTCAACTTCCTGCTTCCCCTGTTTCCCTACACCACCACCATGAGTCCATTCCTCAACTACCCATCTCTACCTCTTGTAGGCTATGACTCTCAGTTTTAGCCACTCATTCATTCTCTCATTCGTTCAACAAACATTTTCTTGTACACTGTCCCTCTTGATGGATATGTAATGATGCGGGAAGCAGGTGCCATTCTGGTTTTCCTGAAACTTTTTACTCTGGAAAGGGAGATGGATATTAATCAAAGTAGCACAGTTTCAGTGGAGAGCAGGGCTTATAAGGGAGAATCACACGGCACTATTCATGCAATAAATATTCATGGAATAGTGCCTAAGCTCAGGCATTATTCCAGGTGGAAGAGGAACAGCAGTTAACAAGAGAGAGGTTTTGGTTTTATGAAGTTTACATGATAGTGATGCATACTGATGATAAACAAATAAACAAGAAAAAATTCATGTAGTGTCATGTCCTAAGCAGAGATTAAAAAAACAGGGTTTTAGGTGGTGTGAAATAGGTCATATGTGACACCACATTACCCTTGGTGCTCAGAGATGTCCTCTCTGAGGAGGCGACGTGCAAGCTGCCATCTGAATGGCAAGGAGAATCCAGCCTGTGAACACCAAGGCAACACACATTTTTCCAGAGGGAGGGAATCGCCAAAATAAGGGCCTCTAGAGAAAGTGAGCTTGACGTGTTGAGTAAGAGGAAGATAGACAGCGGGTCTGAAGAGAGGTGGGAGTGATACATCTGCACTAACTTGCTAGGGCTGCTGCAACAAAGAACCACAAACTGGGGGCCTAAAACAACGGAAATATATTGTCTCAGAGTTCTGGAGCCTAGAAGTCCAAATCGAGGTGTCCACAGGGCCCTGAAAACCACAGAGGAGAATCCTTCCTCGTCTTTTTTAGCTTCTGGTGTTTGTTAGCAATTCTTGATGCTCCCTGTCTTGTTGATGCACCATTCCAATCTTTGCCTCTGTCATCATCATCACATGATTGTCTTCTCCCTGTGTGTTTCTGTCTCTTTTCTTATAATGACGCCAGTCATAATGGATTAACCCCCTGAACCACATGGGGATTTGGAAGCCAGGTAAGGCATGCAGATCATAGTGTAAAAGGAATGATAACCTTTAAAGCCTCTTTGCAATGAAATAGTATGATCCATTTTATATGTCAGTATCATGTATAGACTGGATGGGTGCAGGGCAAGAGGAGAAGGATGAAGGTGAACCATTGAGGAAGTTCATCTTTGGATCTACAAGTCATGGCGGTCTGAACTAGGAAAGTGACAAAAAAGATGGCCTAACGAAGGAGGTGTTGAGATATATTTAAAGGGTAGAATCCATAGACTTTATAATAGGTCAGATATAAGTATTTGGAAAATGAGAAGAATCATGTTCTTATCCTGAACAATTGGCAGGAGGGTGCATATTTGCTGGAAGAGGGAATACTTGGGGGAAAGGAATAAGTTTGAAAGAGAAAATCAAATGGTCCCTTTTGAACACATTGAGTTACAGACATTTAAGGGACAGCCACACAGAAATATAAGATCGCCTATTTGAGTACGTGAGTCTAAATGTCAGAGGAAATGCTTGAGATTAAGGCAGAAATATGGACATCATCAGTTTAAAGAGGTTATTTAAAGTTCACGGTGCTGGATGAGATCTTTCCTCAGGGGGCTAGAAGATATAGGAAAACAGGACCCACCCCCAAATCCCAAGCAGCTCTGTGACCCTCATCTCTTCTTCTATCCATGCTTGTGCTAGGGGTCCTCACTCTCCATGGTAAGTGCTTGTTCTTATTATGAACAGCTTTGCTCTATGACACATTGTGTATGGTAGAAAGACAAGGCAGACCCCTCTCTGTTTCGTGCCTCATTATACACATATTTCATCCCAACTTCCATTTGTCTTGCTTTTCCTCCATGAAGGAAGAGGCTATGTTCAGCATGTCTTCATTTCCACAGACTAGAGGTTCTCAAGCCCTCATACTGTTGACTTTTTGCACTGGATGATTCTTTGTTGTTGGAGGGCTGTCCTGTGGATTATAAGATATTTAGCAGCATCCCTGGCCTCTACCCGCTAGGTGCCATTAGCACCCTCTAGCCATGGCAATTTAAAAATGTCTCCAGACACTGCCAAATGTTTTCTGGGAAGGAGAAGGAGGCAAAATGGACCCCAGTTGAGAGCCACTGCCACAGACATCTCAGAGGGCTCCATATACAGGAGAGACACTCAGTAAATAGCTGCCATTGGTGGTGGCAGCAACTCTCTCTCAGCACACAGCTTCCTTCTGCCTTCCCCTGTCAGCTAAAGGAAATGCATTCTTCATTAAAACCTTGTAAAATAGCTTTGGAATTTCTCATTCGTCTGTGGCCAGACCTCCAGATTCCAGACTCCTTCTTCAGAGTTGAAGACAAATGTGTGAGAGACCAGAATGAGGTGTGAGAGGGTGTTATTCATTCAGCCAGTCAACAAATGGCAAAGTTAAACAACTGAATTAAGAGAGACCTTCCACAGCCAAAGCCTGCTTTGATAAGATAGGAGAGGGAGGCTATTACCTAAGAAAAATTGCTACCCCACATTCTAGTGACTTTGCATCCTAAAGAAAAAGCCATCTTTAGCACAACAGATGTCCTTTGTAAAATTTTATCAACCAGAAAAATAGAGGGGGAGAATGCAAACCAGACCATTATAATGCAATCTAGAGTCTATACAAATTAATACAATGATAGTATAATCAGGTTGAAAATGACATAAAATCAAATGATATTAGCTGTCCTTATGGTGTATCACAGCTCCTGAAATCTTAAAGGGTAAGTGAAAATATGGGGCCTTCTGCAGCGTGGTGAACATAGCAACCTTTCCCAGTGACTCCCTATACAGCTTTAGCAGACTTGCTAACATGGACTTTCTGAAAGCCACGAAGTCAGTCAGAGAAACATTGCAGATAATGTGCATTTGCAAAAGCAGCCCCATTAGAGGATTACACACGTCCACATCTGATCATGATCTCCAAATTGAACCACTTTTGCTGTCAAATCGAGATGTAGAACATTGAAATCAGGTTAAAAACAAACAAACAAACAAACAAACAAAACAGTAAAACCCGATCCACTGGCTGCTGGTCTCTTTTCCCGTGAACCCCATCCAGGTCCTGATAGGTCTTCCAAGGTAGAGATGAAAAGGGTGGCTGGACCACTTTCTGTACAGAAAAGAGTCTTGGGTTAGCTCTGATGTTTCTGTGATATGAATTCAAAGGGACAGAAAATTAGAAAGGAAAAGGATTTCCAAAAAAAGAGCTTTCAGAAAACAACGTTGTATGAAGAAATCAAAGTGTTCTGATTATCAACAGCAGCATAACAACCCACCCCAAAATGAAACAACAATTTATTATTGTTGTTGCTAAAGAAATGACAATTTATTATTTTTTATTCTGTAGATTAGATGGGCAGTTTTACTTCTTTTGTTGTTGGCTGGGGTATTAGAATGACTGGAAAATCCAAGTTGGCCACCTTCCCATGGCTAGCAATTTATGCTCACTGCTAACTGGAAGCTCAGAAGGGGCTGCTGGTGGAGGTTCTTGGTTCTCCTCTATGGAGACCTTTCCACATATCTGCTTGGTCTTCCTCACAACATGCCGCCTTCTTTCCAAGAAGAAGCATTCAAGAAGAAGGAAGTAGAAATTGCGAATCTCTTAAAACCTGAGCTTGAAAGTATTGGAACGTAACTTTAACTATATTCTATTGGTGAAAAGCAGTCACAGGGCCAGCCTAGATTCGAGATGAAGGAACATTAGCTTTCTTGTGATGTAAGGAGTAGCATATACATAGTGGGAGAGACTGCCTTTGGAGGGTAATAGTCATAATAAACTTGTCATTTGACTCCACAACTTACCACTCTGGGGGTATTTCTATGCTCTTGTGTTTCTTTCTCTAAAGCACTGTCATATTCTAAGAGCAATGGATGAGAAAGAGATGACTTGCCCTTCTGCAATTACATATATGTGCACGTGTTGATCATATCTACCTATATGAATTGAAAGAGTCATCAGAAGCCTGGAAAGAATGACTTGCTTCATACTAACTTTTGGTTTTGAACACCAATTTTTCCCCATGTTGTTATGACAAGGAAATATATAAAGAAATGTGCCATTTCTTTAATCAAGTTTTTATTTTATTTTTATTTTAAGTTTTGGGATATATGTGCAGAATATGCAGGTTACATAGGTATATATGTGCCATGTTGGTTTGCTGCACCTATCAACCTGTCATCTAGGTTTTAAGCACCATGTGCATTAAGTATTTGTCCTAATGCTCTCTGTCTCCTTATACCCCTCTCCCCAACAGGCCCCAGTGTGTGACGTTCCCTCCCTGTGTCCATGCGTTCTCATTGTTCAAATCCCACTTATGAGTGAAAAAGCACAGTGTTTGGTTTTCTGTTTCTGTGTTAGTTTGCTGAGAACAATGGTTTCTAGCTTCATCCATGTCCCTGCAAAGGACAGGAACTCATTCTTTTTTATGACTGTGTAGTATTCCATGGTGTATATGTGCCATACTTTCTTCATCCAGTCTATCTTTGATGGGCATTTGGGTTGGTTCCAAGTCTTTGCTATTGTAAATATGCTGCAATAAACACACTTGTGCATGTGTCTTTATAGTAGAATGATTTACAATCCTTTGGGTATATACCCAGTAATGGGATTGCTGGGTCAAATGATATTTTTGTTTCTAGATCCTTGAGGAATCACTACACTGTCTTCCACAATGGTTGAAGTAATTTACGCTCCCACCAATGGTGTAAAAGCATTCCTATTTCTCTATCTATTAGGTTTTAAGAAACCTAATTCCTACTTCGTCTTCTGATATTAAGTAACTAATGCGTAATTAAACAGTTGGCTCTCTTTTTAAAACTACCGACTTCATAAGCCTAGGACAAAATTAAATGAGAGAATATGAGATTTCTTTTCATATAGTAAAGGCTCAAAAATATCAGATGATGATGAGAATGATTAAAATTGCTGCCACAGAGTCTGATGTAGTAGGTGATTAATTTAATAACAGCTAATATTGTTGAAGAGAAGCTCTTTTAGAGGAAGGAATGGTGAAGGAAGAGGGTACAACCATTTGAATGAGGAGAGAGGAATGTGAGGGCTAAGAAGCTTGGGGTCAGGGGAAGGACGATACTCACAGTGTCTTGAGAGGCATTTGACAGAGCTGTCTTTAATACCAAATTATCAGAGACAGTTTTGGGATTTTCCCTGGCACAGAAACCCATTCCCCCTGAGCCCTCGAATAAATACTTAGAAGGTTAAAGGTCAGTTCATTAATCTCCTCACTTGCCCATTTGTTTGGACATACAGATGCTCTGTTGTTAAGGCAATCTGAGCAGACAGGAAAAAGTGTGGACTCTCACCCACTTCAATACTGTCCCACACTGGATGTAGGTGTGTGCAAGAGAAAAAATATATTTTAAATTTAATTCTGTGTTTTTAAAAACTGTAATGAAAATTGGAAACTTGTGACTTCGTTCAGTTCCTCTCCAGGGTTTGTTTATGAAACTTGCCTTATAGTTCACATTTGAACAAATTTTCTTTGCTAAGAAACTTTTTATTTTCCTCAATGACCCAAAATCTGTCAAGCAAGAGCAATGGAAGTTCCTACCTGTCCCTTTTTACCAGAGCTACCCGACTGCTTTACACAAATTCAACACATCTCCAAGCTTCCGAGGGCCTTGGGGAAGCCTCATTCTTAGAGATATTGAAAGAAAAGCAGAGAAAGACTTATGCTTTCTTTTCCCTTTTCTTTTTTTTTTTTTCTTTTTTTTTTTTTTTTTTTTTTTGAGACAGAGTCTTACTCTGTCACCAGGCTAGAGTGCGGTGGTGTGATCTTGGCTCACTGCAACCTCCGCCTCCTGGGTTCAAGCAATTCTCCTGCCTCAGCCTCCCGAGTAGCTGGGACTACAGGTGCCTGCCACCACACCTGGCTAATTTTTTAATTTTTAGTAGAGACGGGGTTTCACCATGTTGGCCAGGATGGTCTCGACCTCTTGACCTCATGATCCACTCACCTCGGCCTCCCAAAGTGCTGGGATTACAGGCGTGAGCCACCATGCCCGGCAAGACTTACACTTTCTAATGAGGTGGAATGAGGGAAATTTTGACTAAAGTTATCTCCACTAGACTCAGCATCATTTTTTTTAATGGTCAATAAACACTTTTTTATTTTTGATTTAAATGACAAATGACTTATCCTGAAAATGGTCAGTTGTCTCAGAGACATTCTGGAATGGAAAGAAAGCCTCGGGAAAGAGCTGATGTGACTTGTTAAAAGTCACTTCTATAGACAATAGAATAAATATTGTCTATAGAATAATAGACAATAAATATTGTCTAAAGAATAATAAACAATATAGACTTCTATAGACAATAGAATAAAGAAGGCAAATTCTGTATGATTACCATCTACTTGTATGAGGATGTGGCAGGCAGACTTCAAGGTAGTTCCCCCATTATCCTTATCTCTTGATGTTCCCACCTTTGTGCAGTTCTCTCCTCTTGGGTGTGGGTAGGACCAATGGCTTGCTTCTGAGCCATGGAACATAGCGAAGGTAATGGGATGTCACTCCCATGATTATGGTATGTTATAAAATACTCTATGTTGTTAGCAGATTTATCCTAGAGGCTCTCCTTGCTGGATTCCCATGTTGGGAAAGCCCTCACGGTTTACAAGTATGAGGGCTCTTTAAGTGTGGGTGGTCTCTAAGAACCATAGGTGTCCTCAAGGAAAATACAGGCAGCAGACCCTAGGAGCTGAAAGCAGCCTCCAACCAAGGAAAAAGCTAGAACCTCAGTCCCCCAACCACAAGGAAATGATATGATACAAAGAACCTGAGAGAGCTGGGAAGTGGCTTCTTTCTCAGCTGAGAAGTGGTTTCTTCCCCAGTCTGTCTTTCAGGAAAATACGTCCTGGCTGACACCTTGATTACACCTTTGTTGGACACTAAGCAGAGGAGCCAACTAAGCTGTGCCTGGACTTCTACTCATAGAAACTATGGGATAATCAGTGTGTGTTGTTTTAAGCCACTAAGTTTGTACTAATATGTTACACTGCAATAGAAAAATAATGCAGGGGTCCTTTGCTGGGTAATAGCATTCTCCAGCATCCTCCTTTCATCTTCCATGGAAACATCTGGGAGTACTTAGAAAAAACTTCAGGGTTTCTTCTAGCATTCTTTATCAATCTCAAAATTTCCCCATATTTCTTAAAATGAGGGGACTTAAAAATGAGTCTCCATAGCCAGGCACAGTGGCTCACGCCTGTAATCCCAGCACTTTGGGAGGCCGAGGTACGCAGATGACCTGAAGTGAGGAGTTTGAGACCAGCCTAACCAACTTGGAGAAACCCCGTCTCTACTAAAAATACAAAATTAGCCTGGCGTGGTGACACATGCCTGTAATCCCAGCTACTCGGGAGGCTGAGGCAGGAGAATCACTTGAACCCAGGAGGCAGAGGTTGCAGTGAGCCGAGATCGCGCCATTGCACTCCAGCCTGGGCGACAAGAGTGAAATTCTGTTTCAAAAAAAAAAAAAAATGAATCCCCATATTTCCTACCTCAATATAACTGTGACTCTCAACCAAAATGTATTATTAATGTCTCATATATACATATATATTCATTTATAATTGTATTTTATTGTTTCATTTGTTGCTTCATCTCTGTTTATCAGACACCCAAACACAGTCATTATTAGTACAAATCAGTAGATGTTTTAGTACCATATTAAAATATCTACAACTCTACTTTCACCAGAATTTTTTTAAATGTAAAAACAAAAATTGAATCACAATTTATAAATTTAGAGAAAAAATGTACTTTAGGAGTTCTTTGTTCTAACTTTCTCATTTTACAAATAAGAAAGATGATCCCCTCCAAGAATTAATAATGTGTTAAGCCTAGACAAAGAGTTATTGTCAGAATGGGACAAGAATGAAATTTACATCGATAGGGCACCTGCAGTGTTCAAGGCACTGTGATAAATACTTCTGTGTTACCACTTCATCCTTAACAGTTTTGTAAAGAATGCATTGCTTTCCCCATGACAGGGTACCCTTCTAGAGATTATTTTTTCCTTTATTTTCAATAAGAAAGGTGCCTTAAATTCACTAGTTGAAGATTCCCTTAGAAAGTGGGAACCAGGAGGGTACAATGGAGGTTCAGAATGCATTAGAAACATGGAGGCAACTGCACTTAGAAGAGTGAGTACAGGGCTAGCAGCCCCATTTTCCAGGCAAAGCTGTATAAAACTAGCCCCTTTTAGAGATGTAAAAGCAATCTGATCAATCCCTTGTAGAGAAACTTTAGTTTAAAAATACTGAGTTCAGAGAATATGGCCCCAAAATTCAGGACAACAACGTACTTTAATTTTTTTTTTTCCTCGAGACAGAGTCTTGCTCTGTCACCCAGGCTGGAGTACAGTGGTGCAACCTCGGTTCACTGCAACCTCCGCCTCCTGGGTTCAAGCAATTCTCCTGCCTCACCCTCTTGAATAGCTGAGACTACAGGCACAAGTCACCATGCACAGCCAATTTTTGTATTTTTGTTAGAGACGGGGTTTCTCCATATTGGCCAGGCTGGTCTCGAACTCTTGACCTTGTGATCCACCCGCCTCAGCCTCCCAAAGTGCTGGGATTACAGGCGTGAGCCAAGGGCTTAAAAGATACATTGCCCATCTCCCAAGGGAAGACAGAGAGGACTACAGGACACTGACCCTATATCTATGATTTCAGGCATAACTGATTCAATCAGGAATCAAATTATAGTTTGCATCAGTTATCTATTGCTGCATAACAAACCACCCCCAAAGCTTAGTGGCTTAGAACAAACACCATTTATATAGCTCATGATTCTACAGGTCAGTTGAGTGGGTCTTCTGGTCTGGTCCAGCTCAGTTACTCTCTGTTGGCCTTGCTCAGACATCCCTGGCCAGCCGGCAGGTCAGCTGGATGACTTAGGATAATGTGGTAAGCAGAATAAGGGTACTCAGAAATGTCCATGAATTAATCCTCAGAACTTATAAATATGTTATCTTACAGGGCAAAAAAAGACTTTGTAGATGTGAGGAAGAGTGTAGAGCTTGAGATGGAAGATCATCCTGGATTATCTGGGTGGACCCAGCCTAATCACACGAGTCCTTAAAAGCGGAGGACCTTTTCCAACTGGGTGTAAGAAATGGGAAGGAAGAAGGAGGAGGAGAGATTCAAAGCATGAGAAGATATGACCCGCCATTAGCAATTTGGAAGAGAGAACAAGGGAGCTTTAAGCCAAGGAGTGTGGGTAGATTTCCAAAGTTGAAACAACCATCAGTTGACAATTGGCAAGAAACTAAAGATCTCAACTATACAACCACAAGAAACTGATTTCTCCCAACAACCCAAATGAGCAAGGAATGTCCATTCTTACCTGGATTGAGGATGGGAAAAAAAATTATATTTATCAAACCAAGAGTATTGGGATGAGTTATTTCAAAGACTGTTTGAGTCCCTAAGCAGATCTTTCTGGTTAAGATGTAGGGATAAGAAGATTTAATTAATATAGTGGTTTACAGCATGGGCTTCATGGTAGGCAGATAACACTCCTCCGCAAAGGTTCATGTCCTAATCCCCAGAAGCTGCATGTTAGGTTAAATAGAAAAGGAGAATTAGGCTCAGCACGGTAACTCGTGCCTATAATCCCAGCACTTAGGGAGACTGAGGCAGGTGGATCATGAGGTCAAGAGATTGAGACCGTCCTGGCCAACATGGTGAAACCCCATCTCTACTAAAAATACAAAATTAGCTGGGCGTGGTGGCACATGCCCGTAGTTCTACCTACTTGGGAAGCTGAGGCAGGAGAATTGCTTGAACCCGGGAGGCAGAGGTTGCGGTGAGCTGAGATCGCATCACTGCCTGGGGACAGAGCGAGACTCTGTTTCAAACAAAAAAAGAAAAGAAAAGGAGAATCAAAATTGTATATGGATAGATTTCTAATCAGCTAATCTTAATATAAGGATATTGTCCCAGATTATCCAAGGGGGCTCAATGTAATTACAAGGGACTTTAAACATGGAAGAAGGGGGCAGAAGTGTCAATGTCAGAGTTCTGCTGCATGAGAATGAGATGAGCAGACACTGCTTGCTTTGAAGATAAAGGAATGGACCATGAACCAAGGGAAGCAGGTGGCCTCAAAAAGCTGGAAAGGGGCAAGGAAATAAGATTATCTCCCAGAACCTCCAGAAGGAATACAGCTCTGCCAACACCTTGACTGTAGTCCAGTAAGACCCACGTTGGACTGCTGACCTGCAGATCTAGAAAATAATACATGTGTGCTATTTAAGCTGCTAAGCTTGTGGTATTTTTTTTTTTTTTAATGGCAGCAACAGAAAACTAATGCAAGAGCATCTCATTCACATATCTGGTGGCTGGAAGACTGGTTGATCAGGGAACCTCAACTCTGATGACCCCTCAACTCCAACAAGCAAGTCTGAACTTCTTCCCATAATGGGCTCAAGGATCCAAAATCCAGAAAGAGAGGAGACATTTTCGTTTCCAAATGCTTTTACATCTCTTCTTTAGCCATTACTGTCTGACTGCTCAAAGGGTGTCATAAGTCTAGTCTAGATTCAGGAGAGGAAAAACAGACTCCACCTCTTGATGAGAGAAGTTGCAATCTAACAAGCCAGTGCAAGGGAGTGGGAGGAGAAATATTTGTGGTCATCTTGTAATCTACTACATGATCTGAGAAGCAGCTCAGTGTGTGAACCAAAAACGCCTGCTAGGGAAAGGCATCATTCCAGTTTCTGTGGCTAGGGTGGAATGGAAGACTGAGTCTCACTCTCCATCTAGGACTTAACAACAGCATTGACTCTGCTCCCAGTGCTTCTCCTACTATGACCAAAACAAGAAACAGTGCCCTTTCCCTACCTCCTTCTCCCTCAGCCCCTAAATGCAGGAAGCCTCATGCTAACATTTCTCAGAGAACTGTCAGTCCAAGGAGATGTCTGACCACATATAGTGGGAAATGTTACAAACCTGCTGTGAATATCACCTAGGGAGAGGGCCCAAGGTTCCACCTTCTGGTGATGAACATGCAGAGGCATGAGGGTCACACCCTGAAATGTGGAGACACCCATATAGTCCAGTTGTACAGATAAAGAAATTGAAATTTTGAAGAAATGAAATGATTTGCTCAAAGTTGTATCATGGCAGAACTGAGCTAGATCCCAGAAATATGGACTATTGGGAGGCAGCAAAATATAGGAGGGCAAACAGAAACCTTGGAGATACACACACTGCAATCAGACACTGCTGATTACCAATAAACACCCTTCCTTTCCTCCACCTCCCTGCTTGGCAGAATTTCAATTTCATTTCAATTTCCACTCCTCTCCCTATGGTTCCAGGAAGGGTGGCCCCTACCCCAAGTTTGAGGAATAAACCTCAGTTCAGCTAAGACAGTGATAGTGGCCCTATTCCTTTTGTCTATAATTACAGTTGATCCATGAACAACACAGGTTTGTTGTTGGAATTGCATGTGTCCAATTATATATAGATTTTCTTCTGCCTCTGCCAGTGTTGAGAGAGCAAGATCAGCCCCTCCTTGTCATCCTTCTCCTGAGCCTATTCAATGTGAAAACAAGGATGAAGACCTTTATGATGATCTATGTCCACTTAGTGAATAGTTAATGTATTTTTCTTCCTTTGAATTTTCTTAGTAACATTTTCTTTTCTTTAGCTTTTATTGTACAAATAGAGTATATAATGCATATAACATACAAAATATGTGTTAATCAATGATTATGTTATTGGTAAGGCTTCCAGTCAACAGTAGGATATTAGTGGTTAAGTTATACACCAAGTTTTGACTGTGCAGAGGTCGGCACCAGCAAACCGCAGCATTGTTGAAGGACCAGTATAGTTTAGCTATAAGCATGGGCAGTACTGGCTCTATGGGCATGCAGTCAGTCCACATTGGGTCTTGTGCTCAGAAGGACCTAATGCTTCATTCAATGCTTGTTGTCATCCTAAAATTCTTAGTACTTGTTAAACAAGAGATCCTGAATTTAATTTTGCACTGAGCCCTGCAAATTATGTAACTGTTCCTAAGCATATGGTGCAATTCTGGTGAAAATGACACGGGGAAGCTTGTTGGAGAACTTTTAATAAATATTTTCTTCGTTGTTATTGACAGGAAACATACACACACACATATACACGCACAAAGACATGGCCTTCTTCTTCTGCATGCAATGCCTGGAACTCCTGCAGCCATCTTGCACCCCTGAGCAAAACAAAGCTTACGAGCTTGACAGAGCAGAAAGTTGGAAAGAACCTAAATTCTGATGATGCCACTAAGCTGCTGAATGAATGAGCCTTTGGGTGTTTTGTCATGAGACATAATAAATCTTCTGCTTTGTTTTTACCATTTGAGATGGAATTTTCCTGAAAGATTTTGCAGAATACGCTTAATCGACAAGTATTAACTAGATGACTTTGAGAAAGGTATTTGACTTTGGCGAACGTATTTTCCTATCTATAAAATAAGAGCAACGCCACCTCACACACATGTTGTGAGAAATAAATAATATTTGGCACATGACAGGTGAATTAGTTCATTCTTGCACTGCTATAAAGAAATACCTGAGACTGGGTAATTTATTTTAAAAAGGAAGAAGAGGTTTAATTGGCTCACAGCTCCAAGGGCTGTACAGGAAGCATGATGCTGGCATCTGCTCAGCTTCTGGCAGAAGACAAAAAGGAATCATGGCAGAAGGTAAAAGGGAAGCATGCTCCTCTTACCTGGACAGAGCAGGAGCAAGAGAGAGAAAGGGCAGGGAGGTGCTACACACTTTTAAACAACCAGATCTCACAAGAACTCACTATCATGATAACAGCACCAAGGGGGATGGTGTTTAACCATTCATAAGAAACCATTCCCATGATTCAATCACCTCCCACTAGGTCCTGCCTTCGACAATGGGGATTACAATTCACCATGAAATTTGGCCAAGGACATAGATCCAAACCATATTAGCAAGGAATAGTCCAATGATGGTAGTAATAGTGATTGTCATTGTGTTGTTATTATTGTAGTTCCTAGCCTAGTGCTATCATTTATCATAACCTACAACCTCCTCCCATTCCTACCCTATTTGAGATATATTTCAGTTCACCACCCATAGGCCACTTAAATATATATTCAATCACAAGGAAAACACTTCAGGTAAGAAAATTCTATATAGTGCCTATGAGTCATGTGAATGCCAATTGTGAAAGCTGCTTAGTTCACATCTGTATGTACGCTCCACTAAACCAGCTCACTTATCCCATACCTCAACCAGGGACTATCAAAAGTAAATTAGAACTTAGATCTTCACATAACAATATAGTTCTCAAAATCATAATACCGAGTGAAAAAAGTTGTAAACTGATATGTGTTGTATGCCACATGTTGCCCTTAAATGAATGTGAAATAATCATAATGACTTCTGCTTCTGGGAAGATGAAGTAAATGTATTTTTTCCTATTCTTCCCACTAAGTACACCTTAAAAACAAAACAAAACAAACAAACAAACAAAAACGCTGGATGTTAGATCTAAAGCTCTAAAGCTAACATATAAAAAGACTTTGAAAGGTGAAGAGAAGGAGGTCAACAGCCTAGTGCCTGGGGAACTGGAAGAATGGCATTGTGGTGGATTACACAGCTTTTCTTTTTCTTTTTCTTTTCTTTTTT
>NW_016810571.1:1692800-1703556 GCF_001698545.2 Rhinopithecus bieti
AAAAAAAAAAATTTTTCAACAAAAAAAAAAAAAAAAAAAAAAAAAAAAAAAAAAAAAAAAAAAAAAAAAATTAAATAAGATCCAGTGTCACATAACACCCTACAAAAATGCCCAAGTTTCAGTCAAAAAACATTTATCCTATCAAGAACCAGAAGGATCTCAGACTGAGTGGAAAAAAGACAGCACTAAGACAAGAGAGAAATTAAAATGATCTGACAAAAATTCAAAACACCCACAATAAAAATGCTTCAATGAGCAATTATGAACACACTTAGGAATGAACAGACAAAAAGCGTCAGCAAAGATACAGAACCAAATTGAGACTTTAAAACTGAAAAATACGGTAGATACAAAAAAATACATAACAATACAGAAATAAAAACCTCAGTCAGTGGACTCAACAGCAGAATAAAGGGAACAGAGGAAGAATCAGTGAACTGCAAAATAGAACTATAGAAATTATTCATTCTGAACACAGGGGAGGATAGAATGGAAGAAAAAAATGAGCAAAGCCTCAGGGATCCACGCGACCATAACAAAAAGTTTCACATTTGTGTCATTGGGCATTACAGAAGCAGAGTTAAAAAAAAAAAAAAAAAAAAAAAAGTCCTGGCCGGGCACAGTGGCTCACGCCTGTAATCCCAGCACTTTGGGAGGCCGAGGCGGGCAGATCACAAGGTCAGGAGATCAAGACCATCCTGGCTAACGTGGTGAAACCCCGGCTCTACTAAAAATATTAAAAAATTAGCCGGGTGTAGTGGTGGGCGCCTGTAGTCCCAGCTACTCGGGAGGCTGAGGCAGGAGAACAGAGTGAACCCAGGAGGTAGAGCTTGCAGTGAGCAGAAATTGAGCCTCTGCACTCCAGCCTGGGGGACAGAGCAAGATTCCATTAAAAAAAAAAAATTCCTGTGTTACACTCGGTGTCTACATGCAAACCCAGCTGTAAGACAAGTCTCTAATGCCTGACTCCTCAAAGTCAGATTCGAGGACCAGCACATCAGTATCACCTGAGAGCTTTTTGAGGAATATCACAGACCTAACAGGCCTGAATCTGTACCTGCGAGATCCTCAGGTTTAAGGTTGGGCATGGTGGCTCACATATGTAATCCCATTACTTTGGGAGGCCAAGGTGGGAGGATCGCTTAAGCCCAGGAGTTCATGACCAGGCTGGGCAACATCGTGAGATGCTATGTCTTAAATAAATAAATATTCCCAGGTTTGCCTGAAAGTCTGAGAATTATTTCTCTAGCTGACTTCTCCTTTGCCCCAACCAAATGGACACCCCTGCATCCATCCCTCTTACACAAAAAGTCTGGACTTCCCTATGAATCGCAGGTTAGAAGCAGACCAGAAAAGAATCAATGTATTAAACTAGGAAAAGTATTGGCCTAAGAGGTCTGAGTTTTAAATCTTCATCCCGAACTTTTGTATCAGTGTTGGCAGGATTGCTGGTTTTTATGTTTGTTTTCCTTATGAATTTAGGAGCGAAGATAAACTAGAAAACTAGAAGACTCTTCCTATTTGAATATTCTAGGATTCTATTACATGCCAATCAGATTACCCAAAACTACGTAGGCAAAACTCATGCAGAGGGAAGGTCTTTACCATGTCTGGTGTATGATTATGACAGGAATATTTTTGAATCTAACTGTAATTCTATTTAGGAATTTGGATGACTTGAGCTTTGCACATGTAGCTTATAATATCACCAGAGACCTGTCACAGAATTGTAACCTTGTAACTCACCTGTTGATGCTCAAATATATACATATATAATTTTAATAGTGCCCATTACCCATAAACTTCCATTATAACACTATTTCCACTCGGTCATAATTTTATTAAAAATTCCCTATTGGCTAAAATTTTCCAGGCTTAATTACACTCTTGAGGTGAACTTTTTCAGTTAAACTCCACTTAAGCCAATTTTGAGCTCTTTGAATGAAGGAAAATATATATATGCCAGGCTCTTAAAATAATTGTCAGGCAGGTTCTTTTTTTTTTTTTTTTTTTTTTTTTTTACATTGTTTATTTAACACACTGTCATCCATACTTCACAAAAGGTCTGACCTGTTTTGCATCTTAAATTTCCCAACAATGGAGGCAGAAGTACTTTTTTGCTCAGAAGTCCCCAGTAACTCTTTCAATTATCTCCTCTGCCATGGAGAATTATGGAGAGTCTGTAAAACAGGTAGTTAGTTCTAGGCTTGTGGGGCCACTTATGAGGCAGAATTTAGTTACTACACATTAACTCTCTTCCTTACAACCATGTCAAAGTTTTCCATTTAGGGACTAATGAGAAAAATGTCATTTGGGTTATTGATCCAGTGTGAGTCATCTAGAATGGGGAAAAATAGGTAATCACCACTATTTTGAATCACTTCCTTTATTGTTTCTAAACTTGATTCTGGAACACACAGCCTCTCTTGATTGTGTTATTTCTACAAGGGAAAAACAAGCTTTGACTTATCTCTCAGAACAATTAGAAGGCAGTGCCTTCTGGCTTTTGGTCCTGTGTATGATCCTCTGTTTGGTTGGTTGGTTTTTTTTTTTTTTCTTCTAGCAAATGCTTTGTATTCACTCTGTACATCTTCATTTGGTTGATTGGGAGCAGGAAGTCAGCCGGAATACTCACAGCCATCCTCTGTGGCATGGCCAGCCAAAGGCAGGGCAAGAGTGAATTCTTTGCTGGATTCTTCATGCCCAGGCCTTGGTACCAACTGACCAGTGATGGAGACTTACTTCTTGATTCTAAAGAGATCTCTCCAGTAGGGTTGCACAGAAAGGATGAGAAACCCTCATGGATTTCAACTGCCCCTTCTCCCACCTAAAGCTTCTGCATGTTGCTTAAGGAAGAACCATGCCTGAAGAGCTCCATTTAGGCAGAAATAGTCTTCTGCAGAAAGGCAAGATGCCTTGGACCACTGACTTCTTTTCTGCTAGAGCTCAACTCTGCCCTCTTCATTTCAGGGAAGCCTTTTCTGCCTTCTTTGAAGAGGTCACTTTGCTCTCTGCTCAATGGTCACACTGATCTTTTAGTCCTGGACTGTGCTATCCTGCCTCCTGCCACAGGACCTTGGCACATGCCATTTCCTTTGTCTGAGACACGCTAGCTACCCCGCTTTCTCTAGTAAGCTCTATTCATTATTTATATCTTAGTTTATATTTCCTCAGGGAAGAAATCCAGGTTTTTGGTAAGTATGAATGATCGTGTATTAAATAAACATTTTAAAAAAGAGATAACCTGGCCGGGAGTGGTGGCTCAAGCCTGTAATCCCAGCACTTTGGGAGGCCGAGATGGGCAGATCACGAGGGCAGGAGATCGAGACCATCCTGGCTAACACGGTGAAACCCCGTCTCTATCAAAAAATACAAAAAACTAGCCAGGCGAGGTGGCGGGCGCCTGTAGTCCCAGCTACACGGGAGGCTGAGGCAGGAGAATGGCGTAAACCCAGGAGGCGGAGCTTGCAGTGAGCTGAGATCCGGCCACTGCACTCCAGCCTGGGCGATAGAGCGAGACTCCGTCTCAAAAAAAAAAGATAACCTGCCAGGCGCGGTGGCTCATGCCTGTAATCCCAGCACTTTGGGAGGCCGAGGCAGGTGGATCACATGAGGTCGGAAGGTTGAGATCAGCCTGATCAACATGGAGAAATCCTGTCTCTACTAAAAATACAAAAATTAGCCGGGCGCGGTGGTGCATGCCTATAATCCCAGCTACTTGGGAGGCTGAGGCAAGAGGATCACTTGAACCCATGAGGGGGAAGTTGCGGTCAGCCGAGATCGCATCATTGCACTCCAGCCTGGGCAACAAGAGTGAAAGTCCATCTCACACACAGAAACACACACAAAAGAAAAAAAAAAAAAGAGAGATAACTTGCCTGACAGTGATTTTCCCAATTAAGTCAACCTCTCCTAATGTTTTGGAACATACCAACATATGCTCCTGTTTCATATTACCTGTTACTGCTATCTACATTTATTTGAGATATTTTTTGCTTTATTAATAAGTGTATATAGTCTAGCTGCATGAATATTTAGACCATATATAATCCTGATGCTTGACATAGGGCTTAGCACATAGCAGGTACTCAGTAATTATTAGATAAAATGACAAATATTTGGCTGGGTGTGGTAGCTCATACCTGTAATCCCAGCACTTTGGGAGATGAAGGTGGGTGGATCACTTGCAGTCATGAGTTCGAGACCAGCTTGACTAACATGGTGAAACCCCATCTGTACTAAAAATACAAAAATTAGCTGGGCATGGTGGTGCATGCCTATAGTCCCAGCTACTCAGGAGGCTGAGGCAGGAGAATCACTTGAATCCAGTAGGTGGAGGCTGCTGTGAGCTGAGATTGTGGCACTGCACTCCAGCCTGGGTGACAGAGGGAGACACCGTCCCGCCCCCAAAAAAGACAAATATTTGTTAGACAGTGTGAATGAATGAATACATCATTTATTAGACATTTTCAAGGGGAAGGAAGATCACAGGGCCTAACCCAGCTCTCCCAAATGCCTCAGCATCAGAAGAATGTGCCTTTTCTCTCTTACGATGTTGTTCTCATCTTGATATATAAGACCTGTGAAATAAGTAAAAGGACGGAAAGGGAAGAGTTCCGAAGAGGATCTGGGGAAGCCTCCATTGAACTCTATGTAAAACACCTTCTGAGCCAAAATGCTATAAAGCTAGAGATAAACCTAGGAGATCATTCCTGGGATTTTACAAGTGAAGAAAATGAGACTCATGATTCACTGTAGTTACTGGCAGACCCCACCCCTTCTTACTCCTCATCTCTTCCTGATCCACTGTTCCCACGAGCTGACAGCCATTAACAGAGATGCAAAAATTGAAGAGAGTGCAGAAATTACCAGGAGCTGAAGCCCTGAGCAGAGACGACCACAGGAGAGGAAGAGAGTGATTAATTACACATGAAACCATAGGGTCTAGCTTCACTGGGAAGGCCCCAAGGGTATAATTGTCCTCTTTTTTCCATAATCTCTAGTGAGCTCTTTCATTCTTTAATCTATGAAGACACTAAAGGGGGATCAGATAGAAAACCTTACCCAAGTCTCACTCATTTCGTTAATGTAAATCCCACCTTTGCCCCTTTCAAGTTGCTTGTAACCAATCTGTATCTAAGTTTCCTCATCCATAAAATGGGAACAGTTGAGCCCATCTTTTAGGGTTATTGTGAGAATGAAATGGAATACGATTTATACAGTGCCTGTGCATGGCATGTACGAAATGCTTCAGATGACCTAGTTTAATTCAACATTAAACATATACGTGAGTGCTTACTATATGTCTGTGTGTGACTAAGCTAAGTACTACGGTTGGGACTTGCATTATGATGGAGGAAGAAAAACATATTTAAGAAACAAAAGAATTGCAGGTAAGGTTCAGAGATATGAATAAAATATTACAGAGAAACTGGAACAGAGTGGGGTTTGGCTACTCGTAAATAAGTTAAACCAGGAGATCCTCTTTGAGGATGTGACATGCAAACTGATTCAACCATGTAAAAAGTTGGGGAAAGTGTGTTTTGACCCAGGAAATACCAGAAAAACAAAGTATAAGGTACTGAGGTGGGGATGTCCTTATTCCCAGTGCAATGGGAAGCCTATGGAAGTGTTTCAGCAGGAGTAAGAGAGAACCTGAGTTATGTTTTAAAAAGATCTCTCTGTCTGTTATGTGGAGAGAATGGGTTTTGATGGGACAGAGAGGCCAGTTAGAAAGCTAGTGTGGAAATGAAGGTCAGAGATAGATCAGTGGTGGTATGGCCTAGGGTGAATGGGAGGGAGAAGAGTGAACACAATTAAGATGTATTTTAGAGACAGAAGCAAGGATGATCTGCAGGAAAGGGGAGGTGGTAGGAAAAAAGGAGGAATTGAGGTTGAGTCCTAGTTTTTTGTCTTAAACAACTGAAAATAATGATGTTATTTGTCAAGATGGAGAAAAATGGAAGAATGAGACCCCGGGGCTTTTAGTGTTTGCTTTTCTTTTTTTTTTTTTTTTTTTTTTTTTTTAAACAATGTGGGAGATAGATCTGGGAATCTAGAAATCTGTGTTGTTCAATAAAATATAACTCCTCTAAGAAAGGTTTTAACAACATGGAAAGTACGAATTTATCCAGAATGGTGACATGCAGAGCTCTTGAGGAGAAAGAAAATGAATTAGTTCACTTCTAGCGATGCTACCCATTCTTCAGAAATTGGGGTTACTTCCTTCTGATGACAGCGTCCTCATACACGCTATGAGATCATTTTCTAACATTTTCTTAATGCAGATAAGTAAACAATGATGCAAGTACCATGCGTCTTTGTTTCCTGGGAATCCCATTTAACTGCATTTCCTTTTTTTGTCCTCTGTTTTTTCTTTTGAGGTTTGAGGCAGAAAAATTCTTAAAAACGGCACAGAGAACACAGCGCATGCCTTTGTTCCGGGAATTTAGTAATGTCAGTCACACCCTGTTTAGGAAAATCCAAGAATTTACCTTTAAAAGTAATTAAGGTTTTGAGGGATCTTACTTTATTATAACAGATGGCAAAGCCTGTAAACAACTCAGTGTCACTTTCATAAAAGCTTTTTATTTTTAACACAAATACAGTGAAAAGAGCATTAGACCTGAGAAAAGAGAGCAGTCCCAACTCAACCATTAAAAGTCACCTGCCCTCTGTGGGCTTTGGTTGGTTTGCTGGGGAATAAAGAGAACTTGGACTCCACATCCTTTCCAGATTTAATGGTCCATCAAATGTTGGCCAGGATGAGACAAACTTGCTCACACTAATCAAGGTGATGAACGTGTGTGCATTTGCATTTCCTGGTCTTTGATTTCCCAGATGCTCTGCCTTGCTCTCTGCAATGCAGCCCATCTCTTTGATAGCCTGTCGGCTTGAGAGCTTGAGAGCTCTTTCCATAAACTCTAAATTGGCAATGAAGTTTAGAGAAAAGAAACAGCCTTTATGTTTCACAACCAACCCTCAGCATAAATGTCGTCTGGGGGCCACATGTCTTGGACAGGAGTCATTTTCAACTAAGAAAATGACTTCAAGTCACAAGTCATTCCAGCTTTGATTCATTTTGGGAAGCTGCCTTGCCTGCCTGACAAACAGGGGAACCACCATCAGAGGGAATGTACGATGTGTAATGCCATGATAATCAGGCTTGTCAACTTATTTTATAACAAATCTGTGGCTTTGATTGGAAACTAAGGTGAAAGCCATGGCTACAAAGTGATGGGCGGTAAGACAGGAATGAGGCAGGATGGTGAAGCACAAAGGTAGCAGGCTAGAAGCACAGATCTTCTCTCTAGCCCCACCCTTGCCCCTTGCTGCACATCCTTGGGTAATTCATTCTGTTAGACTCAGTCTCCTCATCTGCAAAGTGCTGGAGCTGAACCATCACCTCTCATGTCTCTTCCAGTTTGGAGATTCCACAAGCAGTTGCGGCATCCTGTTAGTTTCTATGCACACAGGACAAGAGAACAGTGCTATCTGGCCCAACTGGACTTGATACATCACATTCTTCCTCCCACAGAGAAATCTCAGGCAAGGAGGAGTGAAGGAACAGGGACTGGGGCTTGGGGAGGCTCTAATGAAGGATTTCACCTTTCCCTGAAGGTTTCCACTAGGGTCTTTGAGTTGGAGCCAAGACAGGTGGCGACTAGAGGGGAGTGGTGATTAGTAAGACATGATGAGGTGGAACCTGCAGGGTGAGGCATTTACTTTGTCCTTCTCTACAGGAGGAGAATGAACAGATGGAGCCTTAGACCTTCACAAACATTTTGTTAACTTAACCTTGAATGTGGAAAGAGGCAAAAGCCTAAACCCTAAAGGCCAAAATATCAATATTGATTCTCTTTTCTCTCTAAAAGAAAAGAGGTCAATCCCACAATATTTCCCTGGATTGAAACTATTCATAGTCTCTTAAAACACACGACTGGAGCCAGAGAGTAGGATTTAGAGAGGGGACTTTGCCTTTTGGGCTTTTTAAAATGGAAAGTAATGACTGGTATTTTGCTCAATGAAACATTTCTCCTAAGAAGCTAATAATTGTTTGAGCAATATGGTTTCAATTATTCTTAACAGTGTTAGCAACTACCAGTGCCCTGAAAAGCTTTCAGGTAGAAGGAGACAATAGCTCTATCAGGAGTTATCATATGCCCTAAACCAAGGCATGGACTTGCTGTCCCTTTTTGAACACTACTGTTTTTTCCATTCAGTTGAATATGAATTCTGTGTCATGCACTCTGTTATACATTGAGAAGGTGATAAACAGGACAGATAAGTCTCAGCCCTCTCCTATCTTTTACATAAATTTGATTCCCTTCCTGTTTTTTAAGTTCTTCCATAATGTGGCCCTGGTCTATCAACCCAAAGTATTTTCCATATTCATCCGTGTATTTTAACCTATTCTGCTGTTTGTCCCCCCACACACATACACAGATACCTCACCAGCACATTCACACACACAAACATAATATTCAGTTCCCCATTGCTTCATTTTTTCATATTACCCTATACTACTGATACAACCTATACTACTGATACTCTACAACCTCCTACTCATTTCTCTAAATCCCACCCAGATTTGAAGTCTCAACAAAAATACACCATCTCAGGAAATTTCTTTGCTAACTTTACTTTATACCCTTTTGCCCACACATCTAATCAATCCTTTTTTCTAGCACCCCTTTTTCCTTCTTATTTGCTGTATGCCAATTTGATTATCATTTATAAATTCTATAGTCCTCAGAAAAATAAATAATATTTTACATCTTTAGTAGCCCCAAAACATTTGTTTAGTGTTAGTCTCAAAATAAGTTTTCAAGTCCTTGCTTGGTTGGTTAAACATGTTGTCAGTAATCAAGATAAGCTACTATAATGATGGTAGAAACTCAACCAGATGGCAGATGTTTAGAGCAACATGCTTTAATCTAATTAACATGCTTTAATCTACTACATTTATCTGAACCTTAAGCAGACCTTTCCCTTAACTCTATAATTATTAAAATCACAAAACATTCCAGGATATCATACTTTAAAGTGGCACATATCTAAAATATCTAAGTACAATTTACTACCTTTCTAACTTCAATTATTATACTTAATTAAAATTAAAGTTTTTTTTTTTAAAAAAACCTGTTTTTTCTTTACAGCTCTGTAATGTCACCTTCATCATGAATCAAGTGACCATATATGTGGGTTTATTTCTGGACTTTCTTTTTACCCTACTGGTCTGTCTGTCCTTATGTCTATACCACCTAGTCTTAATTATAATAACTCTTGATATCTAGTAGAAAACAATTTATACATTGTTTCCCTTTAAGGATATCTTGATTATTTTAAGTCTTGTGCATTTCCTAATAAATTTAGGGATAAGGCTGCCAATTTCCTCCGAGATATCTGCTGGTCTTTTGGTTGGGATTGCACTAAATATAGAAATGAATTTGAGATATTTAACATCTTTACTATATTGAGTCTTATCTCACATGAATAAGAGATATCCTGTCATTAAAAATATGACAGTCAAATGGGAAAAAGTAAAACATGATCCCCTACCTCACACCACACACAAAAATCAATTCCAGGTAGACTGAACTCCTGAAGTTCCAAATGTGAAAACTAAAACAATGGAACATCTAGAAAATAACATTAATAATATTTTCATGATCATGGTGGCAGGAAACGACTTCTTAAACAGGACAAAAAAGCTAATTATAAAAGAAATAATAATTTGGATTGCATTGAAATTACAAATACAGCATAGACACTGGAAGAGAGTGAAAATGTAGGCTATTGAGTGGGAGATATTTGTAAGACACACACATATATATATAACAAAGGAATTATACCCAAAATATACAAAGAGATCTTACAAATCAATAAAAAGGACAGAAAACTTAAAAGAAAATTGGGCAATAAACTTGAAGAGGAATCTAGCAAAGGAAATTCAAATGGCCAATAAACACAAATAAAGATGCTCAATGCCATATTTTTCATCAGGGAAATGAAAATCAAAACTACAATGAGATACCACCATGCACCTACTATAAAGACTATTATTATCAAGTTCTGGCAATAACATGAAGCAACAAGAACTTCCCTACACCAGGAAATGGAAGTTGGAGCGACCACTTTAGAAGATCATTGAGCATTAATTGAATATATGTATAATACATGAATATATGGATTGAATATATGTAAAATCCATGACTCACGAATCCTACTACTTATACAGCCAACAGATATGCACCAAAGACTTGTGCAGCAAAACACGTGAACAAGAATAGCAGCATTATTTGTCATGGTCAAAAAAAATTAAAGTAGCCTTAATCCATTAAATTCCATCAATGATGATCTCGATTTTAAAACTTGTAGTTTGTTTTTTTTTAAACTATGCAACTTTGAAAATAAGTAATCGAGGCCAGGCGCGGTGGCTCAAGCCTGTAATCCCAGTACTTTGGGAGGCCGAGACAGGCGGATCACGAGGTCAGGAGATCGAGACCATCCTGGCTAACACTGTGAAACCCCCGTCTCTACTAAAAAAATACAAAAAACTAGCCGGGCATGGTGGCGGGCGCCTGTAGTCCCAGCTACTCGGGAGGCTGAGGCAGGAGAATGGTGTGAACCTGGGAGGCGGAGCTTGCAGTGAGCCAAGATCACACCACTGGCCACTGCACTCCAGCCTGGGTGACAGAGCGAGACTCCGTCTCAAAAAAAAAAAAAAAAAAAAAAAAAAAAAAAAAACGTTTTC
>NW_016810571.1:1703736-1716389 GCF_001698545.2 Rhinopithecus bieti
CTCCGTCTCAAAAAAAAAAAAAAAAAAGAAAATAAGTAATCGATTTCTACATGGATGAACAAACAATGTTGAGCAAAAAAATCAGGTCAAAAAATAATTTATACTGGATAATCACACTTATAAAAAGTTCAAAACAGGCCAAATTAATCTATACCAAATAGGAGGGAGTAGATAGTAACTGGAAGGAGTATGAGGGGTCTTCTGTAATGTTGATAATGACTCGGTGGTGATCAATCAGGTGTGCTTACTTTGTGATAATTCATCAAGCTGCACACTTGTAACTTGTATACTTTTCTGTATGTATATTGTATTTAAATTAAAATGCTGTTTAATTAGATAAAATTTACTACCTCTATTTCAAAACATGAGTGTAAAATATGGATTCAACATTAATTACTAAAGGAATTAAAATTATATCACTCTGGCATATTGATTATTTAAGTTAAAGATACTTGAAAAACATCAGCTGCAAGATCACTCTGACATTCATACTGTTTTTTAAAAGTAGAAGATGAAATTCTCAGGTGAAAGATATTATCCCTACTTAAAAAAAAGAAAGCAACATTCTTACCATCAAGGACGGAAAAGTTAAGCCAAAGGAATTCTGTATAAACTAACCTTGTTGAACTAACCCTTATCTTCCTAGTCACTTCTCTGCCCAATTAAATATCCTCATCCGAGTCCTTTGCCTTATCACATCTTCACAACTTACTATTCTTTGTTCAATTAAATATATAAGTAATGAACTGAACTATTTCTTCAGATTTTCATTTCCTTATGAGCGCTTTCTTGCCACATAAAATTCATATTAAATAAATATGTATGCTTTTGTCCTGTTAATCTATTTTATGTCAATTTAATTCTCTGACCCAACTAGGACTCTAAGACGATGGAGGTGGAGCTTTGCCATTCCTACAGAAAAATAGTTTTGAAAATCTGAAGCGATATGTAAATATGCATAACACTTAGGGACAGATGGCACCTTTTCTGGTTAATGCCATCCATCTTCAATTTTTACTTGGCTCACCTGTTCTTTCCTTGTCATTCATTGGCTGTTCTGGATCCACTGATAACCAGGTGGTGGGATTAGGACACCACTTGGCTGTTCTAACTCAACTGCTTTGACTTCTGATATCTTGCCAGGGTTAGAAAGGTCTCACAGCCACTACCACAAGGGTGTTATTACTGTCCATTTTCAGCAAAAGGAAATTGCTTTGATAGTCTATTTTCTCTGTAAACCTGCAAAATGGTTTGTCACCTTACTGGCTAGAAACAGAAAAGGTTTTAGAAAATGCCATGCTATTATTCACTCATTTAACTGCTATGATTTTTAATTTTTCTGCCTTCCTAATAGCTCCATGATGAAAAAGCCCAAGATTTAGACTTTCTATTCAATGACATCTGAGGAGCCTTCATTATATGTTCATTAGTTGTTCCATTTTTTCCCTCTCTGTCCAGGTACAACAGATGCAACAGGAAGAGAGAACAGACAATTCTCAGATACTCTTTTAGATCAGATAAAGCTTCAATGCAGTAGACCACAGTAGAAAACTGTAGATGAGGTGATAGTAAATTCATTCAAGTCAACTCTCCTGACTTCCCTTTCGTAATATAAACACATAATTTCCCTTCTATCCTTACAAAAGAGAGACTTCAACATTCATAAACATCTATTTCTATTTTGAGATTACAGACATAAAATTTAAAGATTCAACAGTTCTCAACCATTTCCTTTAGCAATGGCCCATATATAGACTATGATGGAAATTAACTAGTGATGCATGAAATTTCTAAAGGAGCTCCTTATGATATCTCTCTAAAAAATTTTAAACAAGAGCTATAAAGTTGTTAACAGATTTATGGTAGTTTTAATGTATCTACTAAAATGTTGAATTCATGTCAGCTTTTGTATTAAGGAAAATGATTTCCTAATAACCCCTTATAAAAGTAATTGCTGATTCTAAAGCCGTTATCTTTAAAAATGCTAATATAGTTTTCTTAGTAAAGCTTCTAACCAATACTCAGTATGCCTTTCTCATTTTACATATATTCCTGACACTGACAAATATCAACGTATTTTATTTTCTTTTTGTGATTTCTCTTTATAAAGACAATTTTTAACGAGCAGTTTCAGGTTCACAGCAACACTGAGTGGAATGTATGGAGATATCCTATATGCTCGCTTCCCCAACACATACACAGCTCCCCCAGTATCGACATCCCCCATCAGAGTGGTACCTTCATTACAATTGATGGACTTAACGTTGATACATCATTGTCACCCAGAATCCATAATTTACATTAGGGTTGCCTCTTGGTATTGTATATTCTATGGGTTTGGACAAATAGATTAATGGCATCAATCAGTCATTGTACGAAGTAGTTTCTTTTTCTTTAACATACTTTGTAATATTTATTAATAAGTAAGAAGTAATATATAATCAATTCACTAATGGCACTTTTATCACAGACTACATTCTTATTAAGTTGTTCTGCCTCAGGCCTTTCTCTTTTGTTGCATTAATGGGTCTAATAATCCATAAAACAGTACCACACTTTGAATTCTTAAAATTTGAAATAGATCTTTAAATCTGCACAAGAAAAATGCTTCTTCCTTTCTGTGTCCTACACCTGCTCTACTGGTGGAGTCACTGCCGCCACTGTTACCTGATTCTCCTCTCTTTGAGAAAGAAGTAAGATTCACAACCAAATCCCTTTGGTTGCAGAGGGCCATATGACTTGTTCTGACCATGCCTCATGAACTCAGTGACATGTTATTTCCAGACCATAGTACTTAATCATCAATTTGAGACCCTCTAACGATCTCTTTTATCCACTACAGTACCTGCCAACATCTGAGCTGGAGGCTGCTACTTCAGTTTGAATTCATAGTGAGGAAACAATAAGACATCAACTTGTAATGAACACAGCATCAGAAATAAAGTTTTGTTATTTTAAGCCATTGAGATGGGCAGAGAAGGAGAGGGTTGTTACTGCATCCTAACCGAGTTGATTCTGACTAATACACAGCAAAATAATTGATGTTTTCAAAAACTACCCCAAATTTCATTAGGATTTTGGTTAGAATTGTATTAATCCTGTATTAATTAATGAATCCTGAAGATTCATTTTGGAAGAGCTAGCATTTTCACAATATTGAATATTTCCATCCAAGAATGTGATATGACTCCTCAGTCACGTCTCTTATTCTGAATAAGGTTGTATATATTTTATAAAGTTTAAACTAAGAGCTAGGCATGTATTGCCATTTCTTATTTATGTTTGTTCCCATACTATAAGGATTTTTAATTAGTCTGCAACTGGATGTCCTGGTGAATTTTCTTAATAGTTCTAATAGCTTTTGAATTGAGCCTGTTGTTTCCTAAGTTAAAAGTAAATGGTGCTGAATAACGGTAATTGTATGTATTTCTTTGTTAATGAATGCCTCATTTCTATTTCATATCTTACTATTTTAGATGGAAATTCCAGAATAAGGTTGATAATATCTTTGAATGAGGATATTTTCTCTTCTTTATCAGAGGTCAAAAGCTTTTCTGTAAAAGTCAGATTGTAAATATTTTTAGCTTTGAGAACCAGACCATCTGTCACAACTACTCAACACTGCCATTTTAGCATAAAAGCATCCACAACCAACAAATAAAAAAATGAACGTAGCTGGATTTGACTCATAGACCATGGTTTACTGAACGTTGTTCTACTTTAACGGCAAAGCTTTTAATGTTTTGCCATTACTATGATTTTAGTTACTAATTTATTATTTTAAGAAATTATTCCTCCAATTCTACATTGCAAAATTTCTCTCTTTTTTTGATAATTCATTTTTGACGTCTATCAAGATCATTGTTTTAAAAATCTGTTACATAGTAATTAAATTAATAAATGTTCAATTTCTCTAGAATGTTCTATAAATTCTCTAGTATTAAACCACTCTTACATCCCTATATGAGTTTTACTTAATTTTGTTTTCGTTTTTGTTTTGTTTTGCTTTGTGTATTGTTTTGTTCTGTTTTGTTTTGTTTGAGATAGAGTCTCACTCTGTAGCCCAGGCTGGAGTGCAGTGGCACAATCTTGGCTCACTGAAACCTCTGCTTCCCGGGTTCAAGCGACTCTCCTGCCTCAGCCTCCCGAGTAGCTGGGATTGCAGATGCCCGCCACCACGGTCAGCTAATTTTTTTGTATTTTTAGTAGGGACAGGGTTTCACCACGTTGGCCAGGCTGGTCACGAACTCCTGACCTCAGGTGATCCACCTGCCTCTGCCTCCCAGAGTGCTGGGATTATAGGCATGAACCACCGTGCCCAGCCAACCATGTTTATCTATTCCTGGATTTTATTAAACAAACGTTAATTGGATGCTAATGATATACGAGGCACACTTGTAGAAGTAATGGATGCAGCAGTCAACAAAATAGAAAAAATTTCCTGCTCTCATGAAGCTGATATTCTAGTGGGAGGACAAAGATAATAATAAAGTCACTTAAATATGTCAGGTGAAGGATAAGAAAGCAAAGACAAAGAGTGTCAGGGTAGGGTGCTATTTTAGAAATGGCGTTCAAGAAGGCCTCTCTAACTGGGTAATATTTGAGCAGAAACTTGAAGAAAGTGAGGGCACAGTCTAATAAATTAAATAAGTAACTGGAAGTAATGCACAAAAGTGCCAGGATAGAGTATAAGCAGGATGCTAGAGGGACACATGGCAGGATCCCCTAATGTGCTCACAAAAGTGAGGTGAGGAGGGCTTCTGGGAGAAAGCAACATTTATTCTGAGACCTTGAAGATAAGTTACATCTGTGTGAAGGTTAATTTTATGTGTCAACTTGACCAGGCCATGGGGTGCCCAGACATTTGGACAAACATTATTCTGGCTGTATCTGTGAAGGTGTTTCTGGATGAGATGAACATTTGCATCCATAGACTGAGTAAAGCAGGTTGCCCTTTCTCACGTGGATGTGCCTCATCCAATCCATTGACGACCTGAATAGAACAAAAAGACTGAGTAAGAGGGAATTCTTCTTGCCTGGCTGCTTGAACTGGGATATCACTCTTTTCCTGTCTTTGAATTTGAACTGAAACTTTGGTTCTCCTGGTTCTCAGGTCTTCGAACTGGTCCTACAACTACAACATCAGCTTTCCTGGGTCTCTACCTTGCCAACTACAGATTTTGGGACTTTTCAGCATCTATGATCATATGACCCAATTTCTTATAAATCTGTTTATATGTATACACATGCGCACACACACACACACACACACACACCCCTATTGGTTCTATTGCTCTAAAGAACCCTGACTAATTCAGTGAGCAGAAGAAAAAATAATATTCTATAATAGCATAATTTATGGTCCCCAAATTAGAGGAAAAGAGCAGTTTCAAACAAATGAAAGTTCAATATACTTCTTTACCACAGCAAGAGAAGAAATGAGGTAAAGAGTGGGGCTGAACAGATGGGAAGAAACTGGGTTGTTCACGATCCTGAAAACCTTCCTGACTGTGTACTGTGTCCCGTGAGCAGTGGGAAGCCATTGTGCGTGTGTGTGTGTGTGTGTGTGTGTGTGTGTCTTTTTTTTTTTTTTTTTTTTTTTTTTTTTTGCGATGGAGTCTTGATCTGTCGTCCAGGCAAGAGTGTAGTGCTGTAATCTCGACTCACTCACTGCAAGCTCCGCCTCCCGGGTTCACGCCATTCTCCTGCCTCAGTCTCCCGAGTAGCTGGGACTACAGGTGCCTGCCACCACGCCCAGCTAATTTTTTGTATTTTTATAGAGACGGAGTTTCACGGTATTAGCCAGGATGGTCTCGACCTCCTGACCTCGTGATCCACCTGTCTTGGCCTCCCAAAGTGCTGGGATTACAGGCGTGAGCCATGGCGCCCGGCCGCCATTGTGTGCTTTAAGTAGCGAAGTAAAGTAACCAGTGGGGCCACCAGGTCTCACAGCCCCAGTGGTCACCATCCCATTATATCCACCTGTAGAATACATGGGCTGGTGCCCATGGAGTTCAGCCGTGTAGAGACATTGAACTGTGTTTTATCACATACTGGGCCACAAGGAAAATTTAGATGGACTTTAAAAAGAAGAAAATGTTCACGCTACATTCTCTGGATTAAAGCAAAAAGAAATTATAACATAACAAAAGGGTAGTCAAAAAATATATATAAAGCCACTGTAGAGGAGGAAAGATATTGCTCTACCCATCATGATCGAGGGCCCCATAACAAAAGACAGATTAACAGAGAGAAGCATAAAAAAGATATTTAATACAGATTTTACATGACATAGGAGCCTTCACAAGAAAATGAAGATCCAACGAAACAGGCACACTTGAGCAGTTTTATGCTAGTTTTGATGAAGACTGGAGAGTGGAGGGGAAGTGTAATAAAGCAGAAAGGGTGTGATCTAATGGTAATAAACTGAGGGAACTTAGCAGGGCCTGTTTGTTCAGATTCTTCTCTGTGACCCTGTGTCCTCCTCAGAGATAAGGTTGCTCATCCATTCAGAGGTATAGGGAGGGCACCGCTCACATGAGGGTTTTGTGACCTGATTCAGGTGAAGGTCAGAAAATCCGTCCCAGGTTGTATGACCTGCTTACAGGGAGAATGATGTGGGAAGGTCAGTGAGACTTTCCTGATTCTGCCATTATTACAAATTCCTTCAGCTTGATATATTCAATAGACCGAAGTGCCCTATTTTGGGGGGGTAATGTGTCCAGAACACATAGAGGAAAATTTGTAAATGCTTCTGTAAAATTAGTCATGGGCCAATAAGTACATGAAACCTGCAGCTATCAATCATATGGACATTAAAAACAAATTTAAAACTTGTAGAGAAAATTATCACAACAATTCAAAGACCCAAAAACTCATAGGCTTGAGGCTTACATGAGAAAGACTGACAATGAATAAAATATTAGATTTCCAAAATTCAAGAAAAGTCAAGGAGAAAAACGGACCCAAAGGACAAAGGGCCTCTGTGCGTGCTGTGCTCTCCGCCCGGAGCTCACGTCCTCCATCTTTATGCCTGATGCCCTCACTTTCTTCAGCTCCCTGCCCAAATTCCACCTGATCAGACAAGCTTTCCTTTTAGCCCCTTTCTAAGATAGCATCCTTTCCCATCACTCTCCAACTCTGCTTTGTTATCCTTCCCCTGGCACATTCTGTGCATCTTCACCATCGTCTGAGTCCTCACCCTGGAATAAAGCCCGTGAGAGCAGGGACCTCTGTCTATTTTGTCCCCTGCTGCATCCCCTGCTTCTAGAACAGTGCCCGGTACAAGGCTCCATGCGGCAGGTCTGTGATTGGCCTGTTCAAACTTCATCCCCTACCCAGGCCAGGCATTTGGTAGCTGCTGAATAAATACGTGTTGAATTAATGGTACAATGCCTTACTGGACATCTTTAAAAAGTAATATTCTTTTGGGGGTATCAAATCTATCTAAAATATGTAACTACGAATTCAAAAGTAATAATTAACTATTCTATTTCTCTGTATATAGCAGTCTTTTGTAGTCTAATTGACTAAATTCTGAAAGTCACATTTTGTTAAGGTATAATACCAAGATTGTATCAACATCTTCTCATCTTTTAAATAATAAAGTTTTATATCTCTCAATATTATGTATTTTTGCTACATAAAGTTTTAGGACTCCTGTCCAGACTTAATTTTCTTGTTTTGAATTTTCATTAATACCAAATAATCTTTTTTCCCATTTAATTCTTTTAGTCTTAAACTTCATTTTGTGTGATATTCATATTAAACTCTGGGTTTATTTTGTTGCATTTTTCTGAGATACCATTTCCCATCTCATTATTTTTAGTTGTTCTGTGCCATTTTGTTTCAGGTGTCTTTCCTGTGAAGAGTACATAGTTGAAATTTGCCTTGTTACCCATTTTGAGAATTCTGTCTTCTAATTAGAGAATACATATAGATTATATGTAATCTCAATGTGACAAGCAGTAAATCTGGGCATAGCTTCACCACAGTATTATGTGCTTTCTATTTTGTAAGTGTCTGTCTTAGTCTTCTTAGGCTGATATAACAAAAATATCATAGACTGAGTACCTTTAACAACATTTATTTATTCTCTGCATTCTGGAGGCTGGAAGTACAGGTGCCAGCTGGTTGGGTTCTTGGGAAGGGCCCTCTTCCTGACTTGCAGACAGCAGCCTTCTTGCTTTCTCTCACATGGCAGAAAGAGGAAGTGCTGCTGTCTCTTCCTCTTCTCATAAGGACACTTATGAGAAGGCTCACCCTCATGGCTTCATGTAAGCCTAATTGTCTCTCAAAGGCCCACCTCCAAATGACGTCACAATGGTGGTTTAGGGCTTCAACATGTGAATTTGAGAGGTTGGGCACAAACATTTAGCCCATAAAAGCATCTTCGTACTTTGGCCATCTTTCTAAATCTAGTTGTTTCTTCTACCTGGTCTTTCCACATTCCACCTATCTGCCTTACAGAGAAAGAGTCTTGCAGCTGAGAGTCTGTGTCAGAGAGAAAAATAGGTCCACCCTAGCTGTTCTCTCCTGTTGACTTGTCCCTGCACCTCCCAGCACTGATGCTCCTGGGAGTTATGGATCCCGGCAGTTAAAAGGATCCATGGAGCCAGCATCCAACTCTTCACGGCCTCCAATCCCTGCCACACACCCTCACATCCACATAACCAATTTAGGGGCTTATTCCAAGGCCCCATTTACACTGACTTCCCATAATACTCAACAGTGTGATGAGTCAACTAAGGTAGGCTCTGAAAAGTTGAATCTGTGTGGTCAGTCCTAATTCCGCACTGGAAGTTTGAAATTGGCCAAGGCAGGAGCATTTACAACACATACCAAATGCCCCAAATTCAGGCTTCAGTTTTCCAGAAAGCCAGTTTACCAGCTCACCACTGTCAATGCCCGCATTTTCTAATGGAGGAGAGGAGAGGAAAGGGGGGCGGAGGAATTTTCTAAATAAGAGAAATTATGACTTTATTTTTGTCACTTCTTCTGTGCTGTCTCAAAACTTCTTCCAACTTTGTAACATGTTGATGAAATCTTTTCCTCATTTTCAGTGCGGATGCTGTGTTTTCCTAATCTTTATGTCCCTTTGGTAATTTAACTTGGTTTCTGAATGCCGGGTGGGGACATATCTTTGAAATCATGTTATCTTTGAAATCATGTTATCATCTATTTCAGAAGTCCTTGTGACACGTCTTCATTCCATTATCTATGCAAAACATGGGCAGAATTACGCAGATCTCTGTTTGCTGCTTTAATTATCCCTTCTCAGCCAAATAGCACTTGCTCTGCCACTAATGATTCTAATCTGAACTGGGAATTGATGTTGACAAAACACAAGCTGTTTAGTTTTTGCAAAGGCTGATCAAATCTCCTACTGAAAACAGAGGTTTTACTAGATATCCAGAAGAGAAGCTCCATTTATTGGAAAATATTTCAGCTGATAAGCAAGAGAGCCAATAAGAAATATCCTTGGGAAGGTAGGAGGGAATTCACAAGATCATGAAAATATAACCACAGTTACATCACTGAGATAAGATCTAATCTAAGTTATAAGGTTGTCCCTTGTGAAAACATGACAAGATAATAATTAAGTGTACATGCCTTGAGAATGTTCTCCATTGTTAAAATAACACCTCCATTTAGGGCAGTTTGTCAAGGGAACTGGGTATGTTAGAGCTTAGAAAAGAATACAGTTGGAATTTGAAAAGAAAAAAACAGAGATTATGGCAATTTTGTAAATCAATAAGAATTTATAGTGGGAGATAGGGAGCCTCTGGATGTTTTTAAGCAGGAAAACAACGCAATAAAAGATGTAATTAAGGAAGATTAGTCTGGCAGTATTAGGGCAAGATCTATCTTAAGTTCCTTATTAGAAACGAAAATAGAATTAGTAATGAGTTAAACCCCACCACCACCACCAAAAGAGAGAGAGAGAGAGAGGAAAAGCATCAAATCTCTTCTACTTTTCACAGGCAGTTAGGGTAGCACATAGGCTGGGAAGTACTCAAGGAGTCTTGCAAAGCTTTCTCAGCTCATTAAGTTAAATTACTTCTTTGCTCTCATTCGGTATTCACGAATGCTAAAACAAGTTCTGTAACAGGGCACTCAAAGTCTCCAGGCAGTCCGGGAACCTCTTGAAGACTTCTTCTCATTGCCGTTCCATTGTTGCAGCCAATGAGCTATGTCAGGCAACAGCCCACATGCCATCTGATCCTCCCATTGTCCCCTTTTCAGAAACAGTTTACATGTCATCCACTCTTATGAAAATGAAGGAAGAGGGGCCCATGTTTTCTAACTCTCATTCAAGAGTCACTAGACTGCAGTAAAATTTCCAACCAATGATACCACAATGACTCAGGGCTCTTGTAGGCTTAGCACGTGAAGGAAATGGACAGTGCCCATTGTGACAGTGTTCATCCAAGCAATAGATACAACCTAAAAGACAACAGCCAAACTGCTATTTCTCAAAAGGTCAATGTTCCTGCCTGGAGTGCCTGTCCCACTTTGTCTGCAATGTCTGCCTCCTACCCAAGATTCAACGTAAGTTTCCCCTTGTTGGTGAATTCTTCTCAGATTCTCCAGCTCACAGCAATCCTTGACCTTCTGAACTATAATAGATTTTGACTAGACCACAGCATTGAGCTTATGTATTTCCTAGATGGATATTTCTTTTCATGTGTAAATTCTCTCTCCAACTACAATATAGACTCCTTAAAAAGAGAAACAATGTCTTATACGTCATATGTCATCCACGTTCAGTGGCATAGGAAGAAGATGGAGATATTGAGGCTGAACCCTTTCTCCAAAATCCTGTGTTCCAAATTATGCTCACGATGGTGAAGCTGTTTGCAAGTCTCCCAAACCCCAAACCCTATCATTTATTTTCAGTCTCAGCAGACTCCTTGCTTTTTTTTTTTTTCCTAAAAAGATAGAGTTCACACAAATTAAGTTCCCACAATTGCCTTCCACTCCACTTCATGATTTTTATTTTCCTCCCCTGCTTTTTCAGAAGAAGGCTTGTTTCTTATGGGCAAAACTGGTCACTTCGTTTTGGAATTTTATTCAACAGTTACTCTACCTTTTAGCCCAATATCTTCAATCCATCCTCCTTCTGCTGTAAACATCACAAGTTTCCCTACTCTTTTCTTTGTTAGCATTTTTACCGTTTTCCTTAGAAAAGCTTTTCCCAAAGCCAACTTTTAAAAATAGTATATACTCACTCACTACTTCCTCTCTTCTATTGTCTATGAACTCCTTGACTTTTCTCAATTTGAGTTTTGATTAAAAAAACTTTGAGAGGGTTCTGATGGAAGAAATCAAAAATGAGAAAAGTCATGGAGTTCATAGATAATAGAATTAACTCCTGATTAATTGAAGCTGTTCCCTTGGAATGTCCAGTTCAAGCTCAGAACTGGAATCCTGTGTTTAACTCCCCCGAACTTGGAAATTAATCACCCATATCTGCCACCAAAGAGGACTTCCTGTGCACACATGGGGCAAGTGGTCAGCCAGCCTCTCCCAGCTGTCAGCTCCTTCAGAACCTGCCGCACCTGGGCCGCCTGTCTAAGATCACACGTTTCTCAGGCAGCCCACATCTAAGGTGGCCAGATGAAGCACGAAACACCCAGTTCAATTTTGCTTCCAGATAAACAATAGTTTAATTTTTTATGATAAGTACACTGCAGGCAATATTTGAGACATACTCCTATTTTTAAAATATTCACTGTTTATTTGAAAAATTGAACTGGGCATCCTGTATTTTAATTTGCTAAATCTGGCAACTCTACCCATCCAATGACTCAGTGAGGTAAGAGTGGAAGGGCCAGGACCTTCTGGCCCAAAGACGGTCAGCTGTGTTGGGCAACACTGGCTCCAGAACTCCATGAAGGGTTGGCAAAGCTTTATCCCATCAGCATTGCATTTGCCTTTTTCTTCTCCACAATCCTGCTTCCTTCTCTTCCTTAGCAGAGGGATAAGCCACTAAAGCATTTCTAAATCATACTCTGTCTTAGCATCTTTGCTCAGGGAACCTGTCCTCAGACATCTCTCCATCATAAGTTCCCTTTTAAATGACCATAGAAAGATAAAATGAGATATACTAAAATCTGAACTCTGGAAATCAGGGAAGGGGAACCGGCAGGAAGCAATAATCAGGCATTCCTCTAATCTATGCATGTGAAGAAACAAGCATTCTTTTTTGTTTTTTATTATACTTTAAGTTCTAGGGTACATGTGCACATTGTGCAGGTTTGTTACATATGTATACATGTGCTTTGTTGGTGTGCTGCACCCATTAACTCGTCATTTACATTAGGTATATCTCCTAATGCTATCCCTCCCTCCTACCCCCTCCTCACAATAGGACCTGGTGTGTGATGCTCCCCTTCCTGTGTCCAAGTGATCTCATTGTTCAATTCCCACCTATGAGTGAGAACATGTGGTATTTGGTTTTCTGTTCTTGCGATAGTTTGCTGAGAACGATGGTTTCCAGCTGTATCCATGTCCCTACAAAGGACATGAACTCATCCTTTTTTATGGCTGCATAGTATTCCATGGTGTATATGTGCCACATTTTCTTAATCCAGTCTGTCACTGATGGACATTTGGGTTGATTCCAAGTCTTTGCTATTGTGAATAGTGCC
>NW_016810571.1:1717519-1749820 GCF_001698545.2 Rhinopithecus bieti
TTTTATTTACAAAATACAGATCTATATTTTGAAAAAATAATTATAAATTTTAAGTGCTTATATTTGAATGGTGGTATTATAAGTGATTTTTTTTGTAATTTGTAATTTTTTCTATGATGAATAATACTATTTGTAAGATTTAGCAAACAATACTTTGCTCTACACTATATGCACCAAAACCTTCAGATTTTTTCGCCTTGACCTCATCTTTTTCTTTTGTCTTTTTTACCTTTCTGTAACATTTTATATATTAAATACTTTACTGTATAGAATCTTTTTCACCATCTTGGCTTTGCATTATTTTGTTCTTTTCCATCTAAAACTCCCTTCCTTACTTCTTTTTCCTTTTCCCTTTATGTTGATATTACCCAATATTGTGTCGTCAGATCTTTTCTCTCCTTTTTCTATCTGTATGACTTACATTATTGTCTATATGCAGATAACTCAAACATCTTAATCTTAGCAACACTGACTTCCCTCAAGTGCATGTGAAACCCTAGTTCCAAATGCCCACTGGACTTCCAGATTCAAACATTTATACTGCACCTGCTATGTTCGGGAAACAGAGCCTAGAGAAGAAGCTGCAATGACAAGGAGAGCCCACAAATCTCCACGAAGAAACATCCAGTCTCCACTTGGATATGCCAATTTCAAAATATTTCGCCATTTCCCAAGTCAGCTCTTATTCCTGATCTTTCTTTTTCTATTACCAGCACAACTATCATTTTAGTTACCCAGCCATGCCTATGGCAGTAATTAATTAATTAGTTCACTTAGTAAGTGAGGGATCTGATAAAATAATGGTACTCAGCCTCAGCTATATATAAGAATCACCCAGGAAGCTTCAAAAAATACTGATGCTTATTTCCCACCCCAAAGATTCTGATTTAACGGGTCTAGTATCCCAACAGGGCGGTAAGAGTTTTATCGCCTCCACAGGTGGTTTATAATTTCAGCAAGAATTGAAAGTCACTGTGCTAGACACAGGAAGAGCAGCATATAATAACTGATTGTGTGATGAGAGGAGAAAGGTCAAAGCTTTTTAAAAAACTGTACTTACTTCCTAGTGATATCATCTGAGTTAAATATATATACGCTGGATGGCAGAAGCTGAATCAGCTTTCCTAGTGCACTTGTCTCTTTATCAGCTCAACTCCAGTCTTTATACTATTTCCAGAATGCATGGAGAGAATATAGCCATACTGTCATTTAGGCACTCCCATGCTGTGACCCACAGTCTTTGATGTTATTGTTCCATACATACATCAGTTAAATAGGACTACCCATTGCTCCCCAGACATTGTCTCTGATTTAACTCTGCCTTTGCCTTTACTATTTCCTCCCACCTTAACCATCCTTCACTCCCACCTCAATCAATCACAACTCCACCAATCCATTAGCTCTGGTGAACCAGCCTTGATAGCACGCCCGTCTGCATGCCCAGGAGTAATTCCTCACCCTCCTAAACTCCAAAGCACCCCTTATTATACTTAGCAAACTCTGTCTATGGAAACCTTATGAGCACACTCATCATATACTTCCAATCAGATTTTAAGCTACCTTAGGGCCAAAGGTAAGATCCCTTATTTCTACATAGAGGAATGAAGGAGGGAAAGCTGAGGGCTCCAGAGTCATCCTGCCTGAGTTTACACCCAAACTCTGCCAACTACACACAGTGTGTGTGACATTTAGGCAAGCAATTTACCTTCTGAAACTGTTTCCTCCTCCTTTGAATGAAGATAACAATAGGACCACACAAGATTGTTATGAAGGTAACATAAAGAGATAGATACAAAGCATTTCGCACAATAATAGCTCCAAATGGCATTGATGATGATGGGAATCAGTGTTTGGGGGTCTAAACTACGTCAAGAAGTATTTAGTTATGAAGGTGACAGCATCTCTGTGTAGTAAATAGAAGGCAAATAAAAGCTCTTGGATTTGGAAAATGTTATTATATTTTCTAACATTACTCCCTAGGACAACTCAAGTTATTATTGCAGTTTCTATTATTTCAGACAGTCCTGCTTCCTGATAGTATGTAAATTTCCCAGCTTGGTGCCATCTCTAAGATTCTAAATTTCATTTTGCACTGACAGCTTTTCTAAAAACTCCGCCACTCAGAGACCCCCGTGTCCTAAATGCTGTTTCTTTGTGGAGTACAACGTTTTTAATTGGGTGAAACAGTGATGGAGAGCATGTCAGAGTTCCACGCAGGATACACTCATTTGTGAAACATGCAATCCCGCTGTTAAGACTGCAATGAACCAAGAGAGCAACAAGCTATTTCTACCTAGTGGGCTGATAGCATTACAGCCTCTGGATCTGAAGTGAGATCTATTTTAAATTTAATTCATTTTCTGAGGGATACATAACAAGAGCCTCTTTTGTATGCACCTGAATCAAAAGGCCATAAGCCGTACTGACAGTGAGGTAGGGGAAGGTGAGGATTCAGAGGCAGCTTCCTCAGGGATTCCCCATCGCCAGGTTGTCATCTCTCCCAGCAAAAACAGTCTTGCTGTTTTTTATGCCTACTTGAAGTAGACATAACAGAGACATGACAAAGAATGCATCAGTGTGTCAAGGCTGCAAACAAATGGAGCATCTGCTCTTAGAGTGGCTCTGTAAATTCTTTTCTCTCCTTTATCATCAACTTTCCTCTCTGTGGTGGAACCTTCTTATCAGCACTGAAACACGTTCAAGTCCCTCTTATCTTTAAAAGTAAAAATAAAACATAAAAAATCTACCCTTAGTCCCACTCCCTCCTCCAGCGACTGCTCCACTTCCTCATCCCCTTTAAAAGGCTTCAACCCACTCTCTACGTTCACTGTGTGCCTTCCTCATTCCTCATGCATATTTCAAACCACCTCGACATAGATGGCTTCCAAATCCTCATCCTCCGACTTCATGAGAACCGTGCTGAGGTCACTAATGACTTCCAGGTAGCTAAATCCATTCCTCAGCTTACGTGGCACAATTAACCAGGAGCTCCTTCTTTCCAGGAGCTCTTGATCACATCCAATGACCAATAACCCCTCACTTGACGTCCTCAGCCCACCCAGACCTCCCCTCTGAGTAGTGCATATCCAAATGCCAACTCCATCTCTTCTACCTGCATTCTCAAAAGCTCTGCAAAACATCTTCCAAACTAGCTGTCACCTCCACTGCTTATGTGATCACACCAGATACCCAAGAGACATCCTTGACCCTTCCCTTGCTGTGGTCCACGCTAACCATTGCAGGGCCGAGAGTAAGCATATGTATGGCGCTCATATGCATACGTGTAGCTTTTATGTTTGCATAAAGAATCAGTATCATCATTCATGTTGGGTATAAACCAGAGTAGTATGAGTTGTGAAGCATAGGAAAATATTCCTCAGCTGCCACGCAAAATCACTCCAGAGACCACACTAACTTAGGAGTATCCCAGTGCTAAGTAAAACAAACAATGAATGTGGATACTGAACACATTGAGAAATAACACTTCATTTCATTCACGTAATAGACTAGACAAAGTCCATTAATTCATCTTTTCTTTTATGGAGGCATTTGCTCTGCTTAGATCCTTTCTGCACTGAAAAGCAACGTTAGCAACAGCTCAAGCCAAAGTTGCCACAACATTTAGATACTTTTGTATAGAGGAGCCAGGTTGAAGAGAGGGAGAGAAGCATCTCCCTGGGACCCGGGCAGCCTTAGTCTTGAAAGTGGATGTTTAAGGTGATGGGCAAGTGACTTGCCTGGGCTGAGAGAGACCCATTTGTTTATTAATACCTTTATTTTTTGTGAGTGTTTGTGATGTGAGTAGTCTTCTAAAACAGAAATTGGCAAAATTTTTTGTACATATTTTAGGCTTTCCAGGCCAGAAAGACCACTGTAGCAAAGAAGTAGCCACAGAATGAATGAGTGCAGCCGTGTTTCAATAAAACTTTATTTGAAGAAAAAATCAGGACAGGGGCCCACTGTGGCCCATGGGCTGGAGTTTGCCAATCCCTGGAATAATGGATAAGGCCCAGAGTCGGGTCTCTTTTGCCCCAAACTAAGAGTAGTATTGCCCTCATTCTCTGCTTCTAATAAATCATCCTGTTCTACTTCACACCTTAAATATGTTTCAAATCCATGCACTTCTGAACATTTCACCATCACCACCCTGATCAACACTGCTTTTATTTCCCACGTGGGCTGCATTTTGGAATAACCTCTTAATAGGCTTCTCATTTCATTTCCGTTCACCCACTCTCCTACGTCACTTCTGCAGCTAAGGTGATTTTTCTAAAATGCAAATATGACCACGTTGCTTCTCAACTAAACACTTTTTCATACCGTCCCTGAAAAAATCAAAGCCACAGTTTTCAACATGATCTATCAGCCCTTTGCCAGCCTCAACAAAGGCCTCCCCTCTTCCGGCCCCCTACCCTCAAGCTGCAGCGACTTGGTTCACATCTTCAGGTGCTCAAGTTACCTTCCTTCCCGCGTGCCGCCTCCTCTCCTTGAAAAACCATTGCTCCTCTTTATCCGGGAAATTCTTACCCTTTGCCTGGGGCTCCTCTAAGAAGGGAATTTCCTGCCCTCCCACATCAAGCCTGGCATCGTCATTTTTTTTCTAGCTACTTACCCCAGTTTAAAAAAAAAAAAAAAGAGTTGCTTGAGTCATCAATCGCTGAAAAAAGTACAGGCTCAATGCGGACAGAGCAATGCCTTGTTTAGTCCATTGCCAGGTGCACCCAAATCAAGAACATCTCATTATATGAGGAGGAGTTAAAGGAATTAGAAATGGGAATGTGGGTAGTAGAAGTAGAAGGAGAAAGAGCAGGCACTGAACAGGGAGGAGAGAGGACAGGGCGAGTCATGCCTTCAAATACATCAAAGTGTTCCAGGTAAAAGTGGCCACAGGCATAGTCTACATGGCTTCAGAGATCAGCATAGTACCCACAGCTGGAAGTTACTGTGAAGGTTTAGACCTGGAACGTTTAAGAAATATCTAGGCCGGGCATGGTGGCTCACACCTGTAATCCCAGCACTTTGGGACGCCGAGGCGGGAAAATCACGAAGTCAGGAGATCAATACCATCCTGGCTAACACGGTGAAACACCGTCTCTATTAAAAATACAAAAAATTAGCCAGGCGTGGTGGCATGTGTAGTCCCAGCATGTGTAATCCCAGCATGTGTAGCATGTGTAGTCCCAGCTACTCGGGAGGCTGATGTAGGAGAATCACTTGAACCCGGAAGGTAGAGGTTGCAGTGTGCTGAGATCGCACCACTGCACTCCAGCCTGTGTGACAGGAGCAAGACTCCTTCTCCAAAATAAATAAATAAATATCTAGTGATTAAAGCTGTCCAGCCGTGGAAGAAGCTGGCCTCGTTGTGACAGCCTCCCTGGGACTGTGCTGTGAGAGGAAAATTGTCCCTGCAGGACCAGAAAAAGACTTCTCCCTCCTCTGCCTCTGAAGGCTTTTGCAGAAGCAGGTTAGCAGTTCTGCTCAATCCCTTTGTTTGTTGCTGTAACTGTTATTGTTATGAAATGTTCACCTAGAAACTAAAATAGGACACATACAACTCAAGTCCCTTGCGGTGGATTCTTCACCCTGTAAATTTACATACTTTGCTGTAGGTTAGATTGCATCTCTCAAAAAAAAGATTATGTTGATGTCCTAATCCCTAGTATCTCAGAATGTCACGTTATAGGGGGACAGGGCCTTTACAGATGTGATCAAATTAAAATAAGGTAATTGGGCCTGTAATCCCAGCACTTTGGGAGGCCAAGGCGGGCGGATCACCTGAGGTCAGGAGTTCGAGACCAGCCTGGCCAACATAGTGAAGCCCCGTCTCTACTAAAAATACAAAAATTAGCCGGGCATGGTGGTGGGCACCTGTAATCCCAGCTACCCGGGAGGCTGAGGCAAGAGGATCACTTGAACCCAGGAGGCGGAGGTTGCAGTGAGTCGACTCTCTAGCCTGGGCAACAGAGTGAGACTCTGCCAAAAAATAAAAATAACAACAAAAAAAATAAGGTCATTGGGGTGGGGTGAGTCCTAATCCAATATGATTGGTGTTCTTATAAAAAGGGAAAATCTGGACGCAGACGCACGGGGAGACACACACGGAGGGAAGATGAGGGGAAGACGCAGAGAGAACACCATCTAAAACCAAGACACCCCTCAGGCTACCAGAAGCCAGGAGAGAGACCAGGGACAGATTCTTCATCACAGCCCTCCGGAGGCACCGAGTCTGTGTTACAGACCGGACTGTGTGCCCTCAACATTTCCACGTTGAATATGACTGTATTTGTAGATAGAGCCTTAGAAAAAACGTAATTAAGTTAAAGCAAAATCACTATGGTGAGCCAGTCTCACCGGTGTCCTTATCAGAAGAGGAGATTAGGACACCTGAAAGAGACTAGGGATGCCCATACAGAGAGAAGGCCACGTGAGGACACAGTGAGAAGACAACTATCTGCCAGCCACGGAGAGAGACCTCCGGAGAAACCAACCATGCTGACACCTTGATCTCGAACTTTTAGCCTCCAGAACTGTGAGAAAATGCATTTCTGCTGCCTATGCCCCTCAGCCTGTGGTATTTTATTACGGCAGGCCCAGGAAACTCATACATTTTCCCACAACACTACTTTGGTACGTGTTGCTTTAAAATTGCATTAAACATGTATTTTCCCATGAACAATATATAATATTGCTTTGGACATTTCTTGACTCTGTATGGATGGCATTGTATCATGTGCATCCTTCTCAGGTGCTCTTTTGCTTAACATTATTTTTATGAGATTTGTCCATGTGCATTCATGCTGCTCTCACTGGTGCTTTTTCATTGCTGTATAGTATTCCATTTTACGAGTGTGCTACAGTGTATTTACCCATGCCATGATGATGGGTTTTTAGACTGTTTGCAGTTATTCACTATTACAAACAATGCTCCAATAAATATTTTCTCAGTCCCAGTATGTAAGTGTTAAATGGAAGTAAAGGTGAGACTCAATTCTCCTTTCAGCCTGATCACCATATAAGCTCTTAAAAAAATTCAGCCAATCAAACAACACTGAGAGATAACCCTGTTCCAGGCAGCCACTCACATGAAAATTAATGCAGGACAGAAGATGCAGTTTCTACTAGGGAAAGTAATCTTTATCTACAACAAATATTTACTGAAAGACCATTCTGGGGTAAACGAGGCATTGAGAATACAAAGATGAATAGGATAAAGCAAGCTTTCACGGGGTTCACAATCTCATCAGATGGTTCCATAGACAACAAAAATGGTGAACACTAGGGAGCAGCTTACACTAGGAACCAAATGAGTAGTGTGGGGAGCAGTGCTCTGGGAAATTGGGAAAACTCGCTTTGGGCTGAGGACAAGGTCTTCATACTGGACTTGAAGATGACTAGACTCAGAGAAACACAGAGAAAAAAGGAACTACGCCATGTGGGAGTTTCTCTCAGTAGCAGAGATTGGAAATGCATGTGGTCAGCTTAGCAGACAGTAATTGACTAAGGTGTTTGTCGAGGAGAGAGAGTTAGAGGTTGAATAGGGCAAGACATGGATGCCTGGGGAGATTGTGCTTGATCCTCTAAGGAAAAGGGAACTTTGAGGATTACCTATGATATGTTGAATGCCCACTCCTAAGAGTGTATAAAGAGAGGGCAATCACTGTGTTCAGGAGATGATACGGAGCCCATTCATACAACAGGATGAAGTTGAACTACCTCATCTCTAAGACCCTATGCTCTGCATCTAGCTCCCATCTGTAGAACGAATGTATTATGAGGAATGAACAAAAGGCAGCCCAGTAGACGGTGTTGAAATATGAAGGCTCCAGACTTGGGCTCAACCCTCATCCTCACCACGAGTGTCCTTTCTGAGCCTCTGTTTCCGCTTCTGTAAAACAGTGAGGATAAACGTATAGACATCTGGGGCGACACAGGCAGAGTCCCCAGTGCAGTGCTGGCCTGATGAACGCTCAGCAACACGATGGCCCTTGTGAGGTTGAAGCACCACTTTAGTAAGGCAGATCAGATAGGACCTTTGACAATAACACCTACCACAACCCATTTTATGGTGCTTTTATTTCAGAGTGTTCCCATCTCAACCATCTTATTTATTTCAGCACACAATACCATGCATTAGGAATGCCTAGAGAACGTTTAACATCATCAAAAATAGATACATGGTATGAGATAGAATAGAGCATGATCCAAATTCTTCATGAATTTGGGAATCCATCTTGGATTCCCTTGTTTTTGGAGATTCTTCAGAGCCAGCAAGGCGGCTCATTAGCCAAACAGTCAAGTGCACTTAATTTTTTTATTTTGTTTTTGAGACAGAGTCTCACTCTGTCACCCAGGCTGGAGTGCCGTGGCACAATCTCGGCTCACTGAAATCTCCACCTCCCGGATTCAAGCGATTCTCCTGCCTCAGTCTCCTGAGTAGCTGAGATTACAGGTGCACACCACCACGCCCAGCTAATTTTTGTATTTTTCATAGAGACGGGGTTTCACCAGGTTGGTTGGGCTGGTCTCAAACTCCTGACCTTGTGATCCACCCACCTCGGCCTCCCAAAGTGCTGGGATTACAGGTGTGAGCTACCAAGCCCAGCCACCCTTAATTTGTCATCCTGAAACAGGAGAAAAATCTCCAGGAGGTCTTACTTCCTAATCCTGGCTCTGCCCATCACTGGGCAAACTGATTTTCCACATCTGGAAGCAAAGGGAGAAAAACCATCCCTCAAAACTCACTAGGATCAGTTCTAAAAAGGAAGACTATCTTACTCATCTCTGTATGTTCAGAGGCTAGTTTGGGGCCTAACCAGGCATTCGTCTGGGAGATGGTATGGCCCAGATGCAGGAGCAGAGGCCTTGGAATCAGATAGCCTTGAGCTCACACCAGGGAGTAGACCACTGCCAGTGATGAGTCTATGAGCAAATGACCTAACCACCGGGCGTCTCACTCTTCTCATCTGTAAACTGGGCCACCAAATTTGCAAAGCCAGTGAGGATTGGTGCTCAGGGGTGCAACAAACCCAACACAGAGAAGCCACACTGCTGATTTTCAAGCGTATGACTTAGGGCAGATTTTCCCCAAATAGATTTTTCTGAGCACCACCTCAGATTCGCGTCTGGTGTTTTAAGCTTAACACGCAGATTCAGAGCTCCGTGCAAACCTACTGAATCAAAGTAGAGATTAGCTTTCCCATTCTGTATTTTTAGCAAGTTTTCCAGGAAATTTGGGTGTGCACTCAAGTTTAAGTGTAAGGCCTGAATTCGGTTCTATTGGATGGATAAACCGCTCCTCCCAGTAAATTATTACACATGGTTTTTACTCTCAGGCATCAGGAAATTGGGGTGAGAAGCTCCTGGTTAGAGATGACAGCAGCCCTGTCAGGGGCTTCAAACACAGTTAACACTGTTAGGAAAGAAAGGCTTGTGGAGCTTCCACGGAGACCTCACAGATTTCCTGAAACCAGGCAGGCAGCATGAAGCACCGAGATGCCTTTGCCTCCCAGCACACCACAGATTGGCAGTGAGCTTCACTTGAACAAGGACATGCACCTTGGTAATGTTCTCATTTCCACAAACCTCAGCCAGCCAAAGTTCCTGTGCAAAGTAGAGACTCCTCTCCTCCCTTGATCTTAATGGGGACAACTTCTTCAGGCAGAGCCAATGATGCAAAAAAAGTCAAGCACAGAAACATTTAAAGGCATAAAACAAACAACATTTTTAGCAGAGGTTTTCTAAAATGACAAGACCGTTTGCAACATTTTTTAATGACAGCCATGATGACGACAAATAATCCACCGTCAGTAGGAAGCTGAGCTTTTCTGCTTCCATTTTGAATAACGTCCACTTTAAAAGGTTAGATTGCTCTGCAGTGAGGTGAAAACCATTGTTACTTCTCCTCCATCTTGGAATAGATAAAAGACTATTTCTGAAGCCTCCAGGAAGGTTGTTAGAGCAAGAAATAAACATTGTGTGGATTTTCCAATGCTGTTGAGCAAAGGTGAACTACTCCAGAAGCAAGTGGAAGGCCAGGATGTAAATCTCTCTAGCTGCATACGTATCTAAACGTTAGTATCTACGGAAGGTCAGTTGATTTGCTGCGAGTTCAGAATAAATGGGTCATATTCTCAGTGGCTCCTAAATCTGGTCCTACAAGACCTTAAAGTTTTCCATTTATTTGAAAAGTGCGAGACAGTGGTGTTTGGTGATTGAAGAGGGTGGGGGATGTTTGCTGGTAGTACTGACAAGCAAGGTAAGCCCAGTCTTTTAAAGTGGCACATTTTCAATAGCTTTCAGTTGAAATGTTGGTGTGAAAGTTATTAAGAGAATGATGATAAACCATTAGGGGAAGCAGTGTGAAAGGGAGGTCAGGGTATTCAATACGAGCTTGAATCATAGGGGTCAAATGAGGAGACACACAGAAAAACAGGCACAGCTGAGGCTTTGGAAAGGTGTTCTCACTCTGGCCAATGCCCAGCACAAGCCTCAGGGTCCACCCCACCTTCAGAAGCTGAGGGTGACACTTCCTTACAAGGGCGTGGTACTGTTGATGCTAAAGCCACCTTTTACTTTTACCTGGGGTTGCAAGTAAGGGTCAATAGCGAGAAGGAGAGGTCAAAGATACTCAAAATAATTAAGCTTCCTGCCACTAAAAATTTAAGCCAATGGAAATATATTTGAGATGGCTATAACAGGAAGAGAATCCTATCCTGGGTAGGAAATTCAAAGGTGTTTGCCCCTGGGAAGATTTCATCCGTACCCTTCATATTTAGAACACCATCTACACTGCTGAGTGTCCAAAAGCCATTCTTTCTTGCATTCTGAACTCTGTATTGTGGTCTCAATCCTTTCCCATGCAATATAGAGAAAACTCCTGAATGGACCATCCAGAGATGCATGGCAATCCCAATGCCAATCCTAGTGGGGTTAGCTTAGGAAGAGGCACATGAACCAGCCCTGACTAACAAGCTTATCTTGTTAAGATAAGACAGCAAGTCTTTGGGGATCTTCTGGGAGTTATTTCCTCTGTTGGAAATACAGAGATACACGGGAAAACTCTTTCTCTCCTAGAAATTGTCTTGTCTGGATGCCATACTTGGAACTGCTGAAGCCATTCTGAGACCATGAGAGGAGTCATTACTCCAAAATGGAAAAGGGAGAGATGGAAAAACCTGCCCAGCTGCCCAATCAAACAACCTTAGAGCTGTCCCATTTCAGGTTTTCTTGTTAAGTGACATAATACATTTTCCCCATTGCTTATAACAAATTGAATTTGGAGGTTTTGTTACTTGCAGCTTCAAGTATCCTCACTGATGTAAACATGAACATTCTCAGGTTGCTGGTCAGACTTCATTCTGCCTTTGTCTCTTTAAATACATAATTGCATCATTAGGAGAACACATGTACAACACCCAAGATCAAATGGAGACTACATAGAAAGAACAGGCTGACAAACCCATTGGAAAGTACAGCTTTCTCCTTGCCCAATCTTACCATATTGAATAAAAATAAGAAGAGCTAGCCGGGCACGGTGACTCAGGCCTGTAATCCCAGCACTTTGGGAGGCCGAGGTGGGCGGATCACGAGGTCAAGAGATCAAGACCATCCTGGCCAACATGGTAAAACCCTGTCTGTACTAAAAACACAAAAATTAGCTGGGCGTGGTGGCGCATGCCAGTAGTCCCAGCTACTCAGGAGGCTGAGGCAGGAGAATCGCTTGAACTCGGGAGGCGGAGGTTGCAGTGCGCCAAGATCGCGCCACTGTACTCCAGCCTAGCAACAGAGCAAGACTCCATCTAAAAAAAAATAAGAATAGCTAACATGTATTTCTATGTACATCCCAGGCACAGTGATGGGCATTTTACAACAATTATCTCTTTTCATCCTAACTTTTTAGATATCTACTGATATTGTGGTTTTGATGACAATAAATTACCTGGGAAATGTTGATAATCATTCTTGTTAATCATAGAGGATTATTTAATCCTTTCACTTAAATGCCTTATGCAAAGTACGTACACATTTGCTCTGATATGTGATTTTTCCCAATTTTTTAGTACATGAAAATTAAAGCTGAGGGCACACAACTGGTAAAGAGCAGAAATGGAAATTGAATCTTAACCTCCCCCAGTACTCTTCTCACTTTATCTTATGTCTCTCATACACTGTCATTAACAGTGTCAAATTATTTAAAAACTGGAATAAAAATTATACTCTTATTGTGGCCTAAAGCCTTGCTACTCAAAGTGAGGTCCGTGGGCCAATATCACCTGAAAGCTTGTGATAAATGTAAAATCTTAGGCCCCACCCCAGACCTGCTGAATAAGAAACTGCTTTTGAGTAAGATTCCCAGTAACTCAAATGTACACGACAGCGTGAGGAGTACTAGGCTAGAGGATGTAGCCCTTGGAAGAAAGGAAGGCAGCAGTAATTACGGAATGTTAGTCTAAGAGAACTCAAGAAAGACCATGGAGGTGACAGCAAGTGTCTGTGGGGTGCCTGCATGGGCTGTCTGAGCAGTGTTTATATGAGTTTGGTAGTCAGTCTCCTGGCAAAAGTTAATCTAGATGCTTTGTGTTCCAAATAATAGAAGAGTCTTCTTGGCTTAAACATTAGTTCTTACACTGAATAGCTGAGAAAAACACTTCTGAATACAAACACAAGATAAATCAAGAGCAAATTGGATGCTACCATCCAATTTGGTAGCACTTGGATGCTACCTGCAGTCTAGCAGTGAGCCAAGATTGCACCACCGCCCTCCATCCTGGGTGACAGAGCAAGACTAAAAAAAAAAGAAAGAGAAAGAAAGAAAATTAACAAAGATATTAGGGCCTGAACTCAGCTCTGGATCAAATGGACCTGAGAGATATCTACAGAATTCTCCACCCAAAAGCAAGATAATAGACATTCTTCTCATCATCACATGGCACTTACTCTAAAATCTATCATAGAATCAGAAGTTAAACACTCTTCACCAAACGCAACAGAACTCAATTCATAACCAACAGTCTCTTGAACCACAGCATAATCAAACTAGAACTCAGGACTAAGAAGTTCACTCAAAACCATACAATTACAAGAAAATTGTTCCTGAATTACATGAAAACAGGTTCAGAAATCAGTTCCAGAATGACTTTTGACTAAATAATGAAATTAGGGCAGGAATCAGTTAATTCTTTGAAACTAATGTGAACAAATATACAATGTACCAGAATCTCTGGGACACTGCTAAGGCAGTATTAAGAGGTAACTTTTGGGTTTTTTTTTTTTTTTTATTTTTTGAGTGGAGTCTCACGTCTGTCACCCGTTCTGGAGTGCAGGGGTGCGATATCGGTTCACTGCCACCTCTGCTTCCGGGTTCAGCATTCTCCTGCTCAGCCTCCCAAGTAGCTGGGATAAGGTGTATCCACCATGCCCAGCTATTTTTTTATTTTTAGTAGAGATGGAGTTTCACCATGTTGGCCGGTGGTCTCAATCTCTTGACCTCATGATCTTCCTGCCTCAGCCTCCCAAAGTGCTGGGATTACAGGTGTGAACCAACACACCCAGCCTAAGAGGGACATTTATAGCACTAAATGGCCACATCGAAAAGTTAGAAAGGTCTCAAGTTAACAACTTAACATCACAACTATTAATAAAAGAACCAGAGAACCAAGAACAAACAAATCCCAAAGCTAGCAGAAGACAAGAAATAACCAAAATCAGAGCTAAACTGAAAGAGATAGAGATATGAAAATCTATTCAAAAGATCAACAAATGCAGGAGCTTGTTTTTTGAAAAAAGTTAATAAAATAGACTGTTAGCTAGACTAATAAAGAAGAAAAGAGGGAAGATTCAAATAAACACAATCAGAAATGATAAGGGGGATATTACCACTGACTCTATGGAAATACAAACAAACATCATAAAATATTATAAACATCTCTATGTATGTAAACTAGAAAATCTGGAAGAAATTGATAAATTCCTGGACACATACACCCACTCAAGACTGAATCAGGCAGAAACTGAATCCTGACTAGACCAATAATGAATTCTGAAATTGAGACAGTAATAAACAGCCTACCTACCAAAAAAAGCCCAGGACCAGATAAATTCACAGCTGAATTCTACCAGATGTACAAAGAAGAGATTGTATCACTCCTACTGAAACGATTTCCAAAAACTGAAAAGTAGACACTCCTCCCTAACTCATTCTATGAGGCCAGCATCATCCTGATACCAAAACCTGGCAGAGATACAATAAAAAAAGAAAACTTCAGGCCAGTACCCTTTATAAATATCAATGCAAAAGTCATCAACAAAAGAAAACTTCAGGCCAGTACCCTTTATAAATATCAATGCAAAAATCCTCAACAAAATACTGGCAAAGCAAATCCAGCAATACATCAAAAAGCTTATTTATCATGATCAAGTAGCCTTCATCCTGGGATGCAAGGTTGGTTCAACCCATGCAAATCAACAAGTGTGATTCATCACATAAACGGAACTAAAGACAAAAAACACATGATTATCTCAAAAGATGCAAAAGTGGCTTTCTACAAAATTCAGCATCCTTCATGTTAAAAACCATCAATAAAGTAGATATTGAAGGAACATACCTCAAAATAATAAGAACCACAACCAACATCATACTAAATGGGTGAAAGCTGAACGCATTCCCTTCTTGAAAACCAGCACAAGACAAGGATGCCCTCTCTCACCACTCCTATTCAACACAGGATTTGAAGTTCTGGCCAGGGCAATCAGGCAAGAGAAGGAAATAAAGGGCATTCAAATAGGAAGAGAGGAAGTCAAACTATCCCTGTTTGCAGATAACATGATCCTACATCTAGAAAACCCCATCGTCTCAGACCAAAAGCTTCTTAAGCTGATAAGCAACTTCAGCAAAGTCTCAGGATACAAAATCAATGTACAAAAATCACCAGCATTCCTATACACCAACAACAGTCAAGTCAAGAGTCAACCTTGAATGAATACTCATTCAAAAGGACCACAAGAAGGATAAAATACCTAGGAATACAGCTAACTAGAGAGATTGTGAAACATTTCTACAAGAAGGACTACAAACCACTGATCAAAGAAATCAGAGATGACACAAACAAATGGAAAAACATTCCATGCTCATGGAGAGGAAGAATCAATATCATTAAAACTGCCATACTTGCTCAAAGCAAGGTATAGATTCAATGCTATTCCTATTAAACTATAATTAACATTCTTCACAGAACTAGAAAAAAACTATTTTAAAATTCATATGGAATCAAAAAGAGCCTGAATAGCTAAGGCAATCCTAAGCAAAAAGAACAAAACTGGAAGCATCACACTACCCAACTTCAAACTATACTACAGGGCTACAGTAACCAAAACAGCATGATACTGGTACAAGAGCAGACACATAGATCAATGGAACAGAATAGAGAACCCTGACCCTAATGACATTTTAGAAAGAGCAAGAAATAGAGTAGATAGTGTTAAATATTAAATTAATGACATAGAGAAGGGCTTTGGGTATTCTCAATGAAAGAGAAAGACAAAGAAATTAAAGCAATTGCAGAGTGAATGATTCATGCAGAAGGTGAAGAGGATCCAACCAAAAGGTAACTGGGGCTCCTGTCATTAAGAAAGAAAAAATGGGAAAAAATATTTAGAGATACAACATCGAAAAATTTCTGTGAAGTAGAAAAAACAGAATCTGCAGATTAAATTCATACAACATATATGGGAAATAATAAGTGACAGAAAATTATTGGCATCAACACATAGCCTCATTAAATGATTTAACTTCAAGGATAAAGACAGAATTTTTAACCCTTCTGCCAAAAAAAAAAAAAAAAAAATTATAGTTCAGTGCAGGAGAAAAAGTCAGGCTGGCTTCAGATTTCACCACAAAAAAAATTCAATGTGAGTTATTGACTATGGAGTGATACTTTAAAAGTTATGAGGGAAATAAAGTGTAAAACAAGAATATATCTAGCCACGTTCATTTTCAAGTATAAGAGCAAGTAAAAAACTCAATAATATGCCACTCTTGAGCCACTGTGGGAGAAGAAAATAAACTATTCCTATTTCTCTCTCTTTATGGTTTCTAAAAACTCTTTGCCTAAAATTCAAAAAAAAAATAATTGAGATCTAATGTTTGGTGCTGTGAAAATTTCTTCAGATTTACTTCTTCTTGTCTTTCTTCATTTAAATGAAAGTTGAAACCTTTTATTAAAATATAAAAACGTTAGGAGAATTTCATGCCACCTAAGAGTTGGCAGGATTGCTACTTGGACAGGTCCTTTGAGTTAGCGAATGTAAAGCAAATACACCACATGTCACACAAACACACACACACACACACACACACACACATTGTGGTTGTATAAGACCCAAGTGCTTACAAACTCACTAGACTGCATGTTTCCATCTCTAATCAGATGTCCGTTTGGTAAGATAAAGCATATCTCTTAGCAGGTCTACATCTTGCCATGAATTTCCTCACGTTGTGGCTTGCAACCAGGACTGCATATTAGAATCACCTATAGAGATTTCTTTCTTTTTTCTTTTCTTTTCTTTCTTTTTTTTTTTAATACAGAGTCTCACTCTGTCATCATGCTGGAGTGCAGTGATGCGATCTCGGCTCACTGCAACCTCTGCCTCCTGGGTTCAAGCGATTCTCCTGCCTCAGCCCCTCGAATAGCTGGGAATACAGGCGCACACCACCACGCCCAGCTAATTTGTTGTATTTTCAGTAGAGACGGGGTTTCACCATGTTGGCCAGGATGGTCTCAAATCTCTTAACCTCATGATCTGCCCGCCTCGGCCTCCCAAAGTGCTGGGATTACAGGCATGAGCCACCATGCCAGGCCAGAGATTTCATTTCTTAAAATACAGAGGCCTTGGTATGTGTTCTTTCTAGAAGCTTTTATCTCCAGTGTCCACACTCACTGATTTAAAGAAAACTTTCTTTCTTGCATAGGAATTTAGATTCCCCGTACCTCCCTGTGATTGTGAGCTACTGCAGAGTCCTATGTGGTCTTGTTTACTTAGCAGTTCAAAGACATCCAGGAGAAGGCAGCACAGCAATATACAGCTCTGATCTGTTTTTCTCCTTTAAAGAAACAGAAATGGCTATTTTGCATCCTGATTGAATAGCCCAGACCTTGGCAAATATACTTATATTATTCCATGGCATTCTTTGTGAGAGTGATGTTTTGGGGAGAATGAAAAGGTAAAGCCACACCTCTGTAGGCAGAAGTGGAGTCTCTTCCAAAGGAAATGAGCTGTCAGTCATTTAAAAGAGATCAGTTCTGGGATAGAAAAGGAAAACTTGGTGGATGAGCCTTAAACTGGCTTAGAGGGGAGCTTCCTTCTCCCTTTGGGGGCCTTCCAGCAACTGAGCCTGAATTTGAAGGCAGAGAATTGCACGGAGCTTCCCAGTGAGGAAGGAAAGAGTAGACAGTATGGTGGTTAAAAGACCCTGGAGTCCGCTGGGCGCAGTGTCTCACACCTGTAATCCCAGAACTTTGCAAGGCCAAGGCGGGCAGATCAGGAGGTCAGGAGATCGAGACCATCCTGGCTAACACGGTGAAACCCTGTCTCTACTAAAAATACAAAAAATTAGCTGGGTGTGGTGGCGGGCACCTGTAGTCCCAGCTACTCGGGAGGCTGAGGCAGGAGAATGGTGTGAACCCGGGAGGTGGAGCTTGAAGTGAGCTGAGATCGCCCCACTGCACTCCAGCCTGGGCCACAGAATGAGACTCCATCTCAATAAGAAAAAAAAAAAAGAAAAAAGAAAAAAAAGACCCTGGAATCTGGCAGCCTGGTGTCAGATGCCACTCTGTACTTGCTAGTGTGTGCCCTTGACCAGGTCACTGAAGCTCTCAGTGCCTTAGTGTCCTCATCTGTAAAATGAGGATCATAATAGCACAAAGAGTTTTGTGAGGATTCACGGAATAATACACACAAAATGCTTAGAATACTGTTTGGCACATAATAAGCACACAGTAAATGTCAGCTGTTACTTTTATTACATGGAGCAAGAAGGAAGCCTGATAAAGAATCTCAGAATTGGGCTGGACAGATGGAGAGAGACATGATAAGTCATAATCAGCCTTTTGGTAAAGACTCTATCAGAGTTATGGTTCTGTCTTTGTATCATTAGGAGAGAAGACTTACCACCCATCTCACCCCCCGGCCCATTGCCCCAAAGCCAGGTGGAGGCAGCGTGGTCACTAGCAGCTGGTCACTATGGCTCACACTGGTGAGCTACAGCAGATCTGTTAATATCAATGTGGCCGCATGATGTGGTACCAAGTATCTTGTTCAGAAACACGTTAGGCACACTTTCAGGAGGCCTAATTTCCCATAATTAAGCCAGCAGGGGTATTCACCATCAACATTTAGACATTAAAAGGAAATAAGTTCTACCTCGGCCAAAAAGTGATGAGGCCTCATCATTTGGATTATTCTAGTACAAGTATCCCAACACAACAGGTGCTCCAGACAGGGTACCAGTGAGGAAGAGCAGGTACATAACACCCGGGCCACCCTGCTCTGCAGTGCTGTGGCTTGGGATGACCTGGGATCAGCCCTCCTGCCCTGCATCACAGCTGTGGAGGTGTGAAAGCAGAGAGACCAGATGCCAGGAGCACTTATATGCCTTAAATTAGTCTCCGAGGACAATCACAGTCATAGGACAGATGACGATGTGAGCAGGAAGGGTGATGATTCATTGCTGAAACTTTGGAATACTCTCCAGCCAGTGCTAAGATGATAAAACAACAACAGAAAAGACCTCTTTTCTGCTGGGCAAGCCCCCAGTAACCTTTGCCACTGAACTAAAAGCTTTCAAAGGGTGAACAGAAGAGCCATAAATCTCAGGGGTGACGTTAAATATTTGTCACTGAAACACTTAAGACTTGTTTCAAACCCATTCCTTTCTGAAAGTTTATAACAAATAACTGGGTGACTTAACCTCTACAAGAGCATCTCCTTTTTCACTACAAATGGAAACAAATGGTCTATAAAGAGCAGGAACCTGCTGATGGGCAATTCTCAGCCACTGTGTGGTCTCCCAGCCCTGCCCAAATGGGTGAGTTGCCCCTTTTGTTTAGATTAAACTGGCTCTTGCATCCATGACATTAGGGCAGCAAAGGTTTTAACTGGACTTTCTTTTAAACTGCCCATTAATCTTTCCTCCCTTCACCCTGCTGAATGAATGAGTAAAGTAAATTATTTACATTCTGATGTTGCAAGAACTCTTCCTACATTAAGCCTTCAGTTGAGCCTAAACATCTTTTTAGCGTTTTCCTCACACCCCCACCCCTTATCATAACTGCGTAGCTTCTCAGAGAGATCACCTGTTAGACTAAAATATGACAGGGATACAAATCTCTTCCTAACCACCTGTGTGTGCCCTGGGCACACATACAAAAGAGAAAACGTTTTTAGCCAAGTTCCAATTTTACCAAGTTTCAAATACGAGTACCTTCGTTCCCAGCATTCTAGAATGAGTTTGCTCTTCAGTATTCCATAATATTCCTTCGGCATCTCTGGAGGAAAACTGAAGCACATCAGAAACTTTGCAAAAGCCGTTTGCTATGCTTCTTGTCAGAGTGAGGAGCAAAGGCTTTTGTTGGGAAGAGTAATGTCACCTGCATCAGCTCCCTCTGGGCTCAGAGGGACAAGCAGCCACCTACATGGAGGGTTTTCAAGCATGGGGCTGGGAGGTGACTCAACAGGACACACACCCACACTGAAGTTCCCATTCAACCCTGAAACCCCACTTCAGACAATTCACCTCTCTTGTATGACAGACAAAAAGAAAGAAATAAGTTTCTTGTAAGCTATCAGAGCAGAAGGAGCCAGAAAAGGCCACTGAAAAGGAATCCATAAAGCAAGGTCAGAGAATGAGAAAAGAATTGGAAGCAGAGACTGTCATGGGCATCAGGAAACCTTGGCTGCCTGCAATCTAAATAACTATTTCCTATTAAGTTTGAATTAATAAAGTAACTTTTAATTAGAGGAAGATAAACCAAGCAATATCTATTAGGACAAAGATACATTTACGAAGCATCTGTTCTTCCCTCTCTTAATATGCTACCTCATTCATTTTGTTAGGCCTTAATTTCTTCTGGCCTTCTTTACAAGTTCTTCGCTTCCCCTAACAAGCATTTGTTATTTAAAGTCAGCCCCCATATAAGTCATATTTTGCTGCCTCTTGCCCAAAGTTTGCCACTAACTGAAGACATTTATCCCCTGAAGATCACCTCCAACTGTTGATCATTTCAGCATGCACCCAAGGAGAAAAGTGTCACCTCTGGCTTTGCTTTGGTTAGTGGTTAACATTCTCTTCCTCTGGTATTTTAACACCAATGATGTCCTGAGGCATGAAGGTCCCCTCTGAGCCTTGCCACTGGCTTCTGCTAGGAATTGCCATCCCTCACTATGTTCTCCAACGAATGCAGAAGGATAGAAAACGCTGTCTTCTGGGGTCCATAGCAGCAAAGTTCCCTGTAAAATTCTCCCTTCCTTTTGTTCCTTTTGTACCTCACTCTGTGTTACGAACAACAAAGAAATGCTGCCTGTGTTTCAGTATCTTACGGTTGTTGGCCAAAATAGTCTTCAGATTTTTGCTCAGACACATCTTCCTTGCTGGTTCCCAGACAGCAGCCAGGATCAGGACACAAATCTGAGTGGGAAGCACTGCCTGGAACTCAGACTCCTCTCTCCCTTCCACTGCACATGGGCTTGGCACTGGGCCAAGTTTTTCTCCAGGGCACTTTATGGCAATCAACTTCTGGTGGCCAGTCCTACTGGTAACCCAGACATGTAAATTCCGGCAATAGACAGAGCTGAGACTCAAGCTTAGGGACCCAGCCTCTGCCTTGCACACACTAGTATTACTTCACTCGTATTAAAGTATTACTTAACTTATATTAAAAGCCATCACGTCTCAGCTAGCTCTTCTGTAGCCCCACCCTTCTTTATTTCTGGAGAAATTCGTAAATACTGGCTAGAGACCAGTGGCATCGGGAATGCCTGCATCGTTTGTTAAAAATACAGACACCGGGCCCTCGTCCAGAGCTTTCGAATCAGAAGCTGTTTGTTAAGACTCAAGCATCTTTTTCTTTTTAAGTTCGTTCAGATGATTCTTTCAGACAGCTAGCTTTGCAAAGGGTTATTTCAGAGCGCCGGTCTAATTTCAGCCCTGTCTGAGCATTGCTTACCCTCACCAAATTTGACTTCTTCTAGAATATTGTTCTCTCTCGGCCTTCCCAGACTTGTATAATTGAGGCATGTTATGGCCCCCTTCACATCTGTTCTTTCTACTAGACTCTCTCAAGATGAGTCTGAGCTAAAGCCTTAGCTAATGCTTCACCCACTTGTGGAGATGGAGGGAGGAGGGGCATGAGGGGATTCAGATACTAGGGTGCCACCCCAGATCAGATTCAACATATCCAGAGCTGGGCCCAGGAATCTTTTTGTTGGTTTGCAAGGTGCCTCAAGTGTGGGAACCTTAGTAGGATTTAACATGGTGATGGGTTTTTTTGGGGGGGCCGAGGGGCAGGAGGGGGGCAAGGATGGGCCAATATATGTTAGAAACAATTATCTCACAATCTTTAGTTGTATAGCCAAAAGGTTTCCTCATGGTAAGAAATACATTTCAAAAATTTACTCCCTTTGAAATGCATCAGAAAATAAAGTGGATTGATAGCTGAATAACAGGATGGATATATGGATGATTCAGGAAATCTAGTTAAGATGCTAGTAGTAGAATCTAAGTAGGCAGGTACATGGATATTTGTTTTTGTTGTTTGAGACAGGGTCTCACTCTGCTGCTCAGGCTGGAGTGTAGTGGTACCATCGTGGCTCACTGCAGCCTTGACCTCCTGGGATCAAGCCTAGGTCACTTCAGCCTCCCAAGTAGCTGGGACTACAGGCATGCACCACCACACCCAGCTATTTTATTTTATTTTATTTTATGTTATTGTAGAGACAGGGCATCACTATGTTGCCCAAACTGGTCTCAGACTCCTGGACTCAAGCGATCCTCCTGCCTCGGCCTCCCAAAGCGCTGAGATTACAGGTGTGAGCTACCACACCCAGCCTTGTTGCATAATTCTTGCAACTTTATGTACATTGGAAACTTTATAATGAAAAGACACTAGGATTAAATTTTGCCTCAAAATTATATTTTAACTCTATACCTCAACTTAATAATGATTAATAATGATTAAGTTGAGGTCATCTAATATAATAATTAGATGACTGATAGGTGATTGATTACTCCAATGCCCCCTAAATGTTATGTGTGCTATATCTGAAGTAATTTATTCCCTATGTCTGTAAATTAATTTTTTTAAATGGTGGTATAGATGGGGTCTCATTCTGTTGTCAAGCTGAGTGCGGTGGCATGATCGTAGCTTACTGCAGTCTTGAATGCCTAGGGTCGACAATTCTCCTGCCTTAGCCTCCTGAGTAGCTGGCACCATAGGCATGCACTACCGTGCTCAGCTGTTTTTTGTTGTTGTTGTTGTTGTTGTTTTTTAGTGTATTGTGAAAATAGGGTCTCACTTTATTTCCCAGGCTGGTCTCGAACTATTGTCTTCAAGCGATCTTCCCGTCTCGGCCTCCCAAAGTGTGGGGCACAGGCATGAGCCACCTCTCTGGGCCAACGTATTTTGTTTAAGTGGGATTTTAAAAATAAATTGTAGATGCTTATTCTTGCTAAAATGTAAAATCTCTTCCTCTTTGCACCATCTTCTCCTTTTTATTTGTGTATACATTTTCTAGTCCTAAAGCTATATGAATAATATCAATCAAAATATATATATGAATATTACTGTGAACAAAATGTACTATTATGTTATTATGAAGGTATAAAAAAACCTACAACTTCAGAGCAAAGTTGTTAACAGAAAGTGTAACTGCAGTCTGGGTAGTAACTTTGACAAGTTTATATTCAAATTTGAACATTTGCTGCTGAGGAAATCGAGCTAGGAGAATTAATGACATATTTAAAGTCATATAACTAGTGGGAAACCCAAAACAAGAATATAAATCTTGGTTGCTAAAATAAATTCACTCTAAAATTGTACTCAGGAACACGAATATAAGTGACTTTAAATGGGGTAAAATTGGTGTACTTAAAATTATTTTTTCTATTAGTCAATAAATGGTATTGGGACATTGATAAAGTTGCATTTCTAACTCAGTCTTCTCAACAAATTAAATCCTTCTGAAAGAGATTTAAAAATGAAACACAAGACAAGTCATAAACTAGGAGAAAGTATCTGCAAATAAAATCTAATGAAGGACGTATTCATAATATATTAAGAACATTCAAAACTCAAGAACAAGAAAACAGACCACCCAATATTTTGCAACGGGCAAAAGTTCTCACAGAAAATATACAGATGACAAGCATACTAAAAGATGTTCAACATTATTAATCATTAGGGAAGTGCAAATTAAAGCCACAATGAGATAGCACTACTCATCTATTAAAATGACTCAAAAGGAATAAATAGGTAAGCAAATAACTTATAATGGCAAAGCTGGCAAAACTGCAGAGCAACTGGAACCCACGTAGCTATCTGGTAGGAATGCCAAACAGTACAGCCACTCTGATAAGACAACTTGGCAGTTTCCTATAAAATTAAATCTAACCTTACCTAACGAGCAAACCGTCACACTCCTAGATATTAATCCAAGTGAATTGGAAACATATGTTCCCACAAAAAGCTATACACAGTTGCGGACTGAAGACACACTCAAAAATGCAAAAAACTGGAAACAGCCTAGACCTTGAGTATGTAAGTGGATAAACAAACAGTGGTACATCCATACAATAGAACATTCTCAACAATAAAAAACATTAAATTGATTTTTACATCTGAGCAAGGTGGAGTAACAGAGACTGAATTTGCCCTTCCACATGAAACAACCAACCAAATGAAAACAATATATGAAAACAATAGTTTGCAAAACACTGGACACCAAATAAGGAAGAACAATGATCTCTAAAAGACAAGGTAGAAATAAGGTAAGCCTTATGATCAACACAACTTTTTTCCTTGAGAGTTTCCAGGCCACGGCACAGAAAGAAGGAACTCAGTTAGAGTCCAGTGGACTCCCTGAGTTGAAGACACAGAACTGAGAATTCAGGCAAACCAAGACAGTTAGAATTCCCAAGACTGAGTAGAGTAGAAAAGACAGCTACGAAGAGACAGAACTGCAGAGATCTGCAGAGGATTTTCACATAGTATTCAGGTGTGCATTCATCAACAAATGTCTGTGAAGAAACCACCTGAGGCTGGGGAAAAAACCATCTGAAAGGATTAGAAGGAACAGTGGCTGGAACTCAAGTAGGACTATTTACATTTAACATGTTATTGACATTGTTGGGTTTTAATCTGTCACCTTACTATCTATTTTCTATGTGTCCCTATTTTCTTTTTCTGCAGAAAAACTCTTGCCTTGTTTTGGATTAGTTTTGCTAAGTGGAAGAAGCTAGACAAAAAGGAGTATGTATCCATTCCCATAAAATTCTAGAAAATATAAACTTATCTGTAGTGACAGAAAGCCAGGTGGTTGCTTAGGGAGGGGAAATGTGGACAAGGGCATGAGAAGCAATTGCAAAAGTGAACAAAGAAACTTTGATAGTGATAGATAATATGTTTATTATCTTGATTATCATAAAAGCCTTATGTCCGTATATTTATATCGAAATTTATCAAATTGAACATTTTAAATACATGCAGTTCACTGTATGTCAATTATACTTCAATGGATATGTTATTTTTAAAAGAATGCACTACCGATCCACTCAACAACATGGGTTAATCTTAGATGGGCATTGCTAAGTTAGAGACATCAGAATAGAAAGGCTATAGACTGATTGGTTCTATTTATAAGACATTCATGAAAAGACTAAAGGGTAGGAATGGGACACCCATCAGTGAGAGCCAAAGTTGGAGACTGGTTGAGGAGTCAATCACAAAAAGGTAGCACGTGAGAAGTTTGGGGTCAGTGTCTCCTGCATGGTGTTTGATATACAACTCTATGGAGTTTGGAAAATCACTCAAATTTATAAACACTCATACCTTGTAACCCATAGGTTCTATTTCTAGAAATTTATTATAAATATGTCTAAATAAGAAATAAGGTTACTCGTTGAAGATTGTTTAAAATAGCAAAAAGTTAGGAATTGTCTAAATATTCATCAGTAGGAGCCTGACTAAATCAATGATGGCATACTCACACAATGGAATACCATGAAGCCTTTAAAAAGAAGAGAGTGTAAGAAACCATTTTCAAGGGGCACATAAGGCAGAGGACAAAGTATATAATAGGCTACCATTTGTGCTTTACAGAAAGAAAAAAAAAGGCATGTGCTTATAATTTTTGTAATTGCATAAAACATCTTTAAAACGATATAGAGTCATGACTTGATATCTATGAGGGATTAGTTTCAGGACACTCTCTCCCGGCCAATACCAAAATCCAGGGACACTCAAGTCCCTTATATAAAATGGCATCACATTTGCATATAACCTATGCACATCCTTTGATATACTTTAAATAATCTCCAAATTACTTATAATGCCTTACACAAAGCCTACATATCACTTCCTTTGTGTGGATTCACCGTACTACCCAGTATGTAGCAAATTCACATTTAGCTTTTTGGAACGTTGTGAAATCTTTTCTCCAAACATCCTTCATCCATAGTTGGTTGAATGAATCCATGGATATGGGACCCACAGATGAAGAACCCACTGATACAGAGGGTCCATGGAATAAGAAAGAGGTGATAGTGTCTGCCACTGAAAAGAGAAACTGAGTGACCTGGTGAAAGGGATGGGAGAGAAATTCATTATCAACACCATCTATTAACTGTTCAAAAAAGTAAATAACTACTTAGATATTCCTTACCTATATTAAAGACAAAGAGCCGAGCGCGGTGGCTCAAGCCTGTAATCTCAGCACTTTGGGAGGCCGAGACAGGCGGATCTCGAGGTCAGGAGATCGAGACCATCCTGGCTAACACGGTGAAACCCCGTCTCCACTAAAAAATTCAAAAAACTAGCCGGGCGAGGTGGCGGGCGCCTGTAGTCCCAGCTACTCGGGAGGCTGAGGCAGGAGAATGGCATGAACCCGGGAGGCAGAGCTTGTAGTGAGCTGAGATCCGGCCACTGCACTCCAGCCTGGGTGACAGAGCGAGACTCCGTCTCAAAAAAAAAAAAAAAAAAGACAAAGAAAAAGAATGTTCTGTAGGAACAGACTCAAAACAATAGGAAGAACATATGTGGCATATGTATTTGAGTTATCCAGGCAGGAGCCACAGCTGACAGTGGAGAAGCTAAGTTAGAACCAAGGACTTCAGAATATCTTTGAATACTCTGTAGTTACAGCCCTAAAATGAAGCAGCGAGATGCGTCTGTTAATAGAATTCCTGTCTCAGAGGTGCCGTGCTGCCATCCAACTGGCGCTGGGAGTCTGGCTTTATTGATAGATGGATAAGATTGAACATGACACCTGTGTCCAGTGAATCCCCTGGCGCCATTTAACTAGCACTTAGAGCAGCTGCTTTTGAAAAATTACCTTCAGACTGGGCCCACCCTAGCAGAACAAAATCCTCACCTTAAGTACTTTTCCAGTTCCCAATAAATGAGGATTCTTGCCCTGCAAGAGGAGAACTGAGCCATATTTTATTTGAAGTCACATCTGTCGCTTTATTTTTATTTCCCCTGCTGTCTACCTTAGATCACAATGCCTGTGTCATGGCAATATCCTTCCATGGGATCACAGCAACCCCCTCTTTGAAGACCTTCCTTGGCTGTTCATTGCCCATATACAAAGTCATGTTCAGTTGTGTTTGCAAGGCCTATCCCAATCTGCTCTCAAAACACAATTTCAGCCTGCTATCACCATCCTCGTGCATGTACACAAAACTACTGGACTTTCTCCAGCCACACCGTAATCTTCTGCATCTTGAAACCATTGCTCATTCTCCTCTCTTCATTATCTTCTTATTTATTTATTTAGGAGATGGAGTCTCACTCTGTCGCCAGGCTGGAGTGCAGTGGTGCAATCTCAGCTCACTGCAACCTCCGCCTCCCGGGTTCAAGTGATTCTCCTTCCTCAGCCTCCTGAGTAGCTGGGATTACAGGTGCCTACCACCATGCCCAGCTAATTTTTCTATTTTTAGTAGAGATGGGGTTTCACCATGTTGGCCAGGATGGTCTCGATCTTGATCTCTTGACCTCGTGATCCACCCACCTCGGTGTCCTGAAGTGCTGGGATTACAGGTGTGAGCCGCCAAGCCTGGCCCTTCATTATCTTCTTAATGAACCACCACTAATTGATCAAGACTGAGGTACAACATCACCTTCTCGTGAAGTATTCTCCAGCCCTAATAGACCAAACTGATAAGTATCTTCTTCTTGATTCCAGAGCAAAGACGCAGCTTGTGTGAGTCTCTGCAGTAGGATTTATCCCAATGCCTTACTTATTTTATATCTCACCCTTCTATCTTACCCCTCTCTCCTCGATATTTGTGGTCTCCATGAGATGCGGGGAATGTGATTTACTCATGTTTATATGTACACTGCCCTAGTAACACAGCTTCTAGCACATAGGAAAAGCTCAATAGTTACATTTTTACTACAGAGAATCTCTGGAGATCTCTGTTTGTGGTTTCTGAATGTCTAATTCAACTCTCACATTCTTCCTAGCTGTCCAGTTTGTAGCTTCCTGGTTCAAGCATTGCGTGTACTCCCTGCCTGCCTGGAGGAGAGCATTTATGACCTGTGTCATTCTAATTGCTCCTGAAACATCCAGTTCCATTTCTCACAAAGGCATTTTAACCTCATTGAGCTGCCCTAAAGATAACATGTACATCTCAACCTCCACACCCTCATTTACCCTATGCTTCTTGCCCATATTGTCCACCTGTACACATCAAAATTGTAATGTGATACCACTATACACCCATCAGAATGGTTAAACTGAAGAAAACCATTCATTGCTGCTGTGAAGGTAAATTGGCATAACCACTTTGGAAATCTATTTGGCTGAATATAAATTCTTATGAATTACAAATATGGGTATATGCCCAACAGCTTGTACAGGACAGGTACAGGAATGTTCATAACAGTGCACTAAACTGGAAACAACCAAAATGCCATCCCCAGTAGGAAGGACAAACTGCGGTTCATTTGCACGATGGAACACCACAGAGCAATGAGAACGAGCCATTGTTCTACAAAACAATGTGGATCAGTCTCACACTGTGGAGTGTATGAAGAGATACCTAAAAAACAAAAGATGTAATCTACAAAATTTCAAAACCAGGCCAAACTTACCTATGGTGACCAAAAGTCAAGTGATTGTGCGGTGGCTCACACCTGCAATCTCAGCACTTTAGGAGGCTGACACAGGAGGATCCCTTGAGGCCAGGAGTTCAAGACCAGCCAAGGCAACATAATAAGACCTCATCTCTATAAAAAATTAAAAAATTAGCCAAGTGTGATGATACTCATCTATAGTCCCAGCTACTCGGAAGGCTGAGGCAGGAGGATCACTTGAGCCTGGGAGATCAAGGCTGCAGTGAGCTGAGATCGCCCCACTTCCCTCCAGCCTGGGCGACAGAGTGAGACCTTGTCTCTAAAACAAAAATAGTAAGAAGATTATCGGTGGCTCAGTAACTGGGATGGGGAATGTGGGGGTGCTATCTTTCTGTGGTGCTAGTAAAGATTCTATTTCTTGATCTGGGTTGTGTTACATGCCTCACATTTTGAAGACTCATCAACCTATATCTTTGTGGCTTGTATTATACCTGAATAAAAATAAAATCTCCACAGCCTCTAGCCTATGCCTTCTTATAGGTGAAGTTGACTTAAATGGTTGGCAACCAGTTAACTTACGGAACTCTACTTCCCTTTAGGTATCTGGGTATGTGTGGGGGCAGCCTCAATGGCTTTGAATTATACTCAACCACATCTAGTTCGCCCTTCTCTACATTGAACCACATTATTCAATTTGAGCCTGGTGAGCAGCTACGGCAGTTGTGATGGGAGCTGTTTGAGAACAAGCTTACTCTACACAGAGTACATTTTGGGGATGCCTGCAATGGCCTGCTCATCTCCTTCAGAGCAGTGCTATTTAAAGCATGGTCCGCAAACTACCTGTGAACTGGTTAGAAACGCAAATGATGAGCCTCACCTCCGACCCCGGGAGTCAGATGGTGCTGGGCCCCGGGAGTTGGTGTTTCTCAACCTCCCCAGGTTTATTAGCCATGTCTTTGATTTTCTGTATTCTGAGGCTTTAACATGTGGAGCCTTGCTGATCCTAGAGGGACTGCTCCTCCCAGGGTTGGCCAAGTCCTAGAGATGGTAAGCAACTCAACCAGGGTGTGTTTTTCAAATACAAACCAACCCAGCCAGAGTCCACCACCAACCACCTCCTTTATGGAGCTGTCACATTCAGAGCCAGTACTTCCCTGTCCTAATCATCCTAGGGCCAGGGATCAGCCAACTAAGAACAGAGCTGTAGCCCCCATGCCCCAGAGCCCATTGAAATTATTCAAACTAGCCAATCCCAAGTCTGCTTACCTTGCCTCCCCCATTCCTTTTTGTAGAAACCACAATGACAACTCTTGGCCGCCACTCCCCTTTCTCCCCCTGCCCCATGGCTGACCCCACGGTATTCCTGTGTGGTTCCCCATAGCCTGGCATCCCCCTGCCTCTTGGGGACTGTGACTTATGAACTCTCTTTTCAGTAACAATTGTCTCCTAATCTGCCGGCCTTTCTATGCCTCATATTTTCTATTAATATACCATATTTTAAAACACCAAGTCTGGGTGTGCTGGCTTATACCTGTAATCTCAACACTTTGGGAGGCCAAGGTGGGTGGATCACAGGGACGGGGGTTCGAGACCAGCCTAGCCAATACAGCGAAACCCCGTCTCTACTAAAAATATAAAAATTAGCCGGGCATGGTGTTGGGCACCTGTAATCCCAGCTACTTGGGAGGCTGAGGCAGGAGAATTGCTTGAACCCAGGAGGCGGAGGTTGCAGTGAGCCAAGATTGCGCCACTGCACTCCAACCTGGGCAACAGAGTGAAACTCCACCTCAAATAAATAAATAAATAAATAAATAAATAAATAAAACACCAAGAGATTTGTGCGCACATTGAAGTTTGAGAAGCAGTATTTCAAAAATCCTTTCCTACCATTTGTAAAAGAGTGACCTAAAACAAAGTTGAGTCCTGAATTCATCTTTCTCCCAGAAAAGGGAATACATTCTATCAGAGAGGGAATTATCTTTGAAGACCAGGGCTCTGAATCTCTCCTCAATGTGATGGCAGCAACGCCAGACCTCTGCTCACCTCCACTCCTGCTCCATCTCTGGCCCTCCCAATGACAGGTCAGGTCTGAGCAGCTTTCTGGATTTACAGAGACGTGAGCAGAGACAAGCAGTGCTCCTCGAAGAATTCCAAAGCAAAAATGGCCCTTGAGGCTGCTTCATCTTAGAATGGCTTATTCCAGGGATTTTTCCACTCTGTTTACCCTGTTTCTCCATAGTGTTTCCCACTTTCTCTCTTCTCAAAAGGTGTCACTCAATGCTTCTAAAATAGATTTTGGCTGGGCACAGTGGCTCATGCCCATAATCCCAACAATTTGAGAGGCCAAGGTGGGAGGATCGCTTGAGCACAAGAGTTTGAGACCAGTCTGGGCAACATAGTGAGACCCTCATCTCTACAAAAAAAAATTCTTTTAACTTGCCAGGCATGGTGGTGGGTTCCTGTAATCCAAGCTACTTGAGAGTCTAAGACAAGAGGAACTCTTGAGCCTGGCATGTTGAGGCTATAGTGAGTTATGATCATGTCATTGTACTCCAGCCTGGGTGATAAAGCAAGATCTTGTCCCCAAAAAAATTTTTTGCAAATAAATTAATAAATAATGTTCTTAGACGGTTTTTTCAGAATTTTTTTAAATTTCAGTTTTATTCTTACATTGCTATAAAGAAATACAGAATGGTTTTTTTCTGTTGTTGTTGGTTGTGTTTGTTTTTTCTTTGTCCTCTGGTCACTATTTTAGTTCCAAATTATGTTTCACATGTTATTCAATGTACTCTGTCAGAGGAGAACTTATGAAAGCGTATAGAATATGTCATGCGTAATTTACATAAACTAACAAATAAAAATAAGATAATTCTTACTTCATTGTTTTCTTTCACAGCTATCTATACTCATAAACAAGACCTCTTCTTTACTGCTGAACATGGGGTGCAGCCACTTGTCATTTTAAAGTGTTATGGGTAGAAAAGCAGGGGCAGGGCGCGGTGGCTCACGCCTGTAATCCCAGCACTTTGGGAGGCCAAGGTGGGCAGGTCATTTGAGGCCAGGAGTTCGAGAGACCAGCTTGGGCGACATGGCAAAACCCCGTCTCTACTAAAAATGCAAAAATTAGCCAGGCATGGTGGTACACTCCTGTAATCCCAGCCACTCAGGAGGCTGAGGCAGGAGAATCACTGGAACCCAGGAGGTAGAGATTTCAGTGAGCTGAGATCCACCACTGCACTCCAGCCTGGATGACAGAGTGAAACTCTGTCTCATGAAACAAAAAAGGAAAGTAGGGATGAGGGAGAACTCTGACAAGAGGGGATCTACCCAAACTCCCCTTTCAGTGCAGTAGAGCCCAGGTGATCATATTCATGATTCCAGTCTCAGTACCACAAATATATCATAATAAGAGACCATTTGTGGGACAGGCATGGTGGCTATCGCTTATAATCCCAGCACTTTGGGAGGCAGAGGCGGGCGGATCATCTGAGGTCGGGAGTTCAAGAACAGCCTGGCCAACATGGTGAAACCCTGTCTCTACAAAAATACAAAAATTAGCTGGGCATGATCATGGGCACCTGTAATCCCATCTACTCGAGAAGCTGAGGCAGGAGAATCACTTGAACTGGGAGGCAGAGGTTGCAGTGAGCTGAGATCATACCATTGCACTCTAGCCTGGGCGACAGAGCCAGACTCCATCTCAAAAAAAAAAAAAAGAAAAGAAAAGAAAAGAAAAGAAGAGAGACCATTTGCAAAATACATTCTAAGCAACAGGTAATGAGCTAAGTGCTTTATAGAACTGTATCATCCCAGTAACCTCATGATAACCCTATGCCAGATGAGGCACCTGAAACTCAAAATATTAAGGAACTATTGCCTTATAAGAAGTACTGTCTTTATTCAAATTCAGGTCTTTCTGATTCAAAAGACGCTGTTTTTTTTTTTTTTTTTTTTTTTT
>NW_016810571.1:1750237-1814594 GCF_001698545.2 Rhinopithecus bieti
TTTTCTGAGATGGAGTCTCGCTCTGTCGCCCGGGCTGGAGTGCAGTGGCTGGATCTCGGCTCACTGCAAGCTCCGCCTCCCGGGTTCACGCCATTCTCCTGCCTCAGCCTCCCGAGTAGCTGGGACTACAGGCGCCTGCCACCTCACCCGGCTAGTTTTTTGTATTTTTTAGTAGAGACGGCGTTTCACCGTGTTAGCCAGGATGGTCTCCATCTCCTGACCTCATGATCCACCCGTCTCGGCCTCCTAAAGTGCTGGGATTACAGGCTTGAGCCACCGCGCCCGGCCGGCAAGACGCTGTTCTTAATGACTGCAAGATGGATATGAAAACTTGAGCTGCCTTTCTGCAGAACAACTTGGAAGTTAGATGTGGGATTTTCTAATAGATCACTGCAGATTTTCAAATATGATAGTCATGAATTTTTCCATGATACTCGAGGTGAAAAAATGTCATTATTTCTTAAATTTTGTAAATCAAATTAAAATCTGGCTCACAGCCCTCACCCACCAAAGTCAATTTGGAGTCCAATATGACTAATAATTGAGGCTTTCTTTCCCCTCTTCCACTGGTAAAACTGCCCGCACAAGGTTAATGCAAATTGCAAGCCAGGCTTTAGGCAGAATTATGGTTAGGCACTGCCCAGGGTGCACTGGGGTACTTCCGGCCACTCCCCGGCAGCTGCGAACTAACTAAGAGTCACATAGCACACAGGCCACCTGTTCTCCCATTGTTCCTAGAGATGGAATCCTGACACTGGACCTTCTCACCCAAGAATTTCTAAAGGTGTTCCTCAGATTCTGATTTCCAGCAGAGTGGCTGATGCCAACTGAAAATCCCCACCAAGTAAAGCAGTTTCTTCAGGGCTCTGTCCCATCACTTCACCCCTCATTTCTCAGCGAATCAGCAACCCTCACACTTTAGCCATCACCTGTCCAGATCTCTTTAAAAATCCATCTCCTGGGTGGGCATGGTGGCTCGCGCCTGTAATCCCAGCACTTTGGGAGGCTGAGGCAGGCGGATCACGAGGTCAAGAGATCAAGATCATCCTGGCCAACACGGTGAAAACCCGCCTCTGCTAAAAATACAAAAATCAGCCGGGCGTGGTGGCGTGCACCTGTAATCCCAGCTACTCAGGAGGCTGAGGCAGGAGAATCGCTTGAACCCAGGAGGCGGAAGCTGCAGTGAGCCGAGATCACGCCACTGCACTCGAGCCTGGCAACAGAGCAAGACTCTGCCTGAAAAAAAGAAAAAGAAAAAAAAGAAAAACTCCCCACGTCTTGTGGAGACAGATCTGAGACTTCCTCTCATCTCCTGGTTTGTCTGTCCTATGACTGTTCAACTCTTTCTCTGCTGCAACTCCCTGCCCACAGTGTCTGGAGATATTAACTCACTGAGCAGCAGACAACAAACCTGTTACAGTTCCACTGGGCTTATGTAGGTTCACAGAAATGGTGAGGAACCCAGTCTTAGAGTGTTCTGGTATTTGATGCCCTGACGGTTAGTGTTTCTTCACTACCTGTGGGTCTCTGTGTCTTCTAGTCAGTGTCACTGGCTTCTACCTTCACGCAGGCTTTCAGTACCACCAGGCCATCCTCACATGAGGTCCTGCTATCTTTGGGCTGCCTTATTCAAATGGGATCTTAGGTTTCTACAGTCTACATAGCTCTACCAAACTCCTCTGGGTCAAATAACTCTTCCTGTTCGACTGCACCAGCCTCCAGTCCCTTCCCCCGTCAGATTCAATTGTGTTCATTTCCATCCATATTTGTAAGCAAAGTATTTTTAGAGTTGACCTGGGGCTTCCCACTCTTCCCCACATCACATACAAAACAAAACATACATACAAAAACATTACATACAAAACAAATTACATACATCATACATGTATAACAAAACATGTTACATACAAAAAGAAAATATACTACCTGCTATTTCCTTTGGTCAAGGAAGTCCAAGGCCGGGCGCGGTGGCTCATGCCTGTAATCCCAGCATTTTGGGAGGCCGAGGCGGCGGATCACAAGGTCAGGAGATCGAGACCACGGTGAAACCCCGTCTCTACTAAAAATACAAAAAATTAGCCGGGCGCGGTGGCGGGTGGCTGTAGTCCCAGCTACTCAGGAGGCTGAGGCAGGAGAATGGCGTGAACCCTGGAGGCAGAGCTTGCAGTGAGCCAAGATTGCGCCACTGCACTCTAGCCTGGGCGACAGAGTAAGACTCCGTCTCAAAAAAAAAAAGGAAGTCCAAAACTAAGAAGAGAGAGAGAGAGTTCCTTTCTTTATTTATTTTTTTCTTTTTTCTAATGAGAACATGGAGAGGCCAGGGGAGAAACAAAATATCAATCAATTTTTCAATTGCTTTCATTTTTACTGAAGTGATCGTTAACTTGGGGTCAAAATATTAAAGCTGAAAGCAAGACAATCCCTTTCTTAACTCTGAAGTATCCCTTCGTATGTTCCCGAGATTGAAACCCTCTAGAGCCCAGCAAGTAAATGAACAATATCAACATACTGTTCTTTCCTTTATCTTTCAAGGCCCTGTTCAAATGTCTCTTCCTCCATGAAGACTTCCTATCATTTTCATTTTCATTCAAGTCTTTTTTTTTTGTTTTTGAGACGGAGTCTCGCTCTGTTGCCAGGCTGGAATGCAGTGGTGCGGTCTCGGCTCACTGCAACCTCCACCTCCCAGGTTCAAGAGATTCCCCTTCCTCAGCCTCCCAAGTAGCTGGGACTACAGGTGCGTGCCACCATACCCAGCTAATTTTTTGTAATTGTAGTAGAGGCGGGGTTTCACCATGTTGGCATATTTTTTTTCTTTCTTTGTTCTCACCATAATTTGCTGGATCTCTACCTTGTACTGTGATTGGCTTTATATCCTAGATATGTGTTAAGTGTTTTAAATACAAAGTTTTTAAAATACCTGCCACATCTCCTAACTATATGTTTTAGAGTACCCCAGTAGGAAACCACTTTATGTAGTCCCAGCAGAGAATGGGGGGAAGAAGTTTTGGCTTCATCGGCATGAATTGAGATGAGAAAATCATAAATATGCCCAGAGTCTGGCAGACACCATCTCCAAAACGTTACTGGGCAGAGTAACTTTAGCTGGCTTCGAAGTATTGACAGTGATCCAGGGTAATTTTATGACAAGTTCTCTTGCTTAAAAACTTAACTTGGACATCAACCAAATCTATATAGTAGCATTCGTATACTTCCAGAATATCTTGACTGCTCTGGGAGGGGAGTCTGTCCCTAGGAAATGGTGCAGAACAGCCCAAATAGGAGCCTGATTATTCTTCCTGGTGTCAGGGGCTGAAAATCCAACCTTGAGGCTGCAAAGTGCATCCCGGGATACCAGCCAGCTTAAGATGCAATCTAGTATAGCACAGACAGCACTCGGATGGGGATCAGATGCCTAGGACACAAGAAGCAGGAATAACTGTGGGACTATAGCCACCTGCTATTTGGATGCATCTGATGGGTATGTTAACTTTGTGTGCTGTAATGACTGCCTTTCCTCCTGGGGCCCGTTTTTTGTTTGTTTTGTTTGTTTGTTTGTTTGTATTTTTGAGATAGAGTCTCACTCTGTTGCCCAGGCTGGAGTGCAGTGGCACTATCTCAGCTCACTGCAACTTCTACCTCCTGGGCTCAAGCAGTTCTCCCTGACTCAGCCTCCCGAGTAGCTGGGATTACAGGCACGTGCCACCATGCCTGGTTAATTTTTTTTTTTTTTTTTTTTTTTATTTTAGTAGAGACGGGGTTTCATTATGTTGGCCAGCTTGGTCTCAAACTTCCGACCTCAGGTGATCCACCCACCTTGGCCTCCCAAAGTGCTGGAATTACAAGCATGAGCCAACGCACCCAGCCCCTGGGCCCTCCTTTCCCCATAGCCACAGCCCCTTATCCCTCACCTATAGGCTCAGCTTAGTTTCTGTGCACATGATGAAGTGAAAATCATGAAGGATTTAAGGAATCACATTTGATCTTCGCCCCTGCATGGCATAACTCCACCGTGACTTTGCTTTTTGACACCAAGCTTCTGGCCCCTCTTACTCCAACTTCACTTCTTGTAACCTTTTTTGATGGACTTTTGCCTCTTCTTGAATTCCTGAATGATATTTCTCAGCCCCTAGAGACGAAATCTCTCTTTGCTTTTATGCCTCCATCCCTGAACTCCAAGCTTACATTTGAGATCCACTTACCAGCTACCAGGCCCCAGGGATTATTCTCACTCCTTCCTGGAACCTCAGCATGTGGTCTTTCCCCAGCTTTCCCAGGTGCTAAGCTCTGCAGTGTTGGGACTCTGTGATGCTGTCTGCTGGGTGCTACTATCTGCCAGGGCCTCATACCAACTGCCATCATGTTCTAGATTCATCCAAGACTGGATAGTCCCCTGGCCTCCTGCTGCTGGGCTGGTTTCCAATTGGCTGCCCTCACTGGGTGGATCTCTTCATCCTCCGGGTATCACCGCCCACTGGTCTGACCAACCTCACCAGCAGCCAACCCTGGTTTGGACAGGTTTAATTATACTGGTGCCTTTCTAAATATGTTCTGCAGAACCTCGGCTCTGCAGTGTCGGTAGACATAACGTGCGCAAAGGGTTCTATAGTTAAATATGCTTTGAGGAGAATGTGTAAAAGAGTTAAACAGGATTCTTCATGGGAAGATTTCACAGAGCCTTTAATATGTTAACACGCACTGATGATATCTAAGGAGGGACAGAGTGAGTGTTGAGCGTTCCTGAAACTTAACTGTGTTTTGCTCTGAGCATGTTATTGGACTTAATGTCCACAGAACAGACTTTGGGAAATGCTAAATCGCATTCTTCAGGTTCCAGCCCCATGTTAACCCTGACCTCTTGCCACAATGACATCAGCAAGGACAGCATCCTACCTTTAAGAAGTGTTTGTGTCTTCACAATCCCAAACCCAAAATGCAGCCCAATTGATAGGGCGGTGGAGCCATATGAGCTGGTTTTGGATCCTGGGCCTTCTCCTTTTTTCTTTACCCCATTCACCCATTGTTTGACTCTAAAAATTGCTTAACTTACCTGCATCTCTATTTCCAGTTTTGTATTACAGAGTGATTGATATATAATTACATACTTTATTTTGACTATTCAATAATAGCAACGGCTAATATTATTGAGCATTTACTATCCATTTATCACTGTTCTAAACACTTTGCTTATATTATCTTTTTTTAATACTCACACAAATCACATAGTATAGGCATACCCCATTTTTTTAGAGAAGGCTATTGAGACACAAAACAGCTAAGTAGCTTACCAAAGTTTACCAGCTAATCATACTAACCTGAGATTCAAGCCAAGGTAGTGTGGCTGCAGAGTCAGCATTCTGAATCCCAGCACTGTAATTTATTTGTTCATTCAACAAATATCTGTCGAGCACCAGGTCATGCTATAGACCCTAGAGGTATAGCAATAAATAGACAGACATTCCTGCCTCATGGAGCTTATATTCTTTTTTTTTTTTTTTTTTTTTTTTTTTTTTTTTTGTGGGGGGTCAATGTCCGCCCCCCGGGGTCAGGGGATGGGCCCGCCTCACTCTCACTGCAAGCTCCGCCTCCTGGGTTTATGCCATTCTCCTGCCTCAGCCTCCCGAGTAGCTGGGACTACAGGCGCCCGCCACCTCGCCAGGCTAGTTTTTTGTACTTTTTAGTAGAGACAGGGTTTCACCGTGTTAGCCAGGATAGTCTCGATCTTCTGACCTCGTGATCCGCCCGTCTCGGCCTCCCAAAGTGCTGGGATTACAGGCTTGAGCCACCGCGCCCGGCCGGAGCTTATATTCTAATGGGAGAGACAGGCACTATGTAATTAAACATGGGCTTTGTTGCAGGTAATAAGTGACATGGAGAAAAATAAAGTGGTGTAAGGGATATGAGAGTCGGGGGGCAGTATTTTGATATCAAGTTGGGCATTGTAGGAGGGAGTATTTCAATGAGTACATTCTTCTTCCACAGTTTGACTGAAGCTAGCTCCTGCATGTGACTAAAGGTGTCCATGCAACTTGAGCTGCTTAAACATTGCAATGGGCCACTCTTCCTTCGGGACTGTCCCAGGGACTTGGCCTCCATAACTATGCCTCTCACTATGGCTCCTTGAGGGAGATAATTACAGCATAGAGTAATAGAACTTTAAAAGTAATGACTGACTACCTATTTTCATAAATATTTGTGCTTCATTTATTTGTATCATTACTTTTTAATTACTGTGATTCTAGGGGTTGAGTTTTCTTTTCAAAGTTTTCTTTGTAACCTAATTTCTTTGCTCTTAGATACAACAGCAAAAGTACAAATGACAAAAGAAAACCTAAATAAATTGGATTACATCAAAACTGAAAATTTTGTGCTATAAGTGATACTATCAAGAAAGAAAAAAGACACTTTACAGAATAGGGAATAATATTTGCAAATTATATACCTAATAAGAGACCTGTATCTAGAATGTATAAGGAGCACTTACAACTCAACAATAGGAAGATGACCCAATTAAAAATTAGGCAAAGGGTTTGAATACACATTTCTCCAAAAAAAAAAAAAAAAAAAAAAAAAATGAGAAATGGCCAATGGCCAATAAGTAAAAGGAAAAGATGCTCAACATCTTTGGTGATTAAGAAAATGCAAATCAAAATCACAATGAGATACCACTTCATATCCACTAGGAAAGTTAAAATTAAAAAGATAAACAATAATAAATGCTGACAAGGGTGTGTATATACTGCAAACTTAATTTACCTCTGGTAACATTGTAAAATGGTGCAGGTGGTTTTGAAAACAATTTGGAAATACCTCCAAAAGTTAAATATAGAGTTATCATATGATTTAGCAATTCTACTCATAAGTATACATCCAAGAGAAATAAAAACAGCTGAGCACGGTGGCTCAGGCTTGTAATCCCAGTGCTTTGAGAAGCAAGTGGGAGGATGGCTTGAAGCCAGGAGTTCAAGACCAGCCTGGGCAATATTACGAGATACATCTCTACAAAAAATTTAAAATTGGCTGAACATGGTGGCACATAACTGTAGTCTCAGTTACTCATGCTGAGGCAGGAGACTTGCTTGGACCCAGGAGTCCAAGACTGCAGAAAGCTATGATTGCACCACTGCACTCTACCCTGGGTGACAGAGCAGGAACCCTGTCTCTCAAAATAATAATAATAAATAAAAATGAATAAATTTATAATCAAAAAATAATAAAGAAAATAGCACGCCAGGCATGATAGCTCATGACTGTAATCCCAGTGTGATATGGTTTGGCTGTGATATGGTTTGGTTGTGATATGGTTTTGTTGTGTACTTGAATTGTATTCCCATAATTCCCACATGTCATGAGAGGGACCCAATGGGGGAGAATTGGAATCATGGGGGCAGTTTTCCCCATACTGTTCTCGTGGTAGTGAGTAAGTTCCCCAACTGTTCTCGTGGTAGTGAGTAAGTCTCACAAGATCTGATGGTTTTTATCAGGGGTTCCACTTTTGCATCTTCCTCATTTTCTCTTGCCACTACCATGTAAGAAGTGCCTTTCACCTCCCACTATGATTCTGAGGCCTCCCCAGCAGTGTGAAACTGTAAATCCAATTAAGCCTCTTTTTCTTCTGAGTCTTTGGTACGTCTTTATCAGTAGCATGAAAATGGACTAATATAGTAAATTGGTACCAGTAGAGTGGGCTGTTGCTGAAAAGATATGGAAGTGACTTTGGAACTGGGTAACAGGCAGTGATTGGAATAGTTTGGAGGGCTCAGAAGAAGACAGGAAAATGTGGAAAAGTTTGGAACTTCCTAGAGACTTGTTGAATCGTTTTGACCAAAAGTCTGATAGCTATGTGGACAATAAGGTCCAGGCTGAGGTGGTCTCAGATGGAGATGAGGAACTTGTTGGGAACTGGAGCAAAGGTGACTCTTATTATGTTTTAGCAAAGAGACTGGGGGCCTTTTGCCCCTGCCCTAGAGATTTGTGGAACTTAGAACTTAAGAGAGATGATTTAGGGTATCTGACAGAAGAAATTTCTATGCAGCAAAGCATTCAAGAGTTGACTTGGGTGCTATTAAAGGTATTCAGATTTATAAGGGAAGCAGAGCATAAAAGTTCAGAAAATTTGCAGCCTGACAATGTGATAGAGAAGAAAAATCCATTTTTTGAGGAGAAATTCAAGCCAGCTGCATAAATTTGCATAAGTAACAAGAAGCCAAATGTTAATCCCCAAGACAATGGAGAAGACATCTCCAGGACATACCAGAGGCCTTCACAGCAGCCCCTCCTGTCACAGGTCCAGAGGCCTAGGAGAAAATGGTTTCCTGGACCGGGCCCAGGGCCAGTCTGCTCTGTGCAGCCTAGGGACTTGGCACCCTGTGTCCCAGCTGCTCCAGTAGTGGCTGAAAGGGACTTAGGCCATGGCTTCAGAGAGTGCAAGCACCAAGCCTTGGCAGCTTCCACACGGTGTTGAGCCTGCAAATGCACAGAAGTCAATAATTCGGATCGGGGAACCTCTGCTTAGATTTCAGGAGATGTATGGAAGTGCCTGGATGCCTAGGCAAAAGTTTGCTGCAGGGGTGGGTCCCTCATGGAGAACCTCTGCTAAGGCAGTGTGGAAGGGAAATGTGGGGTCAGAGCCCCCACACAGAATCCCTACTGAGGTACCACCTAGTAGAGCTGTGAGAAGAGGGCCACCATCCTCCAGACCTCAGAATGGTAGATCCACCAACAGCTTGTACCGTGCACCTGGAAAAGCTGCAGACGTTCAATGCCAGCCTGTGAAAGCAGCCAAAATGGGGGAATATATCCTGTAAAGCCACAGGGAAGGAGCTTCCCAAGACTATAGGAACCTACCTCTTGCATCAGCATGACCTGGATGTGAGATCTGGAGTCAAAGGAGATCATTTTGGAGCTTTAAAATCTGACTACCCTGCTGGATTTCAGACTTGCATGGGCCCTACAACCCCTTTGTTTTGGCCATTTTCTCCAATTTGGAAAGGCTGTATTTATCCAATACCTGTACCCCCATTGTATCTAGGAAGTAATGAGCTTGCTTTTGATTTGACAGGCTCATAGGTAGAAGGGACTTGCCTTGTCTCAGATGAGACTTTGGACTGTGGACTTCCGGGTTAATGCTGAAATGAGTTAAGGCTTTGGGAGACTGTTGTGAAGGCATGATTGATTTTGAAATGTGAGGACATGAGATTTGGAGGGGCCACATGTGGAATAATATGATTTGGTTGTGTCCCCACCCCAATCTCATCTTGAATTGTACTCCCATAATTCTCACATATTGTGGAAGGGACCTGGTGGGAGATAATTTGAATCATGGGAGCAATTTCCCCCATACGGTTCTCGTGGTAGTGAATAAGTCTCACGAGATCTGATGGTTTTATTGGGGGTTTCTGCTTTTGCATCTTCCTCATTTTCTCTTGCTGCTGCCATGTAAGAAGTGTTTTTCACCTCTTGCCGTGATTCTGAGGTCTCCCCAGCCATGTGGAACTGTAAGTCCAATTAAACCTATTTTTCTTGCCAGTCTTAAGCATGTCTTTATCAGTAGCACGAAAATGGACTAATACACAGTGCTTTAGGAGGCTGAGGTGGAAGAATCACTGGAGGCCAGGAGTTCAAGACCAGCCTGGCCAATAGAGTGAGGTACCATTTTCCCAAAGACAAAACACAAAAACTTTGCAAAGCAAGGTGGTGCACACATGTAGTCTCAGTTACTCAGGAGGCTGAGGCAGGAGGATCACTTAAGCACAGGAATTCGAGACTGTAGTGAGCCATGACCATGCCACTGCACTTCAGTCTGGGCAACATAGCAAGACCTTGTCTCAAAAAAAAAAAAACGCAACCACAAAAAAGGTCAAGTGCAGTGGCTCATGCCTGTAATCCCAGCACTCTGGGAGGCTGAACCAGGAAGAAGCCAGAGGTTTCAGGCCAGCCTAGGCAACATAGCAAGACCCTGTCTCTACTTAAAATATAAAAGTAAAACATGTCCAAACAAAAACTTGCACAAAAATATTTATAACAACATTAAACACAATAGTCAATAAGTGGAAATAATCCCAGTATCCACCAACTGATAAATAAGTATGGCATATCCACAGAGTGAAATATTTGATTTGTCATTAGAAAGGAATGGTACAACACAGAAGAACCTTAAAACATTATGCTCAGTGGATGAAGTCAGTCACAAAAGACTACATATTACATGATTCTATTTATATGAGCTATCCTGAATACAAAAATTTATAGAGACAGAAAATAGATTAGTAATTGCCTAGGGCTGGGAGGTTGGTGGGAAATGGGTAGTGACTGCTAATGGAGAAAGGGCTTCTTTCTATGGTAATGAAAATGTTCTAAAATTAGATTTAAATTAGATGGTTGCATAATTCTAAGAATATACTAAAAAAAGATTGAATAATATAATTTACATGGGTGAATTGTATTTCTGGGGCTCAGAAAACAATATCCCAAAATGAAGGGCCTAAGAAGTAGGCTCAGAAGCAAACATTTTTCTCTGACTCTCTCATGCTCTCCTATCTCTGCGTCCCATTCTCCCCCAAGGCTAACCATACAAATTAGAATCCCTCCATCCTGAAGTGGGTCATAGAAACCAGAACCCATTTTTCCCAAACCAGCCATAAAAGCTAAAAACATTTGTCTAACTTTTACTCTGCCTTTCTGTATAAATACTAGTCATAAAGAAATTATCTGACCTACCCCATTTGACTGTAGGTTATAAGACTCCATTCTAGAGATGGTCCTTCCCCACACCCAGAAGGAAGAAGGCATTCTTGGAGAGGCCAAGTAGAATTTAGAAAGACAGGCCCTGCTGGGTTTCCCGACTCAATCTATCAGCATTAGATCTTATTCATTTTGTCCAATCCTATTTCTACCAGCTGTCCACACTTTGTTGAACCTACGCATAAAAACGGTCAATTTTCCCTGCATCTTTAGGTCTTCATTCTAAAGGCTCCTGTGTATACACATTAATACATTTGCATGCCTTTTCTTCAATGAATCTGCCTTATGTGAGTTGACTTTTCAGCCAAACTTCATATGGTATGTGACATGGTTTGGCTGTATCCCAACCCAAATCTCAAATTGTAGTTCCCATAATTCCCATGTGTCATGGAAGGGACCCAGTGGGATGTAACTGAATCATGGGGTGGGTCTTTCTCATGCTGCTCTCATGAGAGTGAATAAGTCTGATGAGATCTGATGGTTTTATAAAGGGGAGTTCCCCTGCACGTGCTCCCTCTCTTGCCTGCTGCCATGTAAAATGTGACTTTGCTCCTCATTCACCTTCCAACGTGGTTACAAGGCCTTCCCAACAATACAGAACTGTGAGTCAGTTAAACATCTTTCTTTTTATAAATTAGCAGTCTTGGGTATGATTTTATTAGCGGCAGGAGAACAGACTAATGCCGTATGTGAATTATATCTTAATAAAACTATTAAAATTTTTTTACTAAAAAAAGATCTTTTTTTTCTTTACTAAAATTTCTTTACTAAAACGGGGTTTTGGGGAGATGATGGTCAAAGGATACAAAATTTAGTTAGACAGGAGAAATAAGGTCAAGAGCTCTATTGTACGACATGGTGACTGTAGTTGTAAGCCAAAAATAACATTCTAAGGCCCCCTGCCAAACCAACTGAATGGACTCTTCCTCTCAGCCAAGGGCATTCCAAATTTAACCTGAAAAAACTAGTTCAGGCCATGATGGGAAGGGGGAACCAGACATGCTTTACTATACCCTCCTCCCTTTTAGAATTACTGATAGAATGGACTCTTTAAGTCTGATAAGAAACATTTACAATCTATTCTCTCTGAAGCCTGCTACCTGGAGGCTTCATCTGAATAATAAAACTTCAGTCTCCACAACTCCTTATCATAACCCAGACATTCCTTTCTATTGATAATAACTCTTTTTTTTTTTTTTGAGATGGAGTCTTGTTCTTGTTGCCCAGGCTAGAGTGCAGTGGTGTGATCTCAGCTCACTGCAATCTCCACCTCCTGGGTTCAAGCGATTCTCCTGCCTCAGCCTCCCGAGTAGCTGGGATTACAGGCATCTGCCAGCACGCCTGGCTAATTTTTGTATTTTTAGTAGAGACAGGGTTTCACCATGTTGGTCAGGCTGATCTCAAACTCCTGACCTCATGATCTGCCTGCCTGCCTTGGCCTCCCAAAGTGCTGGGATTACAGGCATGAGCCAGCATGCCTGGCGGTTAATAACTCTTTTAACCAGTTGCCAATCAGAAAATCTTTTTTTTTTTTTTTTTTTTGAGATGGAGTCTCGCTCTGTCGCCCAGGCTGGGGTGCAGTGGCCGGATCTCAGCTCACTGCAAGCTCTGCCTTCCGAGTTTACACCATTCTCCTGCCTCGGCCTCCCGAGTTGCTGGGATTACAGGCATGTGCCATGATGCCCGGCTAATTTTGTATTTTTAGTAGAGATGGGGTTTCTTCATGTTGGTCAGGCTGGTCTTGAACTTCCAACCTCAGGTGATCCGCCCGCCTCGGACTCCCAAAGTGCTGGGATTACAGGCATAAGCTGCCAAGCCTAGCCTCAAAACAACATTTTGTACATGATAAATACATAAAATTTTTATTTGTCAAAGAAAGAAAGTGAGAAAAGAACTTCTATCTAAGGAATGTGAGTCCCTTTAAATTACCAGCTCCAGAGAGACATTAGAATGAGGCAGCACTCACTTCCTACTCCTCCACCCCTGCCCTGCTTTAAGCTATGTATTTGTCTCTTGGAACTGCTTGCTATTGCCACAGGTAGCTATAAATCAACCTAATAATGCCACAGTGAACGTTATAATTTATACTCTATAGCCTAACAATATATAGTCAATCACTAATCAATGTTATATCTATCAGACAGTGAGAATTTCTGACAAACAACTTTGTATCTATCCTCCTTCTTTGCCTTTAAAAACTTGCTTGAAACAAAGGCCAAATGGAGCTACTTGGGCCTGAGTCTTCCAGGCACCTGGCCTCACTTTGGCTCAAGTAAACTCTTTAAATTGTATTCAGCAGAAGGAAGAAAGGAAGGAAGAGGGAGGGAGGAACCAAGAATATTCCACCTCAGAATACATACTTCTTTGGCATATTTGGAGTTGGATGTTCAGAGGTTCTCCTGCAAGCTGCCTTTTGTTAAGAAGATTTGCATCTGTAGAGAAACTCTGTATTGGTGAAACAAGCAGCCAGGTTTTCCCTGGCCCCTGTCCTCGATCAGGGATCAGGATGGAGACATGACTACCTCCTGGAGGAGAGAGACTGAAGTCTGATACCTTTGGGGGTCTGACAGAAACTCCCTCTTTCTGAGAGCTGCTCACTGTGAGGTTGCATCTGCATAACAAGACATCCTTTGCTAGCCAGGCCTCCTCTCCTCTCCCTCCCAGAACTGGCCTTGCCTCTGCCCCAATTCCCTGTTTTTTCCTCAACCTCAGGACAGCATAAAACTTTAACCATGTGGCTTTTTCTTTGAGCTTTTCATATGTGATAAGACTCCTATGCACACATGTTCACATTAACAAATTTTGTATCCTTTTTCTCCTATTCATCTGACTTTTATCAACTGATTTTCAATGAACCTTCAGAGAGCAAAGTGGAAGTTTTCCCTTGGCCCCTACAAAAGAAAACAGAAAACACCAAGTGTTGTTGAAATGTGAAGCAACTGGAGTGCTCACATACTGATGGGGGAAATGTAGCATTTTTAAAAAGGTAGTTCTATTTAAATTACTAATAGATAATATTGCAGGAAATCTGCAGACACTGACAAAATTGTAAAGATGTTACCCAAGTGACTGAAGTATGAAAAAAGCTCCAATCTTTAACTGGGCATTCAGGGCCCTACACATTTTAGCTCCACATTCTCAATCCTCTTTGCTGCTCCCCTGCCCCTAGAATACCCCAGGGTACACCAGTTACATTGCCTTTGTCTTAGTATGAGAATGATAACTGAAATTTATGGAGAGTTAATTCTACTTTCAATGTGGGTAACCATTTAGGTTCTAGACATCCATGAACATATGCATATACTATCTCGATATAAAGTCATTATAGACAAACAGTTTGCAGATAAATAAACATGAGGCTACAGAGGATTAATAATTTGAGCCCGACTGCACCGAAACTCATTACTATCATGGCTCCTCTTGAAATAAATGTCTATTTGCCCTCACGTTTTGGGATGTGTCTTGGTTTTGAATGTAGAGACAGGATCAGATGTTCTGCTGCTTGTATCTTCCCCACACACAGTGAGGGTCAAACCCAAACATGGGTCTCTGTGAGCTCATGAATCTTTCTTGTCTCTTGGTCAGTCACATCTTTGACTTTAGGATATCTTACACTTTAGCAGAAATCCCAGGAGACAGATGATGTCTTCAGGTTCGTATATCCTTGACATTTAGTAAGTCATAATCTTGATTCTGAGCATTACCTCCCATATCTAGGCAAAGTTTCCATCCCTGAGCTTTCAAACTGGTTTAATTTGGCCAACATCACATCAACATAGTAAACACTCAGCACTAATTTCAGCATAGTGGAGGCTCACACTGATCTTGTCTTCAAGTCTTCATCTAGGATCAGAAGGCAGAGATCCAAATGATGAACAAGGCTGGCCTGAATACTCAAGGTTGGCACTCTATTCTGCCTCTGCTACTGTTAGTGAGGAAAAAGAAGGCACCACTCACCCCCTATATAACTTAGTAGAACTAGAGCCCCAAATTCCAAGAAATGACATGCCTCCCGTTTCAGAGCTGAGAAACAATGATCTCCTTGTTTTTCTTCTTTTACCCATTTGCCTAGCCTCATATATAAAGGCTTATGTGTCCTTTAATTTCCATGTTCTACCTCCATAATCCCTCAGCAGGCTTTAGCTGAGAAGCATGGGCTTCCTCTTTCTATTTCCTCTCTTAATCGTAGGGCCTGCTGATTGCATGCTCCAGCAGAACTGTATGTTATAGCTGGCTCTTTGGTTTCCTACTTACCTCTAGAATACTATCAATTCTTCAGGGATTTTACACAGAGTGAGCTCTACTGTTTGCTTCATTTTCTTTCTCTGCCTCCTATATTTGGCTTTCTCAATACTTTAGTCATATCAGGAACAACAGTTATAAATAGGGTACTTTATAACTCTGTATGTATCAAGGCCCACATATATCACCTGTACAATGAACTATTAATAGTCGTCTTTGCATTGTCTCAATTTGTATATATACATTAGATATACACACACATATATATGCACATACACACATACACACATACGAGAAAGCAAGATGTTTTTAAAAGAAATCTAGTGGATAAGGCAGGAAAAAAGCACAAAAACCAGACGGGGCGATGACCCCAGGGAAAACAGAGTAGCGGAGAAAAGGCAGTAATTAGTCTTCCAATTGTAAAGCTCTGGTTTGGGGATCCTGATAGGAAAAAGAAGTTGGGATTTAGATTTGGTTCTCTGTGCTTCCTTCCCCCAGCACTGAGTGGACAAAACTTCAGAGAGCCCATTTGTTTAATTTATTTTCAACTGATAGGTACAGTTTGTCTGACGTTTGTCAGGTTGTGCAAAATGTCTTCAAAGCTTGCAAATAACCCAGTTTAGTTCCCAAGACAGAGAAGAGCCATCATGTGCAAAGCATTGTACTCCTGTTATGTGGTTTAATTTATCTGACAATTTTGTGAGATAAATATAATTATTTCCCTTTCTTAAGAAAATGAGGATCCCGGAAATCAAATAGTGACCAGAACAGACAGTGGTATGTTATGCACAAGCTGGTGAGAGCAGGGTATACACCTCTCTTCTCAAATTCATATATAATGATGTCAAGTCATTAGCTTGGAATCAACCATCCTGAGAGCATTTACACTATGGAAATTAGAAAATGCTATAAATTAGTGTTGGTTTTTTTTTTTTTTTTTTTTTGAGTGACAGTTGTCAAATATTTTATGCTGCTGACAATAGTATTATAGTCGGTAGCTACTTAGACATAAGCAAGGCACAAAAGGGCCCCCTTCCCTCAACTGGGAATGTCACATGACCACCAGGTGATGGCTAGGTGGTTGTTAACTGTCTCTCTAAAATAATAATTCGTTGCAGCCAGCACCAGGGAAAGACAGTCTCCTACTAGATAGAAATGCCTGAAACGGATGATCAGCGACTTCCCAGTAAGATCTCAGGAGTTAGGCAAGTGGGCTCAGGCACGCATACTGAAAGGCAAATTGGTGGAGTTTAACTGGTATATGACTGATATGGTTTGGCTCTTTGCTCCCACCTAACTCTCATGTTGAATTGTAATCCCCAGTGTTGGAGGAAAGAGCTGGTGGGAGGTGATTGGATCATAGGGGTGGATTTCCCCCCTTGTTGTTCTCATGATAGTGAGTTTTCATGAGATCTGGTTATGTAAAAGGGTATAGCACGTCCCCCTTCCCCTTCTCACTCTTCCTCCTGCTCCCGCCATGTAAGATGTGCTGGTTTCCCCCTTCACCTTCTACCATGATTGTAAGTTTCCTGAGGCCTGCCAAGCCATGCCTCCTGAACAACACATAGAACTCTGAGTCAATTAAACCTCTTTTCTTTGTAAATTACCCAGTCTCAGGTAGTTCTTTATAGCAGTGTGAGAATGGACTAATATTATGGCCATCCTCTAGGAACACTGGACTGGTAGGGGAAGAATGCTTCAAATGAGCATGCGTACAACTCCAGTTAAACACACTGCAAATGCGTCCCCTCTCAAATGCTGGCAGGCCACTGTGCTTGTGGACAGTCCCTCCCCAATGGAAGAATCAGGAGAGAAAAGACACAACCCCCTGGAAGCATGCCAACTTTTAAAACCCCAAGTCAAAAGGTCAAACCATGCACTTGACCTCAAGTCACCCACTTGGCCCTCTTCCATGGGTTCTTTATCTCCTTTTATTCCTGCTCTAGAGCTTTTAAATAAACTTTCACTCCTGCTCTAAAACTTGCCTCGATCTTACTCTGCCTCATGCCCCTCAGTCAAATTCTTTCTTCTGACCAGACAAGAATTGAGACTGCTGCAGACCCATATGGATTCGCCGCTGCTAACATACTTTGGTGTCGTGCTACTCAAAGATGTTCCCTACTCCTAACAATAGGATTAAAAATAGTCTTTCAGACACAACACTAAGTTCCTCCTTTGAGGCTAACACAGACCCTTCAATAGGCTGAGATTCTACATGAGAGTTTCGTCTTCCAGGGAGTACATTACCATCGTTCCAAAATGACTTCTCTGGATACTTACTAATTTTATATTTATGACCCTGCTGCTAACTTTGGTCAGCTTTGCACTCTCTTCACAATTTGTGCCAAGCCTGCTTACCACCTGCACTATTAGTCATTTAATAGCTTTCTTTAAATTGCCTCAAATTATTTTGTACATTCATAAAGATGTTTTTAAAGGAAACTAATGGATAAGACAGGCAAAAGTGGAAAAAGCAGGAAAGAACAGAGACAATCTGTTCACTCTGTGTTAGAGGACAAAGCCCACAATTGCTACAACATGGAGAGAAAAGTGGGCTTGGAGGGTTGACAGCCAAAATGAGTGACTGAGGTAGGTGTTTCCATCCATCGAGGTTTACTGAGCCAGCTTGAAGGCACCTCGGGAAAAAGGCAAATCATAGATGTGTCTGTGGCTGTTTTTTCCAAAGAGACTCTCAGGTTTCATATTTGTACATTTTCCACTAAAAAGAGGAGGCAGTTAAGCAAATGATTACATAATTACAAATGATTACAAATATGAGACTTTAGTTAGTGCTCAATAAGTCTGCATTTGACATAAGATACGTAAGCCCTTGAAGAAAAGAGAGTAGAGGAACAAGACAAGCAGACATCTCAGGGTGGGGTGCAGGACCCATTAATCTTATCTTGTCTTTGTTTCGTACCTGGAGAGATAATCTAGGAATAAGTATTATCAGTGTGGAGACTTTTGAAAGGGCTGTTTTCTGTTTAGCCCTTAGGGAAGAAAGCCTACTGGCCATTAGCAAGAGAAGGGATATAATGAGACCTATCAACTCTGGTTATGACCAGGAACTCAGCTTTGAAAGATTTTCTGAGGATCCTTCGGCCAAGAAAGGGTCTGTTCAGTCAACTGGGGGCTTAAAATTTTACTTTTATTTCTTATTCATTCCTTTTGATGAAGATTTGCCACAGACAGCATCAATGGCCAAACCTTTATTTTGTCCCATATCATTGTCAGAATGATGTGGCTGCCTGCCCCAGGTCCATACTGTCCATGGCCCATCCTATGGCCAAAAGATTTACAGCCAAAAATCTTACAGCCAATTTCAACATTCCAGACAGGAATGGAGGTGGACAGGTATCTATCAACCCTTAAAACCTTTTAAGCAATGTAAGAGTAAAAAAGTCAAAGCCAAAAAGCAAGGTTACAAAATTGGCTTATCTGTAAATTCTATGCATTGGGCTGCTATAGTCTTGGTTTTAGTTAGACTGGTAGCAATTAGCTATATAAAACATAAGCATTTTGCTAAAACCATTTAAGCTTAAGAAGTTAGAGACTTTCATTATGCCAAAATGCTTGACACCTTTTTAGTAATTTGTCCTAAGGTAGCCAACAAATTTTTTTGTCATATCTTTATTTGCATAAACCTCGTAACTGAGAACAGCTATATGCAGAAGACTCTATCACCAGGTATCTTGATATCCTCTTGGTAATACTCTTGTAAGTCTATGCGGAGCAGGAAATTCTTTATGGGTTGGATAGATGAAAAGGAAGTCACATAATGACTCAGGAGGCAAAGTCCCTCAGTTTGCCAGCTGTGTGTCTGCGTGTCTGTGTGCTGTGTGTTGGTCCTTGATTTGGAGGGTCTGAACTAATTATTTCCCTCAAAACTAGTCCTTATCTCATGTGCCTACCACTTCTGTGATAGTCCCTGCGCTTATAGAGAGGGTGCTTATGATATGAGAGGGAGGCAGGGAAGTGCTGGGTAGAGAGGGGTGGGGTCCCTGGCTAGGGCTCCACCCTCAGGCCTGTGTCCATGGACCTAGGTGAAGATAGGAATTTCCGTTTTTGCGCTCAAATGTTGCATTTTCTAAGACCACCCTGGCCTGCCACTCCCTGCATCCTGAGATCCTATAAAAATCCTGAGCTCCTAGTGGGTACACACACAAGCAGATAAATGTTGAAGGGAACACATTGGCAGAAGAACATACAGACACTGACAGGCCATCCACGGCCGAACAATGTGGATGCCAAGGGAAATTTGGCCGAGGGTGGTCAGAGGAGAGCCCAGCTGCTGAGTGGCCTGTCTCCAGGGGAAGACCACCTTCCCACTCCATCCCCCTTCTGGCTTCCCATCCACCTGCTGAGAGCTACCTCCACCATTCAGTAAACCCCTGGACTTATTCTCCAAGCCCGTATATAAACTGATTTTTCTAGTAGACTAGGGCAACCCCAGGATACAGAAAGCCCTCTGTCCTTGCAGTAAGACAGAGGGTCTAATTGAGCTGATTAACACAAGATGAGTGCAGATGGCTAAGCTGAAAAAGGACACTGTAACACGTGCCCACTGGTGCTTCAGGAGCTGTAAACACTCAACCCTAGATGTTACCATGAGGTTGGAGCCCACGCTCCCCACGACCTGCCCATCTGCATGCTCCCCCTAGGGGTTTGAGCTGCAGGGACTTGAAGAAGCAAGCCACTCCCCCTGTCACACACCCTGTGAGCAGAATAAGGAAATTCTTTCTGTTTCAATGGGGGCCTTTGCCTGGGATCCTGGAAGGTGAGTGCAAAAGCAAAACTGTTGGATCTGCCTCTTTTTCAAAATCCTGCCACCTGTCTCTCTTTCGTGAAGGTAAAAGGCTCTGTTTCCCTTCATGGAGTTTTAACCGCCCTATCGGGCAGCCAGAATCCCAAGACTTAATCCCTTTTCTCTCTCTCTCTCACAGTTTGAAATGGCTCGTATCTCTTCCTTTATAATGTTACAAGTTTTGCTACAGACAGTGGCAATGTTACTAAGTAAAATGATTATTCGGCTCAGCCACCAAACGTGCAAATCAGACCAACGGTGGTTAGAGGTACAATCTCCTCCTCCGCCCTCTGGACAGCTGCAGGTATCCATGGCTCAAGGCACCTCTCATTAGCCTATCCCCTCCCAGATTGGGGGCCTGGGCATGTTCACAGAGTGCAAAGGTCATGCCCAACAGCCACGAGGGGGCAGGAGGAGCAGTGCCGCCATGGCCCGCGCTGGCTCCACCTCCACAGCCTGGGATGAGCCGGAAGCAGGAGAAAACTACAGCAGTAGGTGGGACCCCACAGGGTTGAACCCACAGGGCTGAAGTGTGGGCACTTCTTACCCGCTGCACCAATGGAACTTTTCCTTCCCTGGCCAAGGAATCAATCCAGTCCGATCTGGGGGAAGAATACAAGGATGAATGGAGCCCGCTTGCCCTGAGCCAGGGGCTCTTCCCCCAGGACCTCCCCGTTTGCCCTTTAAACTGTTTTCTTTTTTTCTTTTTTTCCTTTTCTAAGTGAGAGGGCTCCCCCTTCTCACAACTCTGTTTCTGATAGGGAAGTTAATGGGGGAACAGCCCAGGCTGGCTGATAACTGCAAATTCAGCAGAGCTCATTTGAGACACTCTAAACGTATACAAAACAGCCTCTGAAATAACTTTTCAGTCCTAAACTCAATTCCAAGCTTCAGGCTGAGGCCCTAAAAAGCAAAACCAGGTCTGAGGGATCCAAAGCCAGGCAACAGGCCTGACGTAAATGAGCAGGACCAATTCCTGCCAACTGAACCCCCAACCCCGTGGAAGGAGCCATGCTCCATGGGCTAAACAGACCCAGGGAACTCAAAGGTTGTTGACGGCAGGGAGAAAGGGAGGCATAGGGGAGGGTGGTTAATTCATGTTCTCTACGTTTTCCCTGCTTCATGGGTACACACCACATTGGTACCTGTGGGAGACACATGCCAAGTTCGCCGGGGCTCAAGGATAGAAAAGGTGGAAGGGAAAGGGGGAATACTTGCTTTCTCTCTCCATCACACCCTGAGATTTCACTGAAAGAAGGAAGGGAATGAGAAAGGCCTCTATTCCCTGTCTTTCAGAATGGACAATCAGATCTCTTCATCCCCAGCTTATACTCCTCTGGAGTGTATTCTGAACCACTGGGACTGCTTTGACCTCAGAATCTGGAGGAAAAATGCCTCATAGCCCTCTGTACAAAGGTTTGGCCAAATTATGAAGGACTGCGTTGGCCCCAGGAAGGAACCATTCATTTCAGTACCATCCGGCAGTTGGAACTCTTCTGTAGACATGAGGAGAGATGGTCTGAGGCCCTATGTGTGCCGACTTTCTATACCTTGCAAGGCAATCCAGGCCTTTGCTAACAGTGTAGGATTGATCCAGCCCTCCTGTTTGCTGTCTCAGGGAAGGCTGCAAGGGGCAAGCCCAGGGAATTAAAGAAACAAACCCCAGAGGCACTCCCAGCAGAGGAGCCAGCTCTCTCAAGCCCTGCTCCTCTGGGTCCACCTCGACCTCCCTGTCCAGCTTCAGCTTGGCCCCTGCTAGAAATCCTCACCCTAAACAAGCCCCAGTCTCCCTCTTGCTGCTCCAACAGATGCACAGCATCTTTGGGCCCAGTAAGATTCAGGTCCTTTTCTCCTATGAGACTTAAAGCAAATTAAGGGGGATCTTGGCAAGTTTTCAGACGACCTTGATAGATATATAGAGACTTTCCAGAATTTCACTCAAATATTTGAAATCTCTTGGAGAGATGTTACGTTACTTCTGAATCAGACCCTGATGGGCACTGAGAAGCTGGCTGTTCTGCAAGCAGCAGAGAGATTTGGGGATGCGTTTTGTATCACATATGGCATCAGAGAAGGGGGCGAACATTATCCAACTGGAAGAGAAGCAGTACCCATGGATGACCCTAAATGAAATCCCAACAATGAAATGGAAAGCTAGAAGAGGAGACACTTTCAGGTGTGTGTAATGGAAGGCTTATGTAGAACGAGGACCGGACCTCTCAATTATACTAAGTTGTCCATGATCAACCAGGGATTCAATGAAAACCCCACTGCTTTCTTGGAAAGGCTAAGAGAGTCCTGATAAAGCACACCTTTCTGTCTCCTGATTTAGCTGAGGGACAACGAATCCCGAAGAATACATGTATTACTCAGGCAGCTCCTGACATCATTATGAAGCTACAAAAACAGACCCTGGGGCCAGATAGTATTTTAAAGAACCTCTCGAAAGTAGCCACCTCAGTCTTTCATAATAGAGACAGGGAGGCCCAGGAAGGAAAGAGGAAATATAGGAAATAGACAGAGGCTTTAATGGCTGCCAGGCAAGCCCACAAGCCTCAGAATTCCCAGGGTGCACCTGTTAACTGCTACAGATGTGGCAAGGCAGGGCATTTCAAAAAGGATCGCCCAACTGGCATAAGGAAGCCACCTCGACCCTGTCCAGTCTGCAATGGAGACCACTGGAGAGTGGACTGTCTCCTGGGATGCTGGTTATCGGGTCTAGGACCAATCTCCCAAATGGTCCAGCAGCATGACTTACGGGTCCTGGGGCTCCTCTTCCTGGCTTCAGTGGTCCAGACCACCATTACCATGCAGGAGCCTTGGGTAATTCTGGAAATTGAAGTGAGGAAAAGGGACCTCCTCTTGGATACTGGAGCCAGTCTCTCAGTTCTACTCTCTAATCTGGGCTCCCTTTTTCTCTCAGCATGACCATGAGGGGCACCTCAGGAGGGGCACCTCAGGAAGGCCTTTAACCCAATATTTCTCTCAACCCCTTAGTTGTAGCTGGGGAGACCTTTTGTTCACTCATGCTTTTCTAATTATGCCTTAAAGCCCAACTCCTCTGTTGGGCAAGGATGTCCTGGACCATATGGGGACCACCATCCTGATGGCCTCTGGACAAACTCTTTGTCTGCCCCTAGTGGAGACTGATATTAACCCAGAAGTCTGGGCAACTTGATGGAAAATTGGACAGCCATACTGGTCCGGGTCCATGTTAAGGATCCCATCTCCTTTCCTAACTAGAAACAATATCCCCTGAAACCAGAGGTCAGGAAAAGCTAGAAGCCATGATATATAACTTAAAGATCCTGGGCCTCCTCAAACCCTGCAACAGCCCTTGTTATTAGGAATATAAAAACCCAACAGGGAATGGAGGCTAGTTCAGGACTTCTCCCTCATTAATGAGGCTGTGGTTCCAATGCACCCAGTGGTTCCCAATCTATATACCCTGCTAGCCCAAATACCTGAGGGGACTAAATGGCTCACAGTCTTGGACCTAAAGGCATGCCTTCTTCTGCATACCATTAGACACTGACTCCCTGTATTTGTTTGCATTTGAGGATCCCTGTAACCAAACCACTCAATTAACCTGAACAGTATTACCTCAGGGATTCCAAGACAGCTTCCACTTGTTTGGGCAGGCATTACTGAGTGACCTCTCTGAGTTCCTTTATCCTCAGGTTAAGGTCTTGAAATAGGTAGATGAACTTCTCCTCTGTGCTCCAACTGAGGAAATCTCTTAGGAGGGCAGTAAGGCTCTCCTTAATTTTCTAGCTAACAGAGAATATAAGGTTCCAAAATCAAAACTCAACTCTGTCCATCTTGAGTGAAGTAACTAGGCCTGGTCTTGTCAGAGTGAACAAGAACATTGGGCAAAAAGAGAATTTAACCCAACTTCTCCTTTCCCCTCCCCAGAACCCTCAGGAAACTGAGGGGATTCTTGGGTATTACAGGAATCTGCAGACTATTGATACCTGGGCACAGTGATACCTGTAGCTCAGCTATTTCATTATTATCATCTAATAAAGCAGACTCGGCAGCTAAAACTCACTGTCCAATTTGGGAGCTGGAGGCTAAAAAGGCCATCGATCAACTAAAACAAACCTTGCTTAAGGCACCAGCCCTTTGTCTCCCCATAGGAAAAACGTTTAATTTTTTTGTATCGGGGAGAAAGGGAATGGCACTGGGAGTCCTAAAATAGACCTGGTGTCCAGCCCAGCAGCCCGTGGGCTACCTAAGTAAGGTGCTCATTTTGGTAGCTAGAAGATGGCTGGCCTGCCTCCAGGCAATCGCAGCTGTAGCCTTGCTGATACCAGAGGCTACTAAGTTAACCATGGGGAATAACTTCACTGTTTATACTCTGCACAATGTGGCAGGACTACTGTCTTCTAAGAGACAATAGTCTCCTAGAAGACTAACAGACAAGTGTCTCCTCAAGCATCAAGCTCTATTGTTAGAAGGATCTACGGTCCAATTAAGAAACTGTCCCTCCTTAAATCCAGCCATCTTCCTCACATATGAAGCTGGGGAACTTGAGCATGACTGCAAACAAATAGTAGCACAAACTTGAGCAGCAAGAGAGGACCTCAAGGAAACCCCCTTAGAGAATCCAGACTAGATTCTCTTTACAGATGGGAGTTCTTTTGTAGAACAAGGAACCCACAAAGCAGGCTACACAATAGTTACTTTAAACCATATGGTTGAGAATGCACTTCTTTCCTCAGGTACAACTAGCCGAACTAATCACCCTCATGAGGGCACTCAAACTAAGCAAAGACAAGACAGTTAACATCTACTGATTTTAACATGGGTGTGAGCACCTCCACACCCATGCCACTATCTGGAAAGAGAGGAACTTCTTCACAGCTAATGGGTCTGCCATTAAATACCATCAGGAAATTAATAGCCTATTATCCCCAGTCTTCCTCCCATGGGAAGGTGTCAGTCATACTTTGTAAAGGCCACCAAAGAGGGATAGATGAAATAGCTGAGGGAAATAGACTGGCAGACTAAGCAGCTAAAACAGCAGCCAGGGGTCCCCAGGTCTCTGACCCACTTGAAGCCCTATTGATCTGGGAGGGCCCCATCAGAGAAATAAAACTGCAATACTCTCCTGCAAAAATAGAACGGGCCACCTCTCAGGGATACATCCTTCAGTCTTCAGGATGGCTACAATCAGAACACGGTAAACTTCATCTACTTGCTGACAACCAATGGAAAATTTTTAAAAGCCTTCACCAGGCCTTCCACCTAGGTAAGGATAAAACCTATCAAATGACCCAGAGATTGTTCTCAGGTAAAAACCTAATACAGACCAGGTGTGGTGGCTCATGTCTGTAATCCCAGCACTTTGGGAGGCCAAGGTAGGGGGATCACAAGGTCAGGAGATCGAGACCATCCTGGCTAACATGGTGAAACCCCGTCTCTACTAAAAATACAAAAAAAAATTAGCTGGGCATGGTGGTGGGTTCCTGTAGTCCCAGCTACTCGGGAAGCTGAGGCAGGAGAATGGTGTGAACCCGGGAGGCGGAGCTTGCAGTGAGCCGAGATCGCGCCACTGCATTCCAGCCTGAGGGCAACAGAGTGAGACTCCGTCTAAAAAAAAAAAAAAAAAAAAAACTAATACAAATGGTTAAACGAATTGTTAATGCTTGTGAGAACTACCTTAAAAATAATCCCCTCAATTGATAGCTTCTTCCTCCAGGAACCCAAAGGACAGTAGGCCACCAAGAAAAAGAGTGGCAAATGGATTTCACTCATATGCCAAAGGCAAGAGGCTTCCAGTCCTCCTGGTGTGGATAGAGACTTTCACTAACTGGGTAGAAGCAATTTCATGTCAGAGAAAGCCTCTGAGATGATAAAAGTATTAATCAATGAGATAATCCCTCACTTTAGACTCCCTAAGTACCTCCAGAGCAATACTGGCCACTCGTTCAAGTCAGCTGTCACCCCAGGGTTCTCAAAGGCACTAGGTATACAATACCATCTTCATTGTGCCTGGAGACCACAATCCTCAGGAAAGGAAGAAAAGACAAATGATATTATCAAAAGGCACCTCAGGAAACTGTCTCAGGAGACTCATCTCCCCTGGACTACCTTTCTCCCCATACGTAACCCTGCTATGTTTTAGAAACACCCCTTCAAAGCTAGCTTTGCATCTCCTTGAAATGATGAATGGATGGCCTTTTCTCCCCAATGATCTCTTGCTAGACTAAGAAACCTCTGATTTAATTAAACACATAACCTCTCTGGCCCATTTCCAACAGGAATTGAAACAACCGTCAGAGGCTCAAGCCCATGAACCAGACCCACCTCTTTTCAAACCAGGTGACCTAGTGCTAATAAAGGCACACCCTTCCCTTTCTCTCTCTAGAGGCCCAGATTGGGAGGGAACTTACACTATACTCTTTTCTAGTCTTGCAGCAGTAAAGGTCACTGGAATAGACTCTTGGATTCATTATAGCCAACTAAAGGCCTGGGAAGCCAGTGAAGTCATCTCCACTGACCCAGAAGAACACTCGAAGTACCAATGTGAAGAGATCAGGGACCTCAAGCTAAAAAATCACATAAGTGTTAATAATTAACCTTCCAAGGATATCTTCTTCATAGCCTTGCCTATGCTTGCTGTTCTTACCTTTGTTCTGTTCTATACCTTGGAGCACAATAATGTTTTCAAAATAATTAGTACATTTCATTTCTTATTTCTATAATCCTTGGCACTAGGTTGTTTCCTGTGTAATACACATGTTTAACCCATGCATACTAAACCTTATAAAACTTGTTTTTTCCTCTCAAGCCTAGAAGCCATCAAATTCCAGACGATGTTCCCCTTTGCCAGGAACCCTTAGGTAGACCTCTGGGATGAATCTGACTGCTGCTTTTTCCCCAAAACAACACCCCCTGTCATCAGGAAGTAGCTAATACCAGTCACCACCTGCATTCTTCTTTTTTCTTTTTAATTATACTGTAAGTTCTGGAATACATGTGCAGATCGTGCAGGTTTGTTACATAGGTATACATGTGCCATGGTGGTTTGCTGCACCCATCAACCCATCATCTACATTAGGTATTTCTCCTAATGCTATCCCTCCCCTAGCCCCCCACCCCCAACAGGCCCTGGTGTGTGATGTTCCCCTCCCCGTGTCCATGTGTTCTCATTGTTCAACTCCCAATTATGAGTGAGAACATGCAGTGTTTGGTTTTCTGTTCCTGTGTTAGTTTGCTGAGAATGATGGTTTCCAGCTTCATCCATGTCCCTGCAAGGGACATAAACTCATCCTTTTTTATGGCTGGATATGTACCATGGTGTATATGTGCCACATTTTCTTTATCCAGTCTATCATTGATGGGCATTTGGGTTGGTTCCAAATCTTTGCTACTGTCATCACCTGTATTCTAATGGCAGTTAGATGTACCTCTTCAGAGGGGGAAAATGATATGGGCGGGAGGCAGGGAAGTGCTGAGTAGAGAAGGGTGGGGTCCCTGGCTAGGGCTCCACCCTCAGGCCTGTGCCCATGGACATAGGTGAGGATAGGCATTTTTATTTTTGCGCCCAAATGTTGCATTTTCCAAGACCACTCTGGACTGCCATGTCCCCCGAATCCTGTGCCTGTAAAAACCCCGAGACCTTAGTGGGCACACACACAAGTAGCTGGACATCAAGAGGAGCACACTGGCAGAAGAACACTGATGGTGAGATGATGTGGACGCTGAGGGAAATTTGGCTGAGGGTGGTTGGAGGCGAGCCCGGCTACTGAGTGGCCTGACTCCAGGGGAGGACCACCTTTCCCCTCCATCCCCCTTCTGGCTTCCCACCCATTTGCTGAGAGCTACTTCCACCATTTAATAAAACCTTGCACTCATTCTCCAAGCCCACATGTGATCCAATTTTTCTTTTTTTTTTTTTTCGAGACGGAGTCTCGCTCTGTCACCTAGGCTGGAGCGCAGTGACTGGATCTCAGCTCACTGCAAGCTCCGCCTCCCAGGTTTACGCCATTCTCCTGCCTCAGCCTCCCGAGTAGCTGGGACTACAGGTGCCCGCCACCTCGCCTGGCTAGTTTTTTGTATTTTTTTTAGTAGAGACGGGGTTTCACTATGTTAGCCAGGATGGTCTCGATCTCCTGACCTCGTGATCCGCCCATCTCGGCCTCCCAAAGTACTGGGATTACAGGCTTGAGCCACCGTGCCCAGCCGTGATCCAATTTTTCTAGTACCCTAAAGCAAGAACCCCAGGACACAGAGAGCCCTCTATCTTTGTGATAAGGCAGAGGGTCCAATTGATCTGATTAACACAAGCCACAGCTAAGCTGAAAGAACACAATGCAACACGTGCCCACTGGGGCTTTCGGAGCTGTCAACACTCAACCCTAGATGCTGCCTTAGGGTTGGAGCCCACACTCCCCACGACCTGCCCATTTGCATGCTCCCTTTAGGGGCCTGAGCTGTGGGTCACCAAAGAAGCAAGCCACTTCCCCATTGCATGCCATGGTTCTTGCTATGTAGATGAAGCCCCCAGGTATCAGTCTTCAGAGAGAACTGATGGGAAATACTTCTCATCAGACCTTAAAAAGTGTCCAACTCTCAGTTAAATCTCTCTGGTCAGGAAAAGACCTGGAAAAGGAAAAGGATTCTCCACAGAACGTAACTTTTTCCCACAAGAGATGGCTTTGCAGGGCCATTCCAAAACATGTCAAAAAAAATTTGGGGGTAAAATACTTTGATTTCTTTTAGAACCTGTTACCTGTCTTGTGATGTTATATACCAGAGGCAGGTTGTGGTGGGTAGCTTACTGCTACAAAGTCTCTGTTATGTCAGTGTTAGAATCTCTAATATGAATGCTCATCAGTTGGGTCTAAACGACAAAATGGAGAGGGTATAATGAGGCATATCCAAACCCCCACTTCCTGTTATTGCCTGAACTCATTTTTCAGATTTCTTTGGAATCCCCTTGGCTGAGAAGGGAGTCCATTCGGTCAGCTGGGGAGCTTGGAATTTTAGTTTTGGTTTACCAATTGAATATTTCACTTTTTCCTTATTAGTTTTTGTTTCCTTATGCATCCAGTAAATCAACTCCCAGAAGTTGAATCCATCTCTCAATGCCACTGGTAAATATTACCTTCAATAGCTGAGCTGAGCTTTTACCTTTAACAGCACAGCTGCAGCTCCATGTCACATGGCCACCCAGAAATCGAAGGTTCCTCATTCCCTACACTATTATCCCTTCTCTTCTATCCATTTAGTTTTATCTATATCATTATTTCCTTCATTTTCAAACAACCTATACATTGCCTCTAAACTAGACAAAATTGCTTTTCTTTCCAGCAAAACTACATCTTCATTTTTTATGAACTTCTTTACCAAAAAACATCTTTCTTTCTATATTCCGTATATGGAATTGGTACTCTTACATCTAGTAGTTTTAATTACCTATATTAACTACTATTCTAAATCTTAGTAAATCTAATTTCCTGTGAAATTTCTAGGATTATTTAATTTAATATAACATGATGTTAAGATTTTAAATTACAGAATTTTGAAACTAGTTTTATTTACCAAAGATTACTAAAGTCATGCAGACCAAAAGGCATTTGAGCTAGCTTTTATTTTTCTGATAAAATACTTGATTTAAGTGCTTACTTTTCTTTAAGCCAATTGGTTAGACCCCTTTAATATAATTTGGTAGTGATATACCATACACATGACACAGACATATAGACATGTAGACAGAAGCAGATTTTACAGAATTATAAGATTCTTCCTTTGTCAGCTTTCAAAAAGTTTCTATCCCCCACTTTAGACTATGAATCTCTTGATTACTGGTTCCATTGCCTTAAATGATTGCTAACTAGGCAACTCTTAATTTGCATCTCCTATGGCATGACTCCGGTGAAACAAGGTAGAAAATGTACATCTCAAAGGCACAAAACTTAGATCTGAAGAGAAGTAAGGTTTGTTGTGTAAACTCTAAACCATTACAGTTCCCATAATTAAAGTTCCTAGTGGTTTAGTTACAGATAGGGATATGCCCTTACAAATGGAGATTTTCTTTAGAGATGCAAATTTCTTTTACAATGAGTATCAAAAGATTCTGCTAAATATCAGAAAGCAGTATTTTGGCTTTTTTATTTGGCTTCCTTCTCCATTAGATTACTGGCTTTTGGATGGAGCCCTTTAGTGAGTAGGGAAAAGTAAGCATGCAGTTTTTAGGGCCTAAACTGCACTTTTTAATTTGTTTGCTTGTTTGTTTTTGTCTGTTTGTTTGAGATGGAGACGAAGTCTCACTCTGTCGCCCAGTGGTGTGATCTCGGCTGGAGTGCAGTGGTGTGATCTCGGCTCACTGTAACCTCCACCTCCCGGGTTCAAGTGATTCTCCTGCCTCAGCCTCCCAAGTAGCTGGGATTACAGGCACGTGCCACCACACCCAGCTAATTTTTGTATTTTTAGTAGAGATGAGGTTTCACTGTTACGTGCATCTGTGTGAAGAGACCACCAAACAGCCTTTGTGTGAGCAATGAGGCTGTTTATTCACTTGGGTGCAAGTGGGCTGAATCCGAAAAAGGAGCCAGCAAAGGGAGATGGGGTAGGGCAGTTTTATAGGATGTGGGTAGGTAGTGGAAAATTACAGTTAAAGGTGGTTATCTCCTGTGGGCAGGGGCGGGGGTCACAAGGTGCATGGTGGGGAGATCATGAGACTCATTGTCCAGGGGAGAGATGTCACAAGGTCGATTGATTAGTTAGGGTGGGGCAGGAACAAATCACAATGGTGGAATGTCATTAGTTAAGGCAGAAACTGGCTGTTTCACTTCTTTGGTGGTTCTTCAGTTGCTTCAGGCCATCTGGATGTATACGTGCAGGTCACAGGGGTTATGATGGCTTAGCTTGGGCTCAGAGGCCTGACATTCACCATGTTGGCCAGGCTGGTCTCGAATTCCTGACCTCAGGTGATCTGCCCACTTTGGCCTCCCAAAGTGCTGGGATTACAGGCGTGAGCCGCTGCACCAGGCCCTAAACCATGTTTTTCTTACCCAAATGTGCAAGAAACAAGTAGCCCACTGTAGTAATGGCCGTTTACCATAAACAATTTCCATCAGCCACCTTTAAAACTGTATCTCTTACCCAACCATTACACACACCAAGGTTTAGTTTTCTCACAACATAATGTAATTTCTGGTACCCCCCAAAAGCAAAGAGATTAGGTAACAATTCAAAAGACGGCAGAGCGTTAGACCCAAGAAGACCATCACTCTTGAATCTTCACAAGGAAAACGGAAGACCTCCACAAAAGGGATGAGTATACATTTTTCTGGGTTCCTTAAGGCGTCTGAGTCTTTTCTAGATCTTTTCAAACAATACTGAATATGGCAAAGAGGAAGGAGAAGTAGGAAGAGTGAAAGTAAAATGGGAGAACAATTTTAAGAAAGGAAATGAACAGGGGCATTAAGCATATGTGTTCATTTTTTGAAAAGATGTTTTAGTCCACTAAAATATTTCCAAAACAGGATCTAAAAGAAAAGCAGAAAGGACTTAAATGTATAGACTCTAAATGTATCATATGTTATTATAGGAGGGAGGTATTAATTTATATTAGTATATATATCTATTATTGTGTCTGTATATTATTTATATGTTTGTGCATATGTATAAGGTAATGTTTTATATGTAAAAATTTAGATGTATGTATATTTTTATATAAATATAGTCAGCTTTGTAATTAAGCTGACTTCTAACCAGTAGGACTCTTCTTAAAAATTTTCAAATCTTTTATTACGCAGATTTTAGCTGGACAAACAGCCGATATTGTTCAAGTCAACAGAAATATCAAACAAAAGGGACCGATTCCTCATTAGGAAGACAACACAAGCCATGACGGGAATTTTAACCACCAAACTACAAAATGGATTAGCCTCCATGTTAATCCTGCATGGAGTTCAAAGTGGGCAGTTTCAGTGTAACTGTTTTAGGTCAGATTTTGCTCTTTGACTTAGTCAAGATAATTTTAAGGCTAGCCATGAAACTATTATATCTCCTTCTTTTCATTTGATCTTCCCACCAATTGTTAAGAATAAGAGCTCTCTAAAATCCCTTTCTTTAAAAAAAAAAATTCAGGTGTCCAAAGGATCAATCTTTTGGCCAATGACAATTAGAATTTTCAGTGGTATATTTAATCCCAATAGCAGCTCAATTCAGTAGCTCACTCAATTTCAGTGAGTGACATCAATGAATAGCCACATGCCTTTAATAGTGTACACACCATACTCTGGGGAACATGGCCTCCTTAGGGACCAACTTGGTATCCAAAAAGGAAATGAAGTCTGTTTGTATGATCCTTTCTTAGGGGATGCTTGTCATTGTCTGTCCATTGCTGAATTCTTTAATTTTCCATTTGTTATATAGCCAGATACAGAATTTTGCCAAGGATCAATATCAAGTTTAAGTTTAAATTAACCAGATCTTTGCTGTTCCCCTAAATGGAGATCATACAAACACTGTCAATTGCTATACTAGTTCTCAACACACACACACACATGTGCGTGCACACACACACTCATCGTTATTACAAACAGTGACAGTTATAATCAACTGAGCCCCTGTTACATGCCAGTTCCCCTGCACTCATTCTTTATAGTCCTGACAACCCTGAAAGCTATGTATCATCCCCATTTTAAAGATGAGGCAATGGAAGTTCAAAGAGGTGGCTTAAGCCTTTACTCAAATATACCTGTATTTGAAACTCAACTCTGCCACTTACTTACTAGTGGCAGAATTGAGTTCCATTGTTCTCTGAAATTTGCTAAATGTCACCCTGGAAAACCTCATACCTTGTAAATATACAAAATATTTTCTTTCCCATGGCTTTCTAACTTTCTAAAACTATCTACTTTTATAACTACCTGGAAAGTGTAGTAGATACTGTTAGTTGCAATCCAGCACCCATTCTCTGCTCTTCCTTCCCAAGAGAATGCCAGTTTCATTTAGGTTTGTATCATGCATATCACAGGACACAGGAGAATTTGGCGCCACTCTGAAATCCAGGGGTAGGCCTGACTGGGCTAAAGGTAAACCACTCCTGGTCAGTGGTTGGTTTGGCCTTGAGCATGTGACCTACTTCTGGACAATGAGACATAACAAGAGGCCTGCCAGAGGCTTTGGAAAACTTCTCTTTATTCTGAAGAAAACCTCAGGAAGTCACTTTTCCAAGGGATGTGAACAAGCAACTTGAAAACTTGATTGCTACCAACAACTGTCCTAAAACCACAAGGGGAACCAGTCTTATCGTGAAGCCAAAACTGTGGCTTGCAGAGCAGAAAAACAGAAGTGAATCACATGGGTCCTTGATGACATCATCAGACAACACTGAAGGCTCCCCTACCCTGGACTTTCTCTTTATGAGCTAGTAAATTATGTTTATTAGACATAAATCCATTTAATAACTTTCTAAACCAGTTTGAGTTCTCTTTTCCGTTGTTACAGTCCAAAATACCCTAATTGGATACTGACAATAATACAGCCAATATGGTAGACAATAGTTTAAAAAAAAAAAAAGGCTAAAATGGAGCACAAAATGAAGTAAATGAAGTGGGAAATCTGCCCACTGGGGGATAAGGAGACCACCAGATGAAGGAGTAAACTCCTTGGGGCAAATAATCATGACTATGACCTTGGCATCAACTGTCTTCATTAAACAAATCAGTAGTTTTCATCGTGTTGCTCTGACACCAGCCGCATCAGCAACACCTTGGAACTTGTTAGAAATGCAAATGCCTGAGCTACGCCCCAGCTCTACTGAATCAGACAACCTGGGGTGGGGCCCAGACATCTGTGTTTTAACAAGCTCTCCAGGGGATTCTTACACAAGCTCAAGTGTGAGAACCACTTCCTTAAATGTACTGGGAAAAGTGAATTTGCCTGAGTGGTTCTCATTATTAACTATTAGCACTTGACTTGAAGTCAGAGTTTAGAACCTGCTGTCTTTATTCCAAACTTTTAGTGTGGAGGTCTCAGATCCTCATGTGTTTAGAGTCTTAAGTCACTGAGTAGCCGCTTCTGGCAAACTGAATCTTGTGCATGTTGACCTAAAGCCAAATTAGAACTCCCTTTACTGCTGTTAAGAAACCAAACTTTACAAAGCACCAGTCCACCCTGCAGAGTAAATAGGAACAGTTTTATTTGGTACTGGAGGCACATAGAGAAGTGTGGTATTTTCTACCTCTTTAAATTGCCACTTCTGGAACGTTTCTAGTGTAGTTTTGGGCTGGCTAAGTATAGATTTTTAAATTAACGTATTTTTTTTTCTTGCTAAGTAATTTTACGGTTTGAAAAATTTTCTTTAGTATGCAATGGGGAGGTTTAATGCTCTAAGCTCCATGAATATTTCTGTAGAGCAACCTGCTCATAGACAATTATTTTAGCAGTATTCTGGGACTGATCAGTATCATTAACACAGTGTGATCATGTTAAAAGGAAAGTCTTTCACCCAGGAAATCTAGCATGTGGTTAGTGTCTCGATAATTAAACCACTGCCCTTAAAAAAGAAGGTAATCAGAAGCAAAGACAATTAACTCCTTTCAGGCGATTTCCTTTGTATCTTCACTCCCATCTTAGAAATGAGATTCCAGAAGGACTTGAAGGAAACAAGAAGACAGGGACAGTGAGATCCTATCAGAGGTGCTGATGAGGCCACTGTGCCAATGAATGTTAGGTGGTGCTGCCGGATGTGAGGAGGTTCTCTCTCTTTTCGTGATTCTACTCTATTCCTGTGACACCTCAGAAACATCAGGTGTCATGGCTTCCAGACAGGTGCTTTTTATTAGGCACCAATCCTCAATCACTCCCCATTTCATCACCTGTGAAATGATGATCTGCCTCTTTCGGAGGCTGTTATCAGGATTCAATGCAATAACTATACGCAGAAAAGATTTATAAACTTACAGTGTCGACTCATATAAGACATTTTTGTTGACAGTTCCTACTTGGACGGCTTCCTTTCAGAGGTTTCCGTACCTTCCATCAGAGCACTTCAAGGTGTATAGTAAGTCACTCTGCACAGAAAAGATAAAGATAATATCTGCTTTTGTTTTGTTTTGTTTTGGAGATAGAGTTTCGATCTTGTTGTCCAAGGTGGAGTGCAACGGCACAATCTCTGCTCACCACAACCTCTGTCTCACAGGTTCAAGCGATTCTCCTGCCTCAGCCTCCTGAGTAGCTGTGATTATAGGCATGTGCCATCACACCCAGCTAATTTTTTGTATTTTTAGTAGAAACGGGATTTTACCAGGTTAGCCAGGCTGGTCTCGAACTCCTGACCACTGGTGATCCACCCACATTGGCCTCCCAAAGTGCTGGGATTACAGGTGTGAGCCACTGCACCTGGCCCTATCTGCTTCTTAATATAAGGGACTGGAAGAGTGTGATATAATTTCAAGTTAAAACAGAGTCATGTTAAGTAACTAAAAACTGCCATTCCATGTGATGAGAGAAGAATGTTCAGAATGCTTCAAACAACACTGACGGCTGTCCTATGCTGGACTTTCTCTTTATGAGCTAGCCAGTTCTGTTTATGAAATGTAACTCTTGCTGAGATAGGTGTGAGGTGCCAGGGAATGATTTCCAGAGGGTATGAAAATATGTGAGGAATTGAGCAATGTTTAGCGTTAGCCAGGTGGAGGAGGGGCAGGAGAGTAAACAGCATGAACAGCAGGTGCAAAAGATTGTGGAAAAAAAACTGGAACACACAGCCCATCTGGGAAAATGCAAGTAGCTCAGAAAGGTTAGATTGTAGAATGTATTGGAAGGGGAGTTGGGTGGGGAGTAGCAAAAGGTAAACTTAGAAGTGGAGATAGGAGCCTGCTTTGTAATAAGCTTGTTTGCAACCTATTTCAAGGGTTTATGACACACTCAGATACACGTGCACACACTAAACCATAGAGACTGGATAAACCAGAGGCAGGGCCAGAAATAACCAGATCAAATGTTTGCCCGATTATCTATTTTGACTTGGCTTTTCATTAAATTAAATAGAATCTCTCCAGGATGGAAATCCTTGACTCTTAGGTTCATTGGATCCCTTCTGCACCAATCTCTGCCAGTTTCATTGATTCTGTTCTGCACCAGTCTGCCGGTTTCAATACCGTACCAACTCCTATCCCACCTATCCCTACTTCGGATGAATGGATGGCTAGGATAAATTTGGGATGTTATCTCAATGGAAATAAGAAGCCAAAATTTTCAGCATGTGCCACCACTTCTCTCCAGGTAATATGATAAAATCACTAGACAGAACCTGGCTTGTGAATAATTTTCTGAGAGAACTCAGTCACTCTTTGGCCTTTATTTTCTGTCCATAAAATAAGGAAGAGAATAAATGTGCTGGGTATCTGAAAAGTGATAGTGAAAACAGAAAAGAAAACAAAAGTAAAATAAAATCAGAGTTATTCCTAGAAGAACTGAATCCTGAATGGAATCAGGATGCAATACTCCCCAAATTTCTCCCAACAAGTATCTCAAATACATGACAACTTTATGTACATAAATAATGGTCAAAGTGAACACTAAGACTGTTCTAAATCAAGCATCCTGAGAAAAAACAACAGGGGAGGATGAGTTAATTCCTAACAAAGCTATTTTATATGTAGTGAATAATTTCTACCTTCCTATACCCTATATAGAACCCCTCAGTTACGAGAAGTTTATGACAATTGTCTGCTTTGCTTCTGAAATTTATCTTACCCTTCAATGCAGCCTTTGGCCCCCCTATTGCATTTTTGTAAGTGATAATATATTACAGGTGGAATGAACTGCAAATTATGCTGAACTTAGAGTTGTAACTGGTGGAGGAAAGGGGCTTGCTAGTGATTAAAATCTAGAGATGGCTCCAGTTTCAGGAAATATTGACCAAGCACATTCACACTGACTTTCTCACTATGTGCAGCTGTAAGTCCTGAACAGAATGCATGAAGTAGTTATTCAGGGCCTACGAAAAATAACTGGTAGCAGGTAAACTAGGAAAAAGGATTACAATGTGAACAGCCATCGGACTGGGAATGTGAATGGATTTACCATCTTTTCTCTTACAGTGTCTCCAATATGAAATCAAGGAAGCTTGAAACCAACAGGGATCCATGCAGACAGACAGAGCTCTAGGAGAATCCCTCTAGTTCTGTATTGAGAAGCAGGAATGAAGTATCCTAATATTCTAGGAGAGTGGGGGAAAATCTCCCATTTTAAAATTTTTGTTCATTAATTTCTTATTTTTTTTATTCCCCTCATCCCAGGCCCCAGTGCCTGTAGTGGCAGCAACAGTAGTGGAAGAGGGGACCCATGGAAGTCTAAAATTCTGAACCATCCTTTCTTATCAGAGGAGTTGTGGTTCCAATGGTGTGGAGATCTTTCCCTATCACTTTCTTCCTCTTTCTGCTCTTCTGCAGTTTGTCAGGCACGTTACAGAAAGTATATAGCAGAGCAACGCACATGAAACCCCATCTTGCTGATCATAGAACCAAAAAGAGAGCCTCAGGAAGCCTGAAAGCGCAAGGGTAATCACAAAGAGGAAGGAACTCAGGAAAGAGAACTGGACTTCATACAGGTGTTTAGGAATTCCCAAGCTCACCCACAAGTTGTGTATGTGTGAATCTGACACTAAACAGCAAACCAAAGGCTTCGGGAACTATAATTAGGGATATACTCCCATCCAAGTACCAAACTGGCCATAGGGTAGATCCCACGTGTGACAGATCCAAATAGCACTGTGAAGGCACTGAAAATGTAGCCAGCACTAAAACTCCATCCATTGAAGGCTGATGAGACTGTCAGCCTGAACTCATGTGGTTGATTGCCTTTTAAAGTAAATATATTGATATTTGTCATAAGATTTACTTAAGTCCCAAAGTCTCCTATGATAATATTCAATATAATTAAAATACAACAGAAATGCATATAAAAATTTAAGAAATTCTCAGTTCAGATGGAAAATGAGAGTCAACAGAAGTGAATGAGGAGATAACACAGATATTGGAGTTATCTTATGAAGACTGTAAAGCAGCCATCATAAAAATGCTCTAAGAAGTAAGAGTAATACTCCTGAAATAAATGAAAAGATAGAAGGTATCAGTAAAACCATAGAAAACACACAGAATAATCAAATGGAAGTTTTAAACCAAAAAATACAACTAATAAAAATTTTAAACTTACTGAAAAGGATGCATAGTAGAATAAAATGACATTGGAAAGAGCCAGTCAACTTGAAAATAGATAAATAGAAATTAACCAGTCCTCAACGGGAAGGGAAAAAAAGTTCAAAAATGAACAGAGACTGAGAGAACTATAAGATAGTAGGAAAAGGTTTAGCATTTGTGTCATAAGCATCCCAGAGACAGGGGAAATAATACATTGCAGGGGAAAAAAAAAAAAAAAAAAAACCTTAAATAAATAATAGTGAAAACTTCTCTAATTTGGCAAAAGATATAATCTTGTAGATTTAAGAAGCTCAACAAGTCCCAGAAAGAATAAATCCAAAGGCTAGGCATGGTGGCTCACACCTGTAATCCCAGCACTTTGGGAGGCCAAGGCGAGTGGATCACCTGAGATCAGGAGTTCAAGACAAGCCTGGCCAACATGGTGAAACCTTGTCTCTACAAAAATACAAAAATTAGCCATGCATGATGACAGGTACCTGTAATCCCAGCTACTCAGGAGGCTGAGGTGGGAGAATCGTGAATCGCTTGAACCCAGGAGGCGGCGATTGCAGTGAGCTGAGATGGTGCCATTGCACTCCAGTCTGGGTGACAGAGTGAGACTCCCTCTAAAAAAAAAAAAAAGAATAAATCCAAAAGTCCATGCCCAAACACGTCCTTTAAAATGATAGAAAAGTAAATACGAAAAAAAATTTTTGAAAGCAGCCAAATAAAAATGAAAACAAAGTGAAACATATGTACTAACATAATACAATGATTCAAATGGCTAGATTGGCTCATGCCTGTAATCCCAGCATCTTCAGAGGCCAAGGTGGGAAGACTGCTTAAGTCCAGAAGTCCAAGACAGTGAGACTCTGTCTCTACGAAAAATTTTAAAAATTAGCCAGGCAGGGTGGTGTGTCCCTACGGTCCCAGCTACTCAGGAGACTGAGGCAGGAGCATTTCTTGAGCCTGGGAATTCAAGGCTGCGGTCATCTGTGATTGTGCCACCACACTCCAGCCTGGGCAACAGAGTAAGAACCCATCTCAAAACAAAACAAAACAAAACAAAACAAAACAAAACAAAAACAAAAGAAGGAAAGAAAGAGAAAAAAAAGGAGACAATAAAGTTAATATTTTCAAAGTCCTGAAAGATATTGCTGTCAACCCAGTCATATATATATAATGTTATCTTTTTTATTTTATAGACAGGAAAATTAAAGCCAAATATTTACTGAGTTCTCACAGAAACTTATCCACAAAGCCAGGTTCTGTTTAACGATTTTATCATATTACCTGGAAAGGAGTGGCAGCAGATACTAAAAATTTTGGCAATCATGCAATATGAGAAAAGATAACTAAAACAAGAATCTTCAAGCATATGAAGGGCATTATGTAAAGGTAAAAATACAGAGATAATTTCCTCAACAAAACATATTGAAAGAATTTTCTCGACCCTCAGAGTTACAGAGCTCCCAGAGGTCTATACCCAGTAAAAATATTCTTCAACACTGAGGCTAAAACAAAGATAGCCTCAGTGAAGAAAAACTAAGAGAATCCATTTTCAGCAGATCTGCTTCTTTATAAAAGTAATTCTTCCAAAAGAAAAAAATAATACCAGAAGTCCACTTAGAGTATCAGAAATAAAGGAAGAGTAAAATAAATAGTAAATATCTGCATAAATGTAGTAGACTATCGTTCCCTTACATTCTTTAAAACATAATTGATAACTGAAATTTGAAATTGTAACATTGCTGGGTTTTCAATATATGCAGATGTGATAAATAAGACACCACAAGATAAGAGGAGAAAATGATGGGAACTTAATGGCGACAAGGTTTCTATATTTAATTTGAAGTGGTAAAATATGTCTTTTAAATACTGAGAAAAATATATATGTATATTGTAATCACTGTAGCAATCATTACAAAATTATACCGAGATATTATCAAAAATAGATAGATAAATTCAAATAGAATACTAAAAGTATTTAAATAACCCAAAATAAAGCAGGAATATAGAGCAAAGCTATGAGGATACAAAGAAGAGGAAACAGAATTAAATGGTAGACTAAAATGCAAATATACCAATATTCTTTCTTTAAATATAAATGCATTAACTATACTAAATAAAAGACAGAAACGATCTTTATCATGAACCAACTTTATATTGTCTAAAGACACTCAGTCTAAATGTAATCATACAGGCAAGTTAAAAACGAACATGTATAGGCTGGGCGCGGTGGCTCACGCCTGTAATTCCAGCACTTTGGGAGGCTGAGGCGGGCGGATAACAAGGTCAGGAGTTCGAGACCATCCTGCCTAACACGGTGAAACCCCGTCTCTACTAAAAATACAAAAAAAATTAGCCGGGTGTGGTGGCAGGCGCCTGTAGTCCCAGCTACTTGGGAGGCTGAGGCAGGAGAACGGTGTGAACCTGGGAGGCAGAGCTTGCAGTGAGCAGAGATCGTGCCACTGCACTCTAGCCTGGGCTACTGAGCGAGACTCCATCTCAAAAAAGAAAAAACGAACATGTATAAAAAGGTTTATTATGCAAACGCTAAATAAAAGAAAGCTGTAGTGGTTACATGAGTCTATGCATACATTAGAGCAATGAAAATTACCAGGGAAAAGGAATGATATTACATAATCCTAAATATACATGCATGTAACAAAAGACATTCAAAATATATGAAACAAAAACTGACAGAACTGAAAGAAGACATAAATAGGTCCACCATATAGCTGAGAATATTGATACAGGAGTGGGACAGGGAAGTGCTGGGTAGAGAAAGAGGGTCCCTAGAGAGGGCTCCACCCTTGGGCCTATTCCCATAGACCTAGGTGAGGACAGGCACTCCTGTTTTCATGCCCAAATGTTGCATTTTCCAAGACCAACCTGGCCTGCCATGCCCTGACCCTGTGTCTATAAAAACTCCAAGACCCTAGCAGGCATGCACACAAGCAGCTGGACGTCAAGAGAAACACACTGGCAGAAGAACACACCAGCAGACACCAGCAGGGCATCTATGGCGGGACAATGTGCAATTTGGTTGGCAGTGGTTGGAGGAGAGTCTGGCTGCTCAGCAGCCCCCAGGGGAAAACCACCTTCCCACTCCATCCCCCTTTTGGCTCCCCATCCATCCGCTGAGAGCTACTTCCACCATTCAATAAAACCTTGCACTCATTCTCCAAGCCCAAGTGTGATTTGATTTTTCCGATACACCAAGGCAAGAACCTCAGAATACAAAAAGCCCTCTATCTTTGCAATAAGGCAGAGGGTCTAACTGAGCTGATTAACACAAGCCACCTGACGACGGCAAAACTAAAAGAGCATACTGTAATACATATCCACTGGGACTTCAGGAGCTGTAAACATTCACCCCTAGTCGCTGCCATGGGGTTGGAGCCCCACAACCTGCCTGTCTGCATGCTCCCCCTAGAGGTTTGAGTAGTTGGGGCACCAAAGAAGTGAGCCACACTTCCGTCGCATGCTCTGAGAGGGGAATAAGGGAACTTTTCCCATTTCAATATCAGCACTCCATTTTTAAATAATTGATAGAACTGGTAGATAAAATATCATTGAGAGTACAGAAGAACTGAACAACACCATTAACTAACTGTATCTAATTGACAGTTAAAAAATATCTACTCAACAACAGCTGAATACACATTCTTTTCAAGTGCACATGAAACATTCTCCAATATGAACAACATCTGGATTCATTACAAAACAAACCTTGACAAATTTAACAGAACTAAATTATATAAAGTGTGTTCTCTGATTATAATGGATTCAGCCTAGAAATGAATAACAGAAATGTAAAGGGAAAATATTCAAATACTTGAAAGTTAAACAACAAACTTCAAAGTAATCAATGCAATGTAGAGAAAGGTCCAAAAAAAATAGAAAATATTTTGAACAGGATAACAATTCAAAATTTACAGGAAGCAGCTAATGCAGTGTTTAGAGGAACATTTATAGAATTGAATGTGTAAAAAGAAGAAAATTCTCAAATCTATCATCAAAAGTTCTTCCTTAAGAAACATGGGGGGAAAAAGAACAAAACAGGCACAGCATACACTGAAGAAAGGAATTAAAATTGAAATTTCAAAATTAGACAAGATCAGTAAAACCAAAATGTGTTTCTTTAAAAAGATTGATACCTCTGGAAGGCTGACAAAGAGGAAAATAAAAGAAAATAGGCACATTACTAAAATTACAAGTGAAAGAAGGATCTTCCCATGACCACAGAGTCCACAAATTAGGTAACTCAGGAAAAATCACTTAAGCTGCAGCACTAGATCAAAATAATCAACATTTTCCATTTCAGAGTATATAATATATCAAGTAAAATTAGTTCAGTTGCAAAGCAATATTGATTTCAGGACAATGAAAATACGGAAGTAGTCTGCCCAGAGCTGGCATAGTGCTCTAGCATATCAGAGTCACTGGCTCCTAAATTTTTGTTGCTCCACCATTCATAGCTTCTGTTCCAAGATGACCTCCTTGTTCGAGATGGCTGCCAGAGTAAATCATTAAACATCTATTCTGTCCAATAGGAGGGAGAAAGCTACAAAAAGAGGTAGGGATCATACCTTGAGAGACTCTCTTCAGAAGTTGCAGATCACTTTCATTCTATCCTATTGGCTAGAATTTAGTCACATGGTCACTTCTAACTACAAGGGAGACTGGGAAATGTGATCTTTAACCCAGATATCCATATCTCCAAGTAAAATAATAAAGGAAGAAGTAGATAAGGAATTGGGTACAATCTGTAATATTTGTCACATATCCTATTAAAGTTCTTCTAGATATTATCAGAACAGTGTGTACTTCAGAAACTGCAGTTCCTTCTGCCAAGAAAAAAAAAAGAAAACAATGCTCCTTGTGGGACCATATTAGAACTTCTACCTTCAATTCAAAATTCTATTCTGAACTAAGTTCCTGTGAATAGGTGATGTCTGTTAAACTACTAAAGTCTTGTATTTTTCTCTCATAAAATAAGCTCTTCATATTCACTCAGAACCATCCCCATCTACTAATGTTATTCTCTCTCACCACTAGGGACACATCAGCTCAAATATAATTCTGATCTAAAAACCATTCAGTAGCCATTTGGAAGAAGTTCAAAATGAGCCATGTCAAGGGTCTTTCAAGAGTCCAAGAAGTTGAGGTGTTCCGCTTTGCACTGTGACCCTTGCCTAACTTCTCTTGCCTTTTTTTTCCCCTCATGTCTTTGATGTAGAACAGGCAAGCCCCAAATCTAGGGCTTAGTCTGGGGATGAGTTTTGGCTTTGCACAGCATATAATTCAAGGGTGAGCTAATGGTGTTAGACAGTGTTTTACTGAATGGTACTGCTCCCTGTGGAGCAGGGCTAACTCATAGGCACTACACCCAAAATCGGCAACTATGGGCTCTTGACAACTGTATTTATACTCAGAAAAACTCACTTTCAATTACATGCAAATTAAGAGGTGAGTCAATGCAAATTGAGGGGAGGATTATTTAGAACTTTCTAAGAAAGGGGCAGTAACTTCCAGGTCATTGTCTTGGAATGGGGTGGTAACTTCTGGGTTGTTGCCATGGCATTTGTAATCTGTCATGGCACTGGTGGGAGTGTCTTATGCCAATGAGTAATGAGGGCAGCTAGGGCTTACTTTTGTAGCCATCTGCTGGTTCCTGCTGGTTTTTCCACTTTATCTTGTCTGGACCAGATCCCGTTTTTGTCAGAAGGGTTGTGAGCCAAAAATAAGTCCTTTTAGTCTCCTACCTCATCTTCTCTTCCCCTCATAACCCTCATCCAATCCACCAGTAATGTTTTTTAGCATGAATCTTCAAAATACACTCTGAATCCTACCACTTCTCAATTCTATAACGTTGTCCAAGCTTTCCTGATTCTTGACACTTCTTTATTCTTTATGTCTAAAACAGACCTAACATTCTCATAGGTCTACATCAGGAGTTGGCAAGCTTTGTCTACAAAGGACCAGTAGCAAAGTTTTCAGACCTTGCAAAAAATATGATATCTGCAACTACTCAACTCTGCCACTGTAGCATGAAAGCAGTCACAAATAAGAGGTAAGCAAATGATCATGGCTGTATTCCAATAAAACTTTATTTACAAAAGCCAGCAGCAGGCGGGATTTGAACTGGCTGTAGTTTGCCAACCCCTAGTCTAAACTCACTGTGGGAAGTCCCTGCAGCATATTTCACATTCTTTAAAACACATTTTTCTGTCTTCATTTTTACTCGTGATAACACAACCACATTTTTAGCACAGTATTCTATATTTTATTACATGCCATTTTCAGCTACATTATTTCATTTGGTCATACACACATCACAGTGACTTTTTCCATACAGTGTTGTAGGGTAATCATCCTAAACTCCTGAAATCAATATTTCTTCATGTCTGACCTTTCCAGATAATGATCTATGTGACATAATTGTTCCACAGATACCCACTTTATCCCTATAGGAAAACTAAACACTCTAATTAATGACTCCTCTAATTAAACCTTTTCCTTCACCCTGAACTTTAGCTAAAAATATAAGGACAGCCAAACTGAAAATAAATCAAGCTTGCATTTTTCTTTCTGTTGGAGAGTATCTCAGGACTCAATATACAATTTGTTTCTAGAAGTTTTTCAGGTTTGGAATGAGACAGTCACAGCATAACATAGGAGGCAGGAATATAAAGTTAGGGAAAAAAGAAAGAATGAGCATGAGGTAAGAGAGAAGTGACAAACCAATGGTACCTGAGTTAAATCCAACCCAGAGACATGTTCCTTGGGCTTCAAAGTAGTTTTAAACAATTTGAGCCACCGCTAAAAAAACAGAATTATTTTGATATAAATTTACATGCCTCACTTATCTAAAAAAACACACGAGGTAATAGCTATTTCTGGCAACAACGGGACCAAGCTATTTCAAGACAATAACAAGCTGGAGCTGAACAGTGCCAATTACTTTTAGATAAAAACTGTTCCCCGGTTTTCCACAGTCTCCACCACTCCATATTGTGTACTTAATACTGAAGCAAAGTATCAGCTGCCAATTACTATTATTTTTGCACGTTTTTTATAGTAAATGAATATTTTCTGTGCTTTTCCAACCAAAATCATGCAAATAAAAAATTGAGAAGTCCATGTAATTTAACAAAAAAATGGAAACAAGTAGCTCATTTTGTTGCCTCTCTGACCACTATAGGCATTCGAGTTTTCCTCCAGTGCAAAAGAAAGAGCCTAGCCTGGAAACTGGATTTGAGTTCTAGTCTTAGTTCTTATTTAGTATGAGGGATTTTTAAGCAGGGTATACATCCTGTTTTAGCCTCAATTTCTTCTCCAACAAAATAAGAGTTTTTGTATAAGTCAGGGTGTCTTGGTTGTGAGAAAAAAGTAGTTCATTTCATATGGATATCCAATGTAATGAATTGATTCAAAAGCTAAGGAACCAAGTTTAAGAAATAATAAGGAACAAAGCAAGACACTGCAAGGAGCTTGGCAGTATCGACTACAGAAAAAGAAGCATTATAGAGCAAAAGTGAGCATTGACTGGGGAAGATAAATCCTGACCATTACTTTTACCTTTGCGTTCTTTGTTCACTCTTCAAAGTTCCAGCGTATGATTGGCCAAGCTTGGGGTAGGCGGCCTTTTCACTGGATGTACCACGTCAGAAAGCAGGAAAATCTAGGATGGTGCCACAGAGACCCCTTTGATCTCCCACTGCAGAATAAACACCTAAGTTTCCAGTCCCACCAAGACAGCATATAGCAGGGGAAGAGGTAATGCCTGGAACAGCAATTGGGATGCTGTTGGGACAGGATAATCCATGCTTCCCAGACCAAAAATCAAAATAAATATTCTCTTTTAGATTAAGCAAAATTGTATATGCAGCCTAAATATAAAAAGCGTAGGAAAGCACAGCAGCTCCAGTTGAAGCAGTAGTGGGCTACCTGATCCCAATCCACTCTGTGACCCCTCATTCTGCATTAGCCCCTGAAGTACTTCTGGTGACCCAAGATATCCCTGAAGCACAGGGTGAAAACCACAGGATGAGATGATCCCTTGAAGCTGCAGTTTTGAGATTTGAATGACAGAAAAGTTAGCTGAGTTTCCACTGGTTGACTTGGCTCAGAGACTCTAACTAGATGATGGCTACAAGATAAATCTTGACAGCCAACTGAGCCATGAGAATTGTTCCCCTGGGAACTGCAACAGCACTAGTAAATCATTCTCATTGACTGCTGATGAGAGAAACTGGCTTCTAGGTTACCACCACCAGAGACAGGGTTGGAAACATTGACCTCAATGTTAACAGCTGAAGGGTTGATCATCGACCCCTGAGCCTCTGAGCCCTCAGACATATGGAATGCCCCTGGTTTTGGATTGCTGAGGACATCTCTGTGGCCCACCTCTCTCATGCACATTAATATGTCTTCATTCTTTGTTTAGCATGGGAAAAAGAAAGGGGAAGAAAACAAGCTCTTGTGGCCACTTAGTGTGAGCAATCAGCAGGAAGAAATGAGGAATGGAACAAAAAATATCATATTTATCAAAGATTTGTTTTGAATAACCAACCACTCTGGGTAGCAGGCAGCTGGAAGCACATTATGAAACTATTACAGTATTTATACAGAGCTGTGCTAATAGTGAGCACAATAGTGCAGAAAACCCCAGTTGCAGAAATCATTAACTTTTTGGAGATTTCAGAATACTTTTTTTCTATTAAGGAAATATCTCGACCCCACACCGATCCGTTTACTGAGCCTTTCTTGGGACTGGTGTTTACATAGACCAACACAGGAAGCTCAGTGAGCTGATCAAAAGTTTTCTCCTTACAAAAGGGTCCTGTTTATTGCATTATCTTAATTTGTTCTTCATATGTGACAGTGTTTTACTCTTCTGGGTGAATTATTGCTGTGTTATGAATGTTTGTGCCCCTGCCCCCATCCACTTCTCAAAATTCATATGTTGACATTCTAATTCCCAAGGTGATGGTATTATGGGGTAGGGTGTTTGGTGGGCCATTAGGTGATGAAGGTGGAGCTCTCATAATGGAATTAGTGCCCTTATACTCCCGTGGGACTTCATTAGCCTCTTCTACCACATGGGGACACAATAAGAAGGTGTCATCTATGAACAAGGATGCAGGCTTCACCAGACGCTGAATTTGCCAGCATCTTGGTCTTGGACTTTCCAGCCTTTATAATTGTGAGGAATAAATTTCTGTCATTTATATACCACTCAATTTATGGTATTTTGTTATAGAAGCCTGAACAAATTAAGACAGTTATCAACAAGAAACTCCACTACCTTAGAGAGAAATGAGCCATTGGAGGAGCTCAGATGGATGTTACAAGTGCTGTCTCTTACCCAAAAGAGTTCAGCTCTCCAGGAAGACACAAGAAAGAAGCTTGGAAAGTTGGACTTAGTTTCATCTCTTCAGAAGTCAGGGACTCCTGACTACCATCATGAAGGAACATTTCATCACTCTCTTCAGAGGACAGGTCACTGTAATTGGTTCTAGGAGTCACAGTAAGACATCAAACCTTCCTTCACATAGTTTATAGGCTGTTCTGCCTGGCAGGATGTACATGAGTCAGATGGGAGAACCCAATAAATAGACGAGCTGAACAGCCTGTCCAGGAAAAAAAATAAAGCCCTCAGATATGTGACCCCCTGCACTCAGGCCCCATGTGGCCAGAAGAACCATAAAATACCATATACAGTAGCACAGGAACTGGAGACATGTCAAGGAATGTGGATGTGAATCCAGCTTTATCACATATAAGCTTCCTGACCTCCACAATACTCAGTTGCTCAGTTTTTCCATTCATGAAATGGAAATAAAATCTCATTGGGCACGTGGAGGCCTGAAAGAGATGATATATGTTGTAAAGATCCTCTCACAGTGCTTCGTGCATCATACGCCCTCAATAAATGGTAACTTTCATTATCATCAACCTTACCCAACAAATTGCTGAATGTTATAAATTAGCCTAGTGATTCTCAAAGCTGAATGTGCAGTAGAATCACATTTTTTTCAATAGAGTGATATTTTCAATAATCTCCATGGACTCTACCCCAGACCAGCTGCATCAAATGACTCAAATTACTGAGGATGGAGTGTGTGTGTGTGTGTGTTTGTGTGTGTGTACGTGTGTCTGCATGCGTTAGGTTTTCCAGATGATTCTGATATATGATTCTGATATAGCTCATGTCTGGACTAGAATTTGAGACCCAGTGTGTATAACTGGAGGCAACCAACATATGCAAATGTAGTTAACGCCAATCAGAAGCCACAGTCACATACCTAGCATGATCTAAGAGAGTAAGGAGAGCAGAGAAGCAGAAAGAAGGAGACACAGAGTCAATACATAGTGACCATCTCAAAACCGATCTAAGCTATGTCAACTGAAGATGTTATTTATTAAGGCCTTTCTAAGCACAGCCTACAAATAATTTGCAAATCTCTCATTATTAAAAGGCTTAGTCAAAAGTGCTAAAACTACGTAGCTAACACATGCAGGGAAATAAAAGATTCCTTTTGTAAATTTAGGCAACATAACAATGAACCCTCCCACATCCTTTTTTCTTTCAGGAATGACTATCGTCACTCGTTGGTAAAAATGACACAGCCTATGTTTGCCACCTACATTGAAAGCATCATTCCAGGGGTGACTTTTTATCAAATTTAGCAGTGTATTGTGTAAACCAGAAACCATCTTGTAGAAGGCAGAATAGAGAACTGGCTACTTGTGTGATCTTAGAAACTGGGAAAGGCTTTCCAGACCCCCTTTTCTTTGTTTTCTAATGAAAAAATGCCTTCAAAGAATTAATATTTTGTGCTGTGCTTTTCAATCCTGGCCATGTACTATTATCTCCTAGCGAATCTTAAAAAATTCTAAACTCCAGCTTCAGATATTCTGATTCAGTATAGTTAGGGTGGGAACCAATTGTTGATTTTTTTTTTTTGAGATGGAATCTTGCTCTATCGCCCAGGCTGGAGTGCAGTGGCGCAATCTCAGCTTACTGCAACCTCCACCTCCTGGGTTCAAGCGATTCTCCTGCTTCAGCCTCCCAAGTAGCTGAGATTACAGGCACATGCCACCATACCTGGCTAATTTCTGTATTTTTAGTAGAGATGGGGCTTCACCATGTTGGTCAGGCTGGTCTCAAACTCCTGACCTCATGATCTGCCCACCTCAGCCTCCCAAAGTGCTGGGATCACAAGCGTGAGCCACATTGCCTGGCCAATTACTGATATTTTTAAAGCTCTTTGGAAGACTTCAATATACAGGCAAAGTTGATAATGACTGCTTCAATGAAAATTTCAGATCCTGTTAAGAACACCACCATATTCTCTCACACTGAGAGAATATTTTAAGCTATTAACATCTTTTTAGGCACTAGTATTTCCAACAGTTTCTTCTGTGAGGTACTAAAGGGTTGCCAGAGAAAATATAAGACGCCTGGTTAAATTTGACTTTCATATAAACAACAATTATGGGATATACTTATACCAAAACATGATTCATGATCAGAAATGCAAATGTATCCATATGCTCTGTGTTTTTATTTGCTGTTTCTGACAGACAACCCTACACTAAGGGCATTGGGAAAACTGGAGAGAATCTTCTAGTAGAATTGGAAAAAGAAACTGTGGACATCTGTTGGTTTTTCTTGGCATTCTTCCTTCATTCCACACTTGAATTTTCTTTAAGGAACACCCCTTCCCCCCTCAGTCTATGTGGTTGCAGTGGACACACAGTCTAGACCTGCCAAAGAGAGCAGTCCATCTCCCTGGACACAGTGATCAACATAGGCATGAGGGGCGCTTAAACCAGCCAAACCTAACAGACACTGTTCCAGAATTTTTTTTATGTAACTGTGGGGCAAGAGGTACTCTTTCCACAAAGGTAGCTGAGAAGATAGACTATAAACCAGCAGCTACTGGGGGTCTCCTTACTGTCGTGTATGAAGGGCCTCCCTGTATAAAGCCAATAAGAAAGAGTAGAGCTGGAAAATGAAGGGAGTCCAAGCCCTAATGGGCACATAAAGGAAAATTGGATATCCACATGCAGATGAATGAAACTAGATCCTTATCTTACACTGTATACAAAAGTCAACTCAAAATGAGTTATAGACTTAAACATAAGACCTGACACTGTACACCTACTGAAAGAAAACAGGGAGAAAGCTCTATGACACTGGCCTAGGCCTAGGTAATGATTTTTTTTTTTTTTTTTTTTGGACACAGAGTCTTGCTCTGTCACACAGGCTGGAGTGCAGTAGCATGATCACGGCTCACATCACAGGGCAACCTCTGCCTCCCCGGGGTAAAACAATCCTCTCACCTCAGCCTCTCAAGTAGCTGGGATTACAAGCATGTGCCACCTCACTTGGCTAATTTTTGTATTTTTAGTAGAGACACGGTTTCACCATGTTGACCAGGCTGGTCTGAAACTCCTGACCTCAAATGATTCACCCACTCCAGCCTCCCAAAGCACTGGATTACAGGTGTGAATCACCATGCCCAGACGGCAATGATTTTTTGAATATGATCCCAAAAGCACAGGCAACAAAAGCAAAAATAGCTAAGTGGGATTCCATCAAACAATACAGAGTGAAGAGACAACCTTTGAAAGGTGAAAATAGTTTCAAACCATACATCTGATAAGGGATTAATATTAAAAAGTATATAGGAAATTCAAACAATAGGAGGAAAACCAAAAATCCAACTAATGAGACTGTGGATCCAGTCATAACTGAAAATCCGTATCTTGCACTTTTTGTGATGCCAGTCAACTATCTTTTTTTCTAGCTTATACCAATTTGAGTCAGTTTTCTGCCATTAATCCCCAAGAGTCCTGAATAATACATACAGTTACAGATTGAAAAGCTGGAATTCCAAGATAAGGTTTCAACCTATAAATGACCATGTTTTTTTAAGCCTATGAAATGCTTCTTCCACATGAACCAGTGTTTAACTCCCCTAATAACTTTCACTGACCCCCACTGTTCCTAATTCACTATTTCCTCCTTTGTTCCCCCCATAGCTTCTACTTTCTATCACATCATATCTCACATGTTATAGCTATTTATACCCATAGCGCCCCCAGATGGTTTCCTGATCATTGTATTCTTAGCTGGAGTCTGACACATAATAGGTACTGAATGAATGTTGCTTAAATTAAATTAAAGCAACTGTACAGACAGGTTGTGATGATGATGTCTTGGAAAGCTAAGTTGAGCCACAGGTTGAGGTTATTCCAGAAGTGAGGGAAGGTTGCAGAGGAGAGAACTGACCCCAGTTGCACAGAACCATTGCTTCCATCAATCATCCCTGCATGTGTGGAACAGGGCCTAAGCTTTGGGCTTTGTGTTTAATCTAACCTCCAGTGTCATCAGATTTTGTTTTACCAAATTTATATGAGCCACATACACTATTCAGTTTACAATTACATTCTAGAGTTCAGTGGCCAATAGTCATTTCCAGGTAACTTGAACACAAATGGAATCAAATTAGATAATTGGCTTTTTCCCCTATGAAAATAGTCCTTAGTTACTGAGGTTCACTATGTGAAGAAACACAAAAAGATATATTACACAGATGATACATGATAGGGTGGAATCTGATATTGAATGGTTTGAAGTGCATGGCAACCCTAAAGGGATAAAATGTTGCTCAGAGTACAAAATTATCCTGCTTATGTGAAGGATCAAGTAGTCCTGGATTTCCTATCACCTAATTCCTGGATCCCGAGTCCATTTTTATAGCTGCGCTTGCAATGGCAAAAATAAAAGGCATGCTGAAGAGTAGTGAATGACATGATTTTGTTTTTCGTTTTTTGTTTGTTTGTTTGTTTTGTTTTGTTTTGTTTTGTTGCTTCGCATTCAGATTGGATGCCATGAGGACACAGTCTCCTAAAAGCATGACATCTGACTTACTGTCTCAATGTGCATCATTGTAGACTGGCACAGACATTCCTTTTGAACTCCCCTGTGTTTTTTATAACTATGATGAAAATCACTTTCCCTCTCAAATTAAACTCACTACAAGCTCTGCACACCCTGCGGGGAGCCTCAACCTTGGCCACTAAGAATTCTACGCTATCAGGACCTAGGGAAGTACTTCCGGTAACCAAGCTGACTGTTGACCTAGCAAAACTGACTGGTACTTCTTAAAGTCATCAATTAACAAAAAGTGAAGCCTTAATCCAGCAGGAACCTCTCACTCTCAAGCTAATCAACACTTTGAAGTGGGAAGGGGTGCCATGGAGCTCATGTTCAGAGGATTCCCTTTGAGTGAGTAGCTTCTCATCTTGGGGTGACATTATAGGCAGTGTCAGCCCCTGTCTGAGGATCTTGACTAGAAGCTGCCATCACAGGAGCTCCAAGACGAAAAGTCTCCATGTTCCCCTTTAGAACTGCCCATCATCCATTTTCTCTGGGAGATTTGCTTGCCAGTTAGTAAAACCATCCTGAGCAGCCGTGACAGGGATAATTACAGAGGAAGACAGCTCCTCACACAATTCTTTTAAATAAAGAATGGGAGGAAAGCATGGGGAAGAAAGAATGCTCCAAAGGTTTGACTTCAAATAGCATTAAAGGAGGACAATTTTAATTTCCTGCATGAGTTTATTAGTATCCATCTCCTGACCTAAAGGAGTTATCAAGATAAGAGAAATTCCTGGGAGCTAGCCATATCTGACTGCTACAATACCATAGATCCTGGACGAATTCCAGAGAAACTGAAGATCTAGTGGAGAAGAGCATAGGTCCCCTTTCTTCACAGAATCAAAGGATCTGAAGTGCCGGGACTACATTCAAGGCCACACCAGGCAACCTTCCACCCAACGCAACATCTCTTGTCACTTGGTCTTGCTTTGAGTATTTCCAACGATGGGAAACTCTCTGCTTTTATAAGGGAGTGTGATCTTTCTAAAAAACAGTTCAAGCCAGGCACAGTGGCTCATACCTGTAATCCTAGCAATTTGAGAGGCCATGACAGGAGGATTGCTTGAGGCCAGGAGTTCAAGGCTTCAGTGAGCTATAATAGTAGCATTGCACTTCAGCCTGGGTGACAGAGGAAGAACCTAAAAAATAAATTAATAAATAAAAAATGTAAAAATACAGAGTTCAGTTTGCTGAAAAGCTCTTTTTAGGAGACTAAATAAAATCTGTTTCCTAGTAACTTTCAAATATTTGTCCTGGTTTTACCACCTGGAATAACATAGCACTAATTTAATTCCTCCTTCAGATAGTCATCCTTTGACCAGAGAGGGTTACCATGTCATGAATATCTCCAACTGTTCCTTATATGGGTTAGTTTTCAGTTCTACATCATGCCAACTCACTGCTTCAGTCTCTCCAATATTACTATTGCTTTTAGAAACTCTGGCAAGCATCTTTAAAAAGCAAGAGTGGTTTTTCCCTGTGCCTTCCCAACCTAGTTCCTTAACCCTGGGAGGAGTGCTACTTGAAGTCACACACCCCAGTGGCTCAGTGAGCATCACACATGTTATTTATACAGTGAATATCTACTACCAGTGAACATCATACATGTTATTTATACAGTGAACATCATACTATTAATTGTGTAGTACAAGTATTGTAATTGTAAATTGCAATGACTGGGCCAGACGCAGTGGCTCATGCCTGCAACCCCAGCACTTTGGGAGGCCAAAGTGGGTGGATCACCTGAGGTCAGAAGTCCAAGACCAGCCTGGTCAACATGGTAAAACCCCATCTCTACTAAAAATACAAAACAAAAAATTAGCCAGGCATGGTGATACATGCCTGTAATCCCAGCTAGTCAGGAGGCTGAGGCAGGAGAATCGCTAGAACCTGGGAGGTGGAGTTGCAGTGAACCAAGATTGCGCCACTGCGCTCCAGCCTGGGCGAGAGCGAAAACTCCGTCTCAAAAAAAAAAAAAAAAGTACAATAACTGACTTTGTTCCTTATTCAATAAACTTTCTTAAGGTGGCAGGGGTGGTTGTGGAAGAGTGAAAAGAAACAACAAGAAATAACCCAGGGGACCCTTGGTTATTATTTCTTTGATGCCAACAAAAAATAATCCATTTGGTTAGCAAATCAGCATTTATTGGAGAGCAACTGGTGGGAAAATAGAAATAATTTGGCAGCATGCTGGTCACAGTTGGCTATTCTTAGGAATTCTGCTGGTTCCCAGAATAATATGAAAGTAATCTGGGGCCGGGCGCGGTGGCTCAAGCCCAGTACTTTGGGAGGCCGAGACGGGTGGATCACGAGGTCAGGAGATCGAGACCATCCTGGCTAACACGGTGAAATCCCGTCTCTACTAAAAAATACAAAAAACTAGCCGGGCGAGGTGGCGGGTGCCTGTAGTCCCAGCTACTCGGGAGGCTGAGGCAGGAGAATGCGTAAACCCGGGAGGTGGAGCTTGCAGTGAGCTGAGATCTGGCCACTGCACTCCAGCCTGGGCGACAGAGCGAGACTCCATCTCAAAAAAAAAAAAAAAAAAAAAGAAAGTAATCTGGGACTGTCCGAGACACAGGACTCTCAAGCAGGACCGTGAATGTGTAGTATTCTCTTTTCATGGTGTGTAGCATCACAAGTGATGCTCTCACATAAACCCATGGGTGGCCCTCAAATGTCCATGTGTGTTTCCTTGCTGGTGATGTGACTCAGGGGGCGTTCTGTGGCTGCGTTTCCACGTCCTATGGGCTCCATTCTTTTAAACTGAATTGATTCACCCATGAGGTTAAAAATCAGTCAAACCAGTGTTAACACGGTCTTTGAGTCTCTTTCCTGCAAAGACTAATCTAACCAGCTAGACTGCCATTGATCCCCCCTCCCTTTTGCCAATATTGACACTGGAGGGCAAACAGCATCTCAGGAATAGATCTGTCCATTTGCCTGGGCGCAGAGCCCCAGGTCAGTAATGTTAAAGCCTAACATACCAGCAAAGGTTAAAAGATAAGCCCCCGGTGTATTGAGCTGTGTTTGTTGTTTTGACAAAGTAGAGAGTTTAAGGACATAGAGGGCAGTTCATTTCTCCTGTCAGTGTCACTGCAGAAGATGGATGTTTTTCAGAACAGGAGCCAGAGAGCCAAGAACCTTGGCATACGGCCAAACCATCTTGTCCACATCAGTGATTAAGGGAATCAACCCATAGTACTCATGCTGCTGAGCTGACTTATAAGAGGCTGCAATCAGAAATCCAGAGCCACGGGGTGGCTGGCCTGGGGCCTGGTCTCCATCAAGCACTATAGTCAGCTGTTCTGAGATTCTTCCAAACAGAAGGCCAGGTGACCAGTGAGGCTGTGGCCCAACAGAACCTATGTCTTGGGCTTACAATGATGGAGTGAATCGGGGCTCTCTCACTGTTTTCTGCCCTGTAAGTGATCTATTTCACAGAATCCCTATGAGAAATGGGGGTGGACACAGTGCTGCCCTGTAGACTCACACTGGATAAGTCACAGCAAGTGCTTCTTGACTATGTCAGTTATTTCCTTGCTTTGTGTTGATTTTGTGCCGAACACTAGCTTTAAACAATATCATAGTTTCCGGATTAGGAGGAGAATGAGTGCAAGGCTTTCAGATGGATATTTAACAGTACTTGAATGTTTTCTATACATTCTCTCTATATAAGATATACATATAAAAACATACATGTTGTGTATAATGTATAACATGTTATATATGCATAACATGTATGTATATGTACATACATATACAAAATATATACACACATACACATACATACATATGCGTGTTTTATTATTGCAGTACACATATGATCTTTTATATATTTATAGTAGTATATTCCAGAGTTCATTTTATATTAAAATAATTCACAAATGTCATTCTCTTTCCTATTTATTATCAGTACCTCAGGGGCAGGGACCATGAATCCCCCCAGGGCATTCTAGGATGGTTTCTTATACATTGTAGGTGTTCCATCAGTGTTAGTTGAATTGTTATTTCAGTTAGATAGGTCCACACCCACTACTGCTCTGTGCTGTCTCTTTATAAAGCCATTTGCTACACCCGATTTCCTGCCCATTGTCTGGGTAAGCCTATTTGTCTTTCTTATCCCATCTTTTTCATCCTCTTTTCCTAGAAAGGAGGCCAATTTTGTTTTTTCCACTATCATACCCTCCCCACAAACAGGAAACTTGAAGCTACCTCTTGTTGCAGCATTTACTCCGTAACTCCAGAAAATTACTTAAAGCATCATCGGCTAAATACTGCCTTTTGAGGGTTGAAAGTGGTCATTTGGTTTTATGACCAAGGGATGCAGCTTGCTTCTCTCCCTAGAGCTTTAAACATTAGAGATTAACTGATAGCTCATTGTAGTTTTCATACAGGCTTAGCAGACTTGAAATTTTGCAACCAAATATGCATCTTCTTCACTAAAATATTCATCACTGTACTTAATTTCCACTTTTGGCCAATTTGGTTTATATGTCTCATTTGTCATGACTAATAAAGAAGAAATGCCCTCTTCCACTATCTCTGCCTACTCCTCTAGGTATTGCTGCTAGAGGAATAACAGCTAGAGGAATGCAATGACATGTATCCAGTAAATATTGCCTCTTAGGGTAATTCACCAAAGAGGCCTTCCTCCATGAAATTAATCTCTTGAAAAATACTGACAATTTACACTTTGAGTCTCTAGACCATTTTGCCTACTAGCATTTTGAAATGCTTAACTGATATATGTACAATGCTCTGCACTAGTAGATACTACATAATTATTTGTTGACTTAATAAATAAAAAACCTATTTTAAGAATCCTTTACCATCCAATCCAAGCCCTTCTGACACCTACCACTTTGTCAATGCTTCTTCTTTCTACTAGACTAGACAGCCTCTGTAGGTGTCTTTTTAAAAACACTGTAATTAGATATTTGCTTGTTTATTAATTTGACAACAATTTAATTAATATTCTGGATGGCACTTAGTAGACACACACTAAACAAATAATTTGTTGAATGAATTATGGAAGAGTAGTGAGAGATCCAAATACCACGTCCTATAAGAGACATTTGACACCACGGCAAGACTTCAACCCAGAAATAGAGGCTCTTAGAAGGCTTGGAGGCTCTGAGAGGTTTTTAGACACCTGTCGAAAAATATTTGAAGGACTGTCATGGATCTTGTCTTTTAAAGTTTGATATGTTTTTTATCGTAGATTTTTTTATTAGTTTGCTTTTTTAAATACTTCATTGAAATATTATTTAACTTGATTAATGAGCTTTTTGGCATCCCTTTGAATTCTGTCCTTAAGGTTGGTGCCCCAGTAAGCTCACTTTAGACCAAGCCCCATATGTGACATTTACTCTACAGGCTCAGTAATTTCCCATCTCCACACATTCAAATCATGCATCTTTTAAAGCTCACATTAGGGTTTTGAGGGAAGGGTATGTGAAGACTGTTAGCTGCCACTTGGATCGGGGAACCAGGTATATTCAAATGACTTCTTTATCACAGAGGCTCAACAGGGAACATGCAAAGGGAACAATGACAGATCAGATTGGAACTCAAAGTCATCACTTAATTTTGACCTTGTGGCAAACAATATTGGAACACTGGTGCAGATTCAAGCCTTAAGGAAGACTTGGTTATGGACCGTGATGGTTAATACCAAGTGTCAACTTGATTGGATTGAAGGATACAAAGTATTGTTCCTGGGTGTGTCTGTGAGGGTGTTGCCAAAGGAGATTAACATTTGAGTCAGTGTGCTGGGAAAGTCAGACCCATCCTTAATCTGGGTGGGCACCATCTCATCAGCTGCCAGCGCAGCTAGAATATAAAGCAGGCCGAAAAATGTGAAAAGACTAGACTTGCCTAGCCTCCCAGCCTACATCTTTCTCCTGTGCTGGATGCTTCCTGCCCTCAAACAACAACAGACTCCAAGTTCTTTAGTTTTGGGATTTGGACTGGCTTTCCTTGCTCCTCAGCTTGCAGACAGCCTATTGTAGGACTCGTGATTGTGTGAGTTAATACTTAATAAACTCCTCGCTCTCTCGGAAAACTTAGCCACAGACACGGACAGAGGGATAATGCTACATGAAGAGAACCAGGGAGAAGATGGCCATCTGCAAGCCAAGGAGAGGGTCCTGGAACAGATCCTTCCTTCACAGCCCTCAGGAGGGCTGCCAACACCTTGATCTCAAACATCTAGCCTTCAGAACTGAGAACATAAATTTCTGTTTTATAAGCCACCCTGTCTGTGGAATTTTGTTAAGTTATAGCAGCCCTAGAAAACTAATATGGACTTTTACTCTGCTGTAATACCAAAGTTGTATCTTACCACAGTCATTCTGAAATGAGGCTAAGTAAGCCGGATACAAAGGTCCTTGAGAGAAAGAGACTAGCAAGCAAGATGGCAGCCTCTGAGGGGAATCATCCATTCAGCCTACACAACTATTGGTGATAGGATTGCTGGAGATAAAAGAGAGGACAGTGCCAAGATCAATAGAAATTTATATATGGAAACAGGGAAGGAGAGAGACCACCACATCATGCATTTGACCTAACTTCTTTGGCCCTATCCCCCAGGAAATGCGAGCCATCCATGGCCCAAGGTTTAATCGATTCTGTATACCTTCCCCTCCAGAGAAACAAAAAGATGGTGGAGGAAGAAATATACACTTCTTCCTCCCTAACGCTCAGTTCAAATGTTACTTCTGAGAAAAAGCTTTAAGTGTTACACCCATCTTCATTCTCAAAGCTGGAAGTAAATTCATTAATTTCTAGACTCCCACATCATTTACCAATTTCTTTTTTCCTATGGAACTTAGCACTCTTTTATAACTACCATTTATTGAGCCAGGCAACAGGAGTTTACAAATAGTGTGCCATTAAATCTTAAAAACAACCCTATGTGGCCAGGTGTGGTGGCTCACATCTGTAATCCCAGCACTTTGGGAGGCCGAGGTGGGTGGATCACGAGGTCAGGAGTTCGAGACCAATCTGGCCAACGTGGTGAAACCCCGTCTCTACTAAAAATACAAAAATTAGCCTAGCATGGTGGCGCACACCTGTAATCCCAGCTACTCGGGAGGCTGAGGCAGGAGAATTGCTTGAACCCGGAAGGCAGAAGGTTGCAGTGAGCCAAGATTACACCACTGCACTCCAGCCTGGGTGACAGAGCAAGACTCCATCTCAAAACAAACAAACAAACAAACAAACAAACAAACAAACAAAACCCAACCCTATGGGTTAGGTATTCCCCACACCATTTTAATAGGTCTTAAAATAATTTATTTCAACAAACATGTACAGAGAACCTGGTATGTTTTATCAAATCTGTATACCTGAGGGCCATAAAAATGCCCTCCCTCAAGAAGAGTCAAGGACATTTATGGAGAATGCAGTAGAGACCATTTTTTCATTGAAAGTGGTTAGCGTTTCTTACTGTGAAAAAAAAATTGTAGTAAGATAATTGACTCTGTAATCAGTGACCACAGCATGAAGCCCTTTCCACACATTTTCTGTTCCGTGAGGAGATAGGCCAGAGGCTGTGGGCCTCTTGGAAGGAAAGTTTTGCTGAGCTGATGCAGGTTTGTGAGTGGCTGCACATGGGAACTCATTCATTTCTTCCATTTAGAAAAATGCTTATAATATTGATGTACTGCTAGTCTGACTGATGACTTAGGGAAATCACACAAAAGGAAGCTCTCTTCACTCCTTCCACACTAAGCCCTCCAACCTATACATAGCCACTAAGCAGCCACCATATTTTCTCCTTGAAAAGCATTTTTTCCCTTTTTTTAACTGAAAGTTTTGCTTGGAATCTAAAAATTTAAATCTATGCTTCTACCTAGAAGAGCTCATCTGGACTGTCAAATTTATCCATTAAATGCTAAACTTCCCACAACAGAAGCATCATGGCACATTGAGAAAATAGCAAGGGAAATAACACTGAAAAACCTTTCTTTGTTCTGGCCACTTCCAGAAAAGACGAAGAGCAGCCAGCGTTGTTTAGAAGCACCTATTGGCTGGATTGAGAAGCTATTAATTTAATCCAGGTGTTACATTGGCTAGAAGTTCTTCCTTTAAAATATCCCCATATCCCTGATGATCAATAATGGCCAGAATTTTCGGTTAGTTTTAAGTTCCTCAGTCTTTAGAGTTAAGATTTAAAAAATCTTCCAGCAAGAAACTCAGTTTTAAGATATGTATCAGTCACGGAAGTAAAACTAAATGGGTTTCTCCATCTCCTCTCTGGGCCCGTTGCCAGAATTAGCCATTTTATTAAAGAACTCTTTTCACAATGCTGCCGGTTGACTTTCTGTTTTCAGGGATGCAAGTGTCATGTTATAGAGGGGTGAAGGCCAAGATCCTGGATTCAGACTACCCATGTTCAAATCCTGGCTTTGCCTCTGACTAGCTGTGTGGATTTAAGCATGTTGCTTAACTTCTCCAGGCCTCAGTCTTTCTTCTCTAAACAAAAGTACTCATTATAGCAACTCTCTCACTCTCTTTCTGATTTTCAGTGTGTGTGCACAAGTGTTTGTTACCTTCTGCATGCATAAGTTACCTGGAAAAAAACCTAGAACCCAAGGAGAAATGAAAAACTTGAAAACATAAAATATAGGTTTTGGTAATAGCTCTTTCCTTCAGCAACCATGACCTTGTGCCCATCTTTCTGTGCCTTGGTTTACCCTTTTGGAAAATGGAGAATGTTTGCTAAGTCAGGAGAGCTCTTCCTGATAGTCTCTTCTTCTTCAGAAATATCATAACAAGTTCATATCTGTAAGTGGAGTACAAATAAAATTTTAGGTATTGTCGCTGGGCCTAAATATTAAATACAAGGATAATCTTAGAGTCAGGAAAAAAAATTAATTCCATGTTTGAAAGACTTCTCTAAAACTCAAATTTGTATTCATTTAGTAATAAACCAAGTTTCCAATATATGTATATTTATCAAAACTATTTTAATTACCAATTTATCACGATGTATCAAATGAAAGTTGCATATTATGTTAAAAGTAAAAGACAAAAAAAAAAAGCTATTAAAATAAGGCTTTGTCAGCCTGTACAGGACTATAAGGATAAAGGCATAATTTCTTGACATTTTTTATGTATACAAAGTAGTTCAGAGACCTTACCATCATTTTGGACCTCTCGAGGTTAGGGAACCCCAAGTTGAGAGCCATTTGCTTATAAAACCCTGAGTCAGTGCTGAGAAAGCAATAATGGCTTGCCCACAATTGTGTAAGTAATAATGATATTACTAATCATTTACAAGAGCCCACTAGGGACTTCGGAAATAACCTCAAAGCAATTAACTAATGACCTACCTTTGATTATATCTCCGGCTTTGAAAGCAAAAGGTTAGAGTTCATATGCCAAACTGATGTGGAGGGAGTGACAGAGCACGGTGGCCAGTTCTCTTCCTGAATACATCACATAACTCCTACCTGCTTAATCTCCCTTCCGAGTGCACTTCCAGAAGATGGTAATCTTTATAGCCTTTTAACATTTTTATAACATCTTTTTTCATTCTAATTAAAACTATTGCTCAGTGCAGAAAACTTGGAAACTACAGAAAGACACGAGGCTAAAAAATGTTACTCATAATCCCATCATGCTCCCCAAAATTACTTTTAACTTTTTTGTGTTTGCCTAATTTTTTCTCATAGAAATCTATATTTTACTAAAAAAGCAGCAAAATATTTACAAGATTGTTTCACCTGCATTTTAATCACAACACATTTTGAGCACGTTTTCATAACAATAGCTATTTTATGTGGTTGTACAATCTTCTATTTAACTAATTCCCTTCTGTTGGACATTTAGGCAGTTCTAAGTGTTTCACTCTGTAAATAATACAGAGATTCTGTTATTTCATGTGCTTAGTGACCCCCCTTAGTATGTCTCTTTTCACAGAAAAAACAATTCCTTCCTACTAACGTATTTGCATCGATGGAATAAAATTTTACAAAAGGAATCAATATCAATGACAAACACCTGGTTTGATTTTTTAGATATTTCCCCCAGAACTATTATTTTAATTTTCATTCTCTTTGGAAATATACTTGAAAGTACCATTAACAACTCAAAAGTTACTGATTTTAATAATATTTACATATTATTATGTGTAATAATATATACATCTGATCATATTTTCACTTGCATTTCTTTGATTTTTAATCAGGTTGAATATTTTTCACATGGCAATTGGTGATTTTATATCTATCTCTTATTGAATCGCAATATATGCCCTTTGAATATTTTTCTACCAACATATTAACCTTTTTCCGTTTGATTTTTTTGATTGTTTTCTTTATTGGCATATTATTGTATTGTCGTATTATTGTGGCTATCTCTACAAGTTGGTAGATCTTTTATAAAGATCGTCTTAAAAAGTGTTTTATGTACATATACAAAATGGACACTTTTACATGAATTGAATCATATCATACATGATGTGATTTATAATACTGTCTATTTTTTCTTCTCTCCACTTGTCAGGTTCACCCACATCTTCACCGACACACCCACAATAACCCATGTTAATGACCTAGTATTTATTTTTCTTATTTTTCTCAATGTTCACAATTTTATTTCAATATATACCGATAAAAGATAGACAAGTACAGGGTTTTGTCATTTATGATTTCATATAAATGATAGTATAGGAAACATTTTCTGCATCTTCTTTTACTCTCTCAAGGATACCTCATAAAAATCCTGCCAAGGTAACTGGTATAATTCTAATTCATTCTTTTTAATAGCCACATAAGGTTCCCTGGGGTGAATGGACCACAATCTATTCAGCCATTCCCCTATTACTGGCATTCACTTTGTTTCTAAATTTTTGCAACTACAAATGGGGGCTGCAATAAACATGTTTGAGGAGATGTGCTTACTTATGAGTGTTTTATTTTGATAGGATCAATTCACAGGAAGTGTATTGCTGAGTCAAAGAGTATGTTCAATTTATTTTTATTTTAATGGATGCTGCCAGATTGCTTCCTAAAAAGGCTATAACAATTCATAGTTCCACTGGCAATGTATGAGAAATTTCCTATATCTGCATTAGCAATATGTATTATAGCTCTTTTCAATTTTTATAAGTCTAAAGAGTGGAAACATACGGTCAACCATTCATGAGCTCAAATGACATATGATTTTATTGAACATTTGAATTTCTTCTCTGAATCCATTTATTTCTTGGTACTTTTTAAAATTTTTTCATGTCACCTTGTATATTTTCTGTATACTATAGAGTTTAATACTTTGTCAGCTATATTGCAAATAACTTTGTTCCAGAGTTCACCCATGTATATATACTTTCCTTATGGAAGTGTTTCTTAAATTCTCTGTGGCAAAGGCCCAGGACTGGACAATATTTCCAATCTATAGCAAATCATTGTTTTGTAAAAGACAAAATCACACACTTGGATGTCATAGCAATATCAAATATCTATAAAAGTCTATAAATGCTTATTCTCAGTTTCTGTACTTGCCTAGGAATGGGTTGATAGGACAAGACAGACTGGACAGCTCTACAAACTTACAAACAGGTCTAAGTGACACTAGTTTGGATCCTTTTTTTAAAATCAAAACTTTCACTTTTACATAGTCAAACATATTTCCTTCGATAGTTTCTAGACTTTGTCTCTTCAAAAAATCATTTAAGATCTGTTTCTAGGAATGATATTGCTAAGAGGGCTCTATTTAAGTCTCAAATACATGTAGATTGTTTTTCTAATTGTATCTTATCTTTTCCCCCTTTTTTGTCTGGATTTTTTGCCCACATGGGATGAAGTCCAGTGCTATTTTCTTTCAGAAGTGCTGCCGTGCTACCTTGGTCGTTGCGGAAGATATTGTGATCTGGCTCATTCAGCTGCCACTCCCTTCTAGTTTGCCTTCTTATACAGTCTGAGGCTAAAGGCAAAAATCCAGCATTCTTAGATCCAGTTGTACTATTGTTACGTATGAGATGAGGATGCCAGCAAACAGACACACCCAAGCAAGTCTTACAGCAGAGAGGTCAATATGATAAGTAGTTGTACAAAAAAATGTTTATTCTCTTAGAAAGCACAGTGAAATTGTCTGGGCGCGGTGGCTCACACCTGTAATCCCGGCACTTTGGGAGGCCAAGGCGGGTGGATCACCTGAGGTTAGGAGTTCAAGACCAGCCTGACCAACATGGTAAAACCTTATCTCTACAAAAATACAAAAAAATTTGCCAGGCATGATGGCGGGTGCCTGTAATCCCAGCTACTCGGGAGGCTTAGGCAGGAGAATCACTTGAACCCAGGAGGCAGAGGTTGCAGTGAGCCAAGATCATGCCATTGCACTCCAGTCTGGGTGACAGAGCGAGACTCCGAAAAAGAAGAAAGAAAAGAAAAAGAAAGAAAGAAAGAAAGAAAGAAAGAAAGAAGGAAGGAA
>NW_016810571.1:1814940-1849496 GCF_001698545.2 Rhinopithecus bieti
AAAGAAAGAGAGAGAGAGAGAGAGAGAGAGAAAGAAAGAAAGAAAGAAAGAAAGAAAGAAAGAAAGAAAGAAAGGAAGGAAGGAAGGAAGGAAGGAAGGGAGGGAGGGAGGGAGGGAGGAAGGAAGGAAAGAAAGAAAGAAAGCAGGCAGGCAGGCAGGCAGGCAAGCAAGCAGGCAAGCAAGGAAGATTTTGAACTAGGGACGGTGGCTCACACCTGTAATCGTAGCACTTTGAGAGGCCGAGGTGGGTGGATCACGAGATGAGGAGTTCAAGACCAGCCTGGCCAACATGGTGAAACCCCATCTCTACTAAAAATACAAAAATTACCTGGGCGTGGTGGCAGGTGCCTGTAATCCCAGCTATTCAGGAGGCTGAGGCAGGAAAATCATTTGAACCTGGGAGGCAGAAGTTGCAGTGAGCCAAGATTGCGCCACTGCACTCCAGCCTGGGTGACAGGGCAAGACTCTGTCTCAAAAAAGAAAAAAAAAGAAAAGAAAAAAGAAAGAAAGAAATATTTTGTTCTGTTGGGGTAGCTGTGAGGGGATTTCTCAAGTTCTTATATCATAAATCCCAACCAATAAGAGTAGCAGCAATGCTACTTCCGTTTGAAATGTCTCATGTATGGTGAACCCTCTTCTTGGCTGCATAACATCCAAGCATGGTTCTTTCATCTAGAAAGCTACCTAACCCATCCTAGTAGATCCCCTTCATTTGAATTAGCTAGAGTAAATTCTGTTGTCTGCAACAAAAAGCCTTGATCAAATCATATATTAAATGATCTCATATACTGAGACATTTTACTATAGTCATTCTTTTGTTTCTGTGATGCATTTTGAATGGATTCAATATCATTAAGTTCATACCAATCACACTTTGATCTTACCACGTCCTGAGATGTTTATCTTATTTTCTCTTCTTAGGAATTTATACTTTCATTTGGACTTTAAGATAATTATATCACCTTAAGTAAACAAACAGAAAGAGAAACAGAAACAAGAAACACAAACCCCAGCTGAACAAAAGTAAGAAACTTCCTTAAATCCAAGCTACAATATCTGAAGACAAAGACTGAAGGAAGAAATGGAAAGTGACTCAAAAGCTGAGGACAGTCAAACCAAAGCACTCATGGAGTCACATATTCATCACCAACTTGAGGACCTTGGAAAACTAACAAACTAATGGCACTAGGTCCAGCCAAAGATTGTGGGGGAGTGCTATATAAAAGCATATAAAAGAAATAATTAAACTCCTAAATGTCCACCCCTTCCCACATCCCCGACAGAGTTAGGCAACCACCCTTCTTCTTCCTCTGTAGGAATGGGAGGTATATTCTCTGACGAAAATGTCCTACAGAACCTTCTATGTCACCAGACATAGAAGTGGACAGAGATGAGGTCTAGGGCAGGAGTCAGCAATCTTTTTCTGTGGAGATCCAGATAGCAAATATTTTAGGTCTTATGAACGATCTGGTCTCTGCTGTAACTACTCGGTTCTGAAATTGTATCACCAAAGCAGCCATAGACAACACTTAAACAAATGGGTGTTGCTGTGTATCAAAAAACCTTTATAAAAAAGATGGTGGCCTGGATTTGGCCACTTGTTCATAATTTATAGACACCTGCTTTAGGGTGGTACCAGGAGTTTTAAGAAAAAAGTCTACATGCTGAACAGGGAAACTCTCAGCCATCTTTCTCTGACCACTTCCTCTGTTAAGTTTATTGACCACAACCCACTTTCTACTAGCCCTCATCCTCCCCTTTCCCTTGCCAAAAAAATAAATTAGTAAATAAGAATATTATTATCTCAGTCTCTTTTCCAATGGTTCCTCTAATTTTTCCAAACTCTTACTGAAAATTGATCTATTCAAACTTCCTACTTCTTGAGTACAATTTGGTGAATTATGTTTTGTTAAGAAATAGTCTCTTTTTCTAGGATTTTAGATGTATTGCCATAGGAGTTGGATGTAGGGTTTTTATGAACATTTTAATTTTTTCTGTACCTGTGAAAATATCTCCTTTCTTACGTTCAATTTTATATATTTTACTCTCATTCTTTCTTTTAAGTAGTCAAACTCACAAGAAGTTGACTTATATTATTGATCTTTTCAATGATCCAGCATCTGAATTTGTTTATTCTTCTTATGATTTGTTTCCATTTCAATAAATACTTGTTAAACAAATAAATGGCAGTCATCAGCAAATAGCTTGTTGTTATAGATCACCTGAGAGAAAACGTGTTGAGTGAGAAAGAAGGAGCCCTCTTAAGAACACCAGTATCTAAGGGTTGGGCAGAAAGAAAACAGTAACCACAAAAAAAGGAAATTGAGAAGAAACAATCTGATCTGATTAAGTTGGAGAAACACTAAAAAAGCACAGTGTCACAGACACCAAGATAAAAGTGTTTCAATAAGGAGAACCTTGTCAACAGTGTCAAATGCTGCCCAGAGGAGATTTCTTGCCTAAGGACTTAGAAGTGTTCCTTAACATGAGCTATATGTAGGATGACCCTTGCAAGGACAGTTTTATGGAGTGATAGGAGTAAAAGTCAGATTGCAATGAGTAGAAGTACAAGAAAACAGTGAGAAAGTAAAGATAACAATTGCAGATAACTCTCAAAACAGATCTTTGGGGACAGTAAGACATGCAATAGAGAGAAACTTTTATGAAGATCTGAAAATCTCAAGCATATTTAAATATGGACAGACAAAAGCCAGTCAAGGGTTGGGTGGAAGATACAGAGGATTAAATGTCATGCAGAGCACAGATGCAGGTATTAGACACACATCTGAGAAGGATGTCCCTTCCCTTATGACAACAAGGCAGGAGGATAAGATATCTGTGGGCCAGCGTGGGTGAGCATGTTTTTATAGACATAGCTGGAAGTATAAAAAAACTATAGGCTTTGAAATTGCTACAGTAAGTTTTGGCAGCAAAAGATAACTTGGGAATGGAGAAGAATGACATGTCAGCACTGAGAGCCTTGTTAAGCTTGGAGACCCCACAGTTATGAAAACACCAAGGCTAGGAGTGAGGGTTAACAGAGGCTGGATCCAGGCTTGCCTGTTGGCGTGACAGTCCCGGGTGATAACTAGTGATACTTGGGAGATTCTCACAGCTCCTCTGGCTCTGCCCACTCTGCACCAAAGCAGCCACAACTCAAAAGCTTTCTCTTCTACCTTTTCTACAGAAGGAAAAGAAATAAGCCTCTACTGCACTTACTGGAATAAATTCCCTTTCTGTCTCTCAGGGCCAACTTTTAAATTGTGGGCTTGAAGAGTGAAGAATCCTAAGGTCTCCTTCCTTGTACTGAGATGGGACTGTTCCCTTGACCCCCTTCATGGGCAGAAACTGGAGTGGCTCCTTTCACTCAGTCGGCCTCTGGCCACTCCCCGCAAGAGGAAGCAGGCAAGCAAGCAAGTCCAGGAAGTGGAGGGAATGAAGGCTGGAACCAGCCAGTCGCTCCTCTCTGGTGGGAGCAGGCTCTGTGCTGCCCTGCAGCGTCCAAGTCCCTGTCCTCCCGGCACCTGAGTTCTTACCCAGTGTCCAGAAAAATTCAGGTCATGCAAATGGAGTGAAGGGTAGTGTATGTGGAGGATTTTATTGGGTGATGGCTGTCATCAGGATGGGAGTCGGAAAGGGGATGGTGCAGAAAGAAGATGATCTTTCCCTAAGCCACACCTCTGAAGTTAGCCATATCTATCTATAGTCTCAACACTCAGCCACTTGTATCCTTGACATTCAGCAGCTTGGATCCCTGACGCCCAGCCACTTGCATCCCCAGCCCCTTGCACTGACTACTTGCACCAGCCACTGTGTTGCTCTGCCAGTTGAAGTCTTTTTATGGGCACAGGATAGGGGCATGGCAGGCCAGAAAAGCAACATTTGGGCAAAGAAATGGGGTCAGCTGTTTGCACTTAGGGTCATGGTTCTTGGCTTAACGGTGGGGTCTAATGGGGAGCCTGGAGCCCAGCCATTCTACATCATCTCCCCCCTCTGAAGAGGCACATCTAATTGCCGTTAGAATATGGACAACGACCGGTCTTAGCTACTTCCTGCTGAAAGGAGACATTGTTTGGGGAAAATGGCAATCTGATTCCTTCCAGAGATTTACCTAAGGATCCCTGGCGAAAGGGAGCCATGGTCCGAGGCTCTGGCTGCCTGCCTGTTTGGAGCCTTGATGGCCTCCAGGCAAGAGAAAAAACAAGCTTTACAAGGTTAAGTATGCATGGGTCAAACATGTGTACTATGCAAGGAAAGAATTTAGTGCCAAAGATTACAGAAATAAGAAGTGAAATGTACTAACGACATTGTACCCCAAGCTGTCTCACCCTGGTGAAAAAAATTAAGTCTTGTATAGGAGCGGTTAAACTTTGAGAGAGGGAACTGTGGTGGTTAACAGGTGAACGTTAGGAATTCTGGGGTTCATGGGCTTGCACTATGGTCATTAAAGCTTCTGCCTCTTTCTTAGATCTAAAAGACCAAGGTGGCCACTTTCAGGAGATTCTCTAAAGTACTATCTAGACCCAGGGTCTGTTTCTGAGTATAAACTGGAGATGATAAAGTTTGTTGGTTGCCCATTCTGAAAGGCAGCGAATTTGAGGCATCCCTCATTCCCTTCGTTCTTTCAGCAAAAACTTGGGGTGTGAGGGAGAAAGAAAGAGGGTGTTCCCCCCTTTTCTTTTCTGTCTTTATCTCTGAGTCCCAGTGACCTTGGCAGATGCCACCCATGGGTGCCAAAGCGGCTTGCACCCACGAAGCAGGGGGGCCTAGGGGGTGGAGTACCCACTCTTATCCACATATGCCTTATCTCCCCTGCTGTCAACAACCTTTGAGTTCCCTGAGCCTCACCTATGCCATGGAGCACGGCCTCCTTCCATGAAGCAGGGTTTTCGTTGGCAGGAATTGATCCCGCCCTTTTACGCTGTGCCTGTTACCTGGCTTTGGATCCCTCAGATCTCATTTTCCTTTCCAGGACCTCAACCTGAAGCTTGGAATTAAGTTTGAGATTAAAAAATGGTATCTGAAGGGCCGCAGAGATTCACTTAGATTAAGTCCCATGGGCGTTGGCAAATTTACAGCTACCAACCACCAAGGGTTGCGCCTCTGTCGTTTTCCTATCGTAAGCAGAGTGCTGAGGTAGGAAGAGAACCCTCTGCCTTAGAAAAGCAGAAAAACAACTTAAAGGGCAGAAGGGCAGTGGGGTGCGGGTGAAGGAAGAGCCTCTGCTCTGTGGAAATGGGTTCCTTTTATCCCTTCCCCACTTCAGATCAGCTAGACCTCCATAAAGGGAAACAGAGCCAATATTCCTTTTACCGGGTGGAAAGAGAGAGATGGCAGGGTCTTGAAAAAAAGGCAGATCCGACAGGTCCGCATGTTAACTAACCATCTGTTGCATGCCGGACGGGTCCCCAGATGAGATGGGATTGTTCCCTCGGCCTCCTTTGTGGGCGGAAACTGGAGTGGCTTCTTTCCGTCAGTCCGCCGCTAGCCACTCCCCACGAGAGGAAGCGCGAGAGCCAGAGACTGCGAGAACTGGAGGTAACAAACGCTGAATCTGGCCGGTCGCTCCTCTCTGGCGGGAGCAGGCTCTGTATGGTCCGCAGCAGCGTTCAAGCCTCTGCCCTCTTGGCACCTGGGTTCTTGTCCGGCGTCCAAGAAAACTTAGGTCCCATGAACGTATTGAACGGTAGGGTAGTGTATGTGGAGGATTTTATTGGGTAATGGCTCTCAGTGGGATGGGAGTGGGAAAGGCCATGGTGTGGAAAGAAGATGATCTTTCCCCGGAGCCACACCATCTGAAGTTAGCCGCTTCTATCCTGAGTCTCCAACACTCGGTCACTTGTATCCGCAATGTTCAGCAGCTTGTATCCCTAATGCTCAGCCGCTCGCATCCCCAACCATTTGCGTCACCTGTTTGTGTTGCTCTGCCTGCTGAAGTCTTTTTTATGGGCACAGGATAGGGGCATGGCAGGCCAAAAAGCAACATGTGGGTGGAAAACCAGGGTCAGGTGTTTTCACTTAAGGCCGCGGTTCCAGGTTTAAGGGTGGGGCTTAGCCAGGAGCCCAGCCATTCTGTATCACTACTTTGGAGTGGCGACACTGGGATAGGCAGCCTCTGATAAAACTATCCTTGACCTGAAAAAGTTAGAGATAAGAAGGACATGAACTGAGATGGGTCTTTTGCCACATGAGCCAGGTCTTATTTTTCTTTATTGCTATAGAAATTGTTCATCTCGGCTTTATTTTCTGTGAATTATTATTCAATTTTATAAAAGAAACACAAACATGTTATGTATGTTTATATGTGTGTGCATGTTTACATGTGTGTGTGTATATATACACACACACACACACATATATATTTATATATATATTCTGTGCAAAGATCCTGTAGTCAAATAGTTACATGCATAGGAAAAAGACTCAATGGATATATGAAATATGATAGTAGAAACTGAAAACTTTTCTTCTTCATATTTGAGCCATGAACATGTACTCATTTGTAATGAGAAGAAAATCAATAAAATGTATTTTTTAAGTCAACACATTTGAACAAATATTTTTCTAGCGGCCACGTTCAAAAATAAAACCATATTCTGGTCTCATTCCTTTGCATTCAGGAAGCACTTTTCAAATATATCTTCCACGTTCCTGATTTGATTTTCATAGAATAATTCTGCTTTGAATGAATTTTTAAATTCCATTAGAGCTTGTTTACTTACCTGAAATTCTTTCCTCATCTAATTTCTTTATAATTTCTGCTTTATCTCAATCTGTTCTCTTCTCAGCTCAAATTTCTTATCATTCATCTTTCCTGTCATTTATCCATGTTTCCTTGAGCCCTGAGAGTACAAGGCACATGCTGGTGAATAGTTTCTTCTGTTTATTGCGGTAGTATTTTAAAAACAATATTTCCTTCTTTTTTTTTTCTTTATGCTATAGCATTACTTCATAGGCTCCCTACTGGTTTGCATTTAATTTCCTCATCCTTAAATGATAGGAGATACATCAAATACTATTTATTCCAAGATAAGGCATTCTGCACACTGCTTGCAAGCTGTTAAATGCAGGGTCTGGGATCTGAGCCTCCAATTTTGAACCAGTTCAATGATTCCCAGCATTCTGGGAAGAGTGGGCAAGAGGAAGTTCCCCTCAGCTGGGAGGTGTTTTGGTTTTCAGTGGAGTCTGTACGCTGGGGGCCAGAGAGTATAGCTTGACTTCCTTTTAATTTCTTTGGTAAGAAGTCCTAACCCAGTGGTGAGAAGACCCTCCATTGCCACCATGCTCAAGAACTTCTGGTAACAGCCCTTGACCCCCTGACCTCCAGCTAAAATTTCTTCTCACCTCCTCTGATTACTTTCCAGTGCCACCCCCTGCAACTTCAGAGAAGAAACTGACTCTAAACAGAGTTTGATCCCCAGCCACTGCTCTGGTGGAACTGAAAGGTTTCCATGTGGAAGCCCCTGACCACCACCACTCAGTTCAGGTGAGGGACCTGAGTCCTTTCCCCTTTTTTTTTTTTTCCTTTTTCTGAATCGTATTCCTTTTTTCCTTTTTCTGAGTTCTTTATTTTGATGTTTTTTCCTTTTTCAGCCACTGCTGAGCCCTTAGTATGGTGTTGATGCCTGTGCCCTGGACCTCCCACACAGCTGCTCGTAGATCTTTCCTTCCTCTTGTTCTGGGGTGTCACCCTTGCATCCTTCCTACTCAGTAGCTGCTACAGTCCTCATCACAGTTGTCCTGTAGCTCAGTCTGCAGAGACACTTCTAAGAGAAGAGTTTGCCCACCTTACATCCTGTCTCCAACTCCACTGCTTGTCTCCAGCTGAGGGGTGCTCATGGAGTTTAAAATTCCTGATTTCTGTCATGTATCACGCCCTGTTGACATTTTTTTCACATAAACCCATCAATATTTTATCTAGAAGAAACCACTGTACATTTCTAATATGTCATTCATATTCTCCTAGCTGTAGTAAGAATGCAGATATGGTGCCTAAGTTTGAGGCAGGAGAATAGGATCTGGAGGCAGGAAATCTAAGGCCAATTCATGCTAACTTCCTAGAACTAAATTGAAAGGAAAATCCCAAATTTTCACACTGAAGTAACAAAAGGACTGGATGCCACTCACTTTGCAACCCCGCCACCCCTTCTGCACTGCAGATGGAAATATTAAAGTACCTCTGATTGGTTGCTTTCCACAATCAGTCAGATGTTTGCATAGGAGTGTAACTTTGTAACTTCATGTTAGCCTCTGATGGTTGCTTTCTGCAACCAATCAGACTGATTGAGGGCCACCACTTCATTTGCATGGGGCGGACGCCAGTGGCCAATGGGAAACCTCTAGAGGGCATTTTGACCCCAGAAGATTCTGTAACTGGGGCTCTTGAGCCACTGCTTGGGCCTGCTCCCACCTTGTAGAATGTACTTCCATTTTCAATAAATCTCTGCTTTTGTTGCTTATTCCTTCCTTGTTTTGCTGTGTATTTTGTCCAATTCTTTGTTGAAAATGCAAAGAAACTGAACAACTTGCAGTCAAGACCCTTTACCGGTAACATATTTTGGAGAGCCAACCAGGAAATAAGCCCAAAGTTGGGGATTTATTTTTCTCCTTGCCCCTTTTCTTCTCTGCTGCATACAGGGCAATCTTTCTTTTTCTCCCTCTCTTTTCCTTTCCAACTCAGGACACTCGATGGACAGCACCTAAGCACAGAGGCAACTGCGAGTTGCTGGCCAGGGCCACTCTCTGTTGAAACAGAAAAGTTTCCACGTGGAAGCCCCTGACCACTACCCAATTCAGGTGAGGGACCTGAGTTCTTTCCCTTTCTTTTTTTTTCCTTTTTCTGATTTCTATTCCTTTTCCCCTTTTTCTGAGTTCATTGTTTTTTCCTTTTTCAGTGTTTCGACAGCTGTTTCCTAGTAGCTCCCTGGTAAGTGAGGGCAACTGGCTGGGGCCACTCTCCGGTGCTGTCTGAAGGCCAAGGAATGAACAAGGATGACTTCCCTGCCCAAAAAAGGAAAAGACTGTTTTCTACCCTTTCTGGTTATAGTCGCTGGTCCTTATGTGTGATGCAGCTGGCAGTGGCAGCTTGTCTAGGGCGAACTCACACATGTTTCAGGCAACTTGAACCTTCTTTTCTTATCCTAAATTCTTCCCTTCCTCTACTTGACTGGCAAAGGACAAAAAAACCCACCTAGCTATGCAAAAAAGGTTGTACAACTAGTTGTTTAAAGCGAGAGATGTTTAGGACAAGTCAGAGGGTCCAGGCATGTTGTAGGTGGTGTATGTGGGTCATGGGTTGAGGAGAGTCATGAGAAAGGGAATTTATGCAGGAACTGATGAGTGGGTTTATTGCTTAAATCTAGAGTTAAAGGGTTGCTTTAAGTGGGATAGAAAAACCTTGAGGAAAGTTCACAGTACGTCATCAGTGGTGAAGGAAAACAATCCAAAGTGGTGCCAGCACCCATCGAAGGTCAGAGGCATTTGATGGACTAAGTCAGGGCCCTAAACTGAGGGCACCCCTGGGGACCCCAGTCAGGGCCTAGAATTTTTCCAGGGGGCATGACCCAGGTAAAATTTGGGTCACTTGATAAACCCTCCACTTTTCAAAGTCCTCTTCTCTTTTCCAGGCCACTATGGACAACTCTGAATCTATTCCACCTGATTCCTAGCTTGACTACATCCTCCACCACTGGAAGCAATTTGACCCTGACAATCTAAAGAGAAAAAGTGTATATATATTTTCTGCAATACTATCTGGCCCCATTATGAACTGCCCAGCCAAGAACAATGGGCAGTCAACGGTAGCCTTCATTACGACACCATCCTGCAATTAGACCTGTTTTGCAAGAGGCTGGGCAAATGGTCAGAAATCCCATATATATAGGCTTTCATGACCCTATACCAAAACCTAACAATCTGCAAAACTCCCAGAACCCACCCCCTAAAGGAAGGTTCTAAGGCACAGCTAGATATTATAGATGACCCCATTTTACAAGGACCACCTGTCTCTCAGGGTGAACAGCAACTGCCCCCATATAGCCCCTTGCCAAGTGCTGCTGAGGCTAAAACCCAAGAGCAAATACTGGGGACCCTACTAAGTCCCCCTCACACTTGGAAGGGAACACCTTATTCAACTCTCCCTCCAGCCCTGCTACCCCTTAGGGAAGTAGCAAGAACTAAGGGGCCCCTCCTAGTGCAGGCCCCCTTCTCTATAACTGATATACAACAATGTAAGGGGAAGCTATTCTGAGAATCCTAGGAAATGTCCAGATGGGTTCCAAACTTTGAACTTAGCCTTTGAACTCTCATGGAGAGATGTTCAATTCATTTTAGAACCTGTTGCATTCCCTCAGAAAAGGAACAAATCTTTGAGGCCACTCCCCCGCCTCCACCCAAGAAGTGGATGAATTATTCACTCCAAACCCTCAGGACAATCGCCGGAGCCCAGATACAGTTCCCACTACTCATGCTAATTGGGACTATAACACCCCCATGGGAATGAACGACCAGGCTAAATTTCTTGAGGCTCTCCTTGGAGGAATGAGAAAGGGAATAACTAAGCCAGTATATTATTATAAAGTAAGAGAGGTTACACAAGGCAAGAAGGAAAATCCAGCCGTGTTTTACGGGAGGCTGGAGGAAGGCTTTAAGAAATATACTAATCTGGACCGGGCGCGGTGGCTCACGCCTGTAATCCCAACACTTTGGGAGGCTGAGGTGGGCGGATCACGAGGTCAAGAGATCAAGACCATCCTGGCTAACACAGTGAAACCTCGTCTCTACTAAAAATACACAAAATTAGCCGGGCATGGTGGTGGGTGCCTGTAGTCCCAGCTACTAGGGAGGCTGAGGCAGGAGAATGGTGTGAACCTGGAAGGTGGAGCTTGCAGTGAACCAAGATTGTGCCACTGCACTCCAGCCTGGGCGACAGTGAGACTCTATCAAAAAAAAAAAAGGAAGAAGAAAGAAAGAGAGAGAGGAAGGAAGGAAGGAAGGAGGGAGGGAGGGAGGGAGGGAGGGAAGGAAGGAAGGAAGAAAGAAAGAAAAAAAGAAACTAATCCAGACCCTTCTTCTCCCCAAGGCAAAATATTAATGGTGTAGCATTTCATTAGTCAATCCACCCCAGTTATCAGACATAAGCTCCAAAAGCTACAGATGGGGCCACAAACTAATCAAAATCAACTTCTTAATATCATCTTTATGGTGGTATTATGACCCTGAGGAAGGAAAAAGGGAACAGAATAAAGAAAAACAGCCAGCCAAATTTATGGCAGACATCATTGTTGATGCTCTGAATGCCCAAAAAGCGTTTAAGGGAAACCCAAAAGGCCATAAACCACCACCCTTTTCCACAGGGTGGATGGAAAACTGGTTGCAGAAAGCAATGAATCAGACGTTTGTATGGGAGTGTAACTTTGTAACCTCACTTCAGCGTCTGATTGGTTGCAGAAAGCAACCAATCGTAATGATTGTAGGCCACCACTTCATTTGCATGGGGTAAACACCAAGTGGCCATAATGGGCTCTTAATGGCAGCAAAGGCTTTTGCTTCAAAAGCAAGAAAAATGGGCACTGGGCAAAGGAAGGTACTCAGCTTCCATCAGGCTCCTGCCATCAATGGGAAGGCACCAGTCGTGACCCCTGACACTGGAGAATTGACTGCTCCTGCTCCCACTGAGGGGCTCAGTCAGGCAAAACTCTAGCAGTGCAAAGGGAGGAATTAGATGAAGACTGAGAGGGCCCAGTGTCTTCCTCACTGCCCCTTTCCTGGAACACCGTAATTACTACTTAGGATCCCCAGGTAACTTAGAACATCGGGGCACTCCAATTCAGTTTCTTTTCAATACAGGGGTGAATTACCCTGTCTTTACTGCTTCCATAGGAAAATTTTCCTCCTGGTCCATGGGTGTTATGGGATTGGAAGGAAAGTCACAAACAAGATTCTTTACCTCTCCTTTGATTTGTCAATTTGAGAAACAAATCTTCCACAGAAATTTCCAGTAGTACCAAGCTGCCCAGTCCCCCTGTTTGGAAGAGATATTATGGTTAAAAGCATCCAGCCTGTTGCCCAGGCTGGAGTGCAGTGGCGCAATCTCAGCTCACTGCAACCTCAGCGAGGTTCAAGCAATTCTCCTGTCTCAGCCTCCCGAGCCTTAGACTGATCCAGTTCTCCTCGCTTGCTTGCTGTTCCAAGAATAATGTAAAATGTGCTGGGAATGGAACATCCTGAAATATGGAGGGACTGGGCAGAGCAGCCTGAGCTCTGTTTCTGTTCAAAACCTGCCCCTAGAAACAAAATGTCCTTCAGTGCTTTAACCCAGCATGTCATGTCCATGGGGCAATACATGGGAACACAGGGAAGGGTGTTCTGGGGTCCCTCAGCTGCAGTGCTAGCAGGGCACACACAGACAAGACTGTCCTCTCCAGGCAGCTTTCCTGAGGCTCATAGGATCGGCACATCATGAACACTAGGCTTCTGCTGTCCCTTGATGCCTATTAAGGAATAAATCAATTTCATGTGACTTGCGTGCATGGTGTGTTCTGTCTCACCAGACTCAGACAAGTTGGTAACCAGTGCAGTGAATTGGCTTCACAGTGATTCTGCTTCACAGTACCCTGTTCTTCTATCCTGAAAGAACTCTTGGGTGATATACGCACTGAGTACCACTGGCTGTCGGAGTCATAAAGGCACCTTGCCACTCTCCCCTTTGTCTACTCCAGGCCACTTGCCACTGAGCAATGCACTGGCATCTCATCCCCTCAGCATCACATCTGCTCATGCAGCTGCTTTAGTCTTTCAGATTCAAAGCAACACAGACCCTCTGGGCTTCAAAGCAACTCTGTATTCCCAGCCCAACCATTTCTTATATTCGTGGCTAAATAATGCTATTGCACCACGAATGTCTTACTTTTCTTTAGTGAAAACACCATTCGGATTTTATTGGCTTCTCCCTTTCTCCCTGCAACAGAGACATGAATCCAAGTTAGGCTGATGGATTGTAGTAGTGAGGAGCCATGGGCCAAGTGAAAGACTTTAGAATTAATTTACTCATTGTATTAATCAGGGTTTTCCAGAGGGACAGAGCCAATAGGATTTTTATAGATATATATGAAGGAAGGATATATATATCATATTTTTAGTATTATAATTTATAATATTTTTATTATATATTATATTTTGTTTTTGATGATGGAGGTCTACTGGTAGGCTGCAGTGGTATGATCTCAGCTCACTGCAACCTCTGCCTCCCGAGTCCAGGTTCAAGCAATTCTCCTGCCTCAGCTTCTCGAATAGCTAGGATTACAGGAACGTGCCACCATGCCCAGCTAAATTTTGTATTTTTTTTAGTGGAGCTGGGGTTTCACCATGTTGGCCAGGCTGGTCTTGAACTCCTGATCTCATGACCCACCCACCTCGGACTCCCAAAGTGCTGGGATTACAGGCATGAGCCACAGCACTCGGCCATATATAAATTTTTATATATGCATACATAGTACATATATATTATATGTAGCAGATATATGAATTTATTAGAAAAAACTCATGTATTGGTTTATTAGAAAATACTTACATCCTGACAAAGCCAAGAGTATTTATATATATATAAATATATATGTAGGATATATATATAAATTTTTATATATACGTATATGGTGCACCTTTATATGCATATATGAAAATATGTATATGTGTACCATATATATGAGTTCCTTAGAAAAAAACACATTTATTAGTTTATTATATGAGTTTATTAGAAAAAATCAGCTCACATTATTACACGGCAAAGTCCGATGATGGGCCATCTGCAAGCTGGGGAAAGAGAGAAGCTGGTAGCAGCTTAGTCCAAGTCCTCAAGTCTCAAAATTAGGTAAGCTCATAGTGCATCCTTCAGTCTGAGGCCAAAGGCCAGGAAAACCCCAGGAGGCTGCTAGTGCAAGTCTTAGAGTCCAAAGGCCAAAGAACCTGGAGTCTGATGTCCAAGAGCAGGAGGAGCAGAAGAGTTCGGCACTGCACTGGGAAAGAGAGAGAACAAACTCAGCAAGCTGCTTATGCCCCTTATTTCGCCTGCTTTGGTCTAGCCACGCTGACAGCCTATTGATTGGTGCTCACCCACAGTGGGGGCGGGTCTTCCTCTCCCAGCCCACCAACTCAAGTGTCAATCTCCTCTGGCAACCCACTCACAAACACACCCAGAAACTATGCTTCACGAGTCATCTAGGCATCCCTCAATCCATCACATCACCTAATATTAACCATCACATCACCTAATATTAACCATCACCCTCACTCATTAACTTATTTATTCGTTTATCCATTCAAAGGAAATATTTGTTGAATGCCCTTTATATGTCAAGCATTGTGGTAGACCCTGGGGGCATGGCATCTTTCTTCCCAGTGGGACCTTGGATTTTATTGTTTTTTATTTTTTAATTTTTAAAATATTATGTTTAGTTGGCAAATAATAATTATACGTATTTATAAAGTACCATGGGATGTTTTGATGTATGCAACATTATGGAATAATTAAATCCAACTAATGAAATATTTGTTACCTCACATGCTTACCATTTTTTACTGTGTAGTATGAACACTTAAAATCTACTCTCTTAATAATTTTGAAATATACATTATGATTAACCGTAGTCACCATGCTGTGCAACAGATCTCAAAATAATTGGGTCAAATTTGGGTACCCAACTCTCTGGGCCACCAATAAATTCTCTCCCACAAGCTTTCTCAGTCTCTTATGCAAAAGTATTCTAAGCAATAACACCAGAATAAACTCAGAACATTCTAGTTGTGTAAGGAGTCCCGTAGTCTGTCTTACAGCACCTTTTATTAGCATCTATGTGCCTTCAGAACAGGGATCATATCTTCATCAACCAACCATCCTCTAAAGGAGTATTTTTATAAACTGTAATTTTTCAATATCATATGAGACCATCTTTCAAGACATGGTCTTGGACCAACTGAATTAGATCACTTAGGATTTTTTTAAATTAATGAAATACTTACATCCTGCATCAGAATCACCGAGGATGCTTGAAATGCAGATTCCTGGACCAAATCTTGAACCTTCTAATGTTGAATCTGGAGAGTTCCACAGGACACTCTGCGAAGCATCCTAGGGCATTTTTAACATGCTCCTTGGTGATTCTGAGGCACGTGAAAGTCAGGTAGGTTCTTCATATCTGCATCTGTTCACACATAGGAAATCTGCAAAACTTTATTTTAAATAAAGATTATGTCATTGCTTAAAAGAAAAACTTGACAATAATTGCTCTAAAACACGCAACCCAAGGGTGCAGTGTGAGATGAACTAAGAATTGAGATGAAATCATCAAATCGTTAGGAGAATAAAGCAAAATAAACATGGAGGTGAGCGGAAGTTAGGAAAGAGGTATCCATAGAAGTGCAGCCAAACCTAAGTCGGAGGAACCAAGTTTGTGTGGCCCTCTGGGGTCTTGATCTAAAGGCTTTAGCCAAGTAGTGAGCTCAGAGAATTTTGGAAGCCTCTACTGAGTGGTCCAGACAAAGCTGCAAAGACCATGTTAGGGAGCAGCTGGATCCCCTTTGAAAGACTGGAGATTCTACCTCGTTATTGTGTCTCTGCTGACCTTCAAGGAACTGTGCCCATTTTTGCCAAAGCCACATCTGAGCTGAGAACAGGAGCATGAAGGCGAACAGGTAAGCCAGTGTCTCCCCTGCTCTTATCATTCTCATCTGTAAAGCAAAGGAGTTGAGCCAGGTGTCTCTTCTATGTCTCTGTCAGGAGCAGCATTTGGAACCTGGGGAAAAGTGGTCAGCCTGCCAATGGAACTTGAGCATCCATTGATCCCATCAATATAGACTCAGATGCAAAGATATTTCTGCATTCACATAAATCAGAAAAATAAAAATTAACTGTTGAGCCTCCTAGGGAGAGAAGAGCATCAAGGAAAAAGCAGTATTTGTGGTTCTTCTGCTCCATAAGTACTTCTAGAAAACAAATGACTGACTTCAAAGAAATGAAGGGATTCCTTGTATCTCATGAAGAGGCTTCCTGTCTAGCAGAGAGGTGGAGAAAATGCAGTCATCACTGCCAATTCCAGATCATCTTTGAGAGGAGGGGACACGTCTGTGCAGGATCTGGCTCCCTTAGAGATAAAACCAGCTTGAGGAAGAGCCAGCAGTCTGATGAGTAGCCCCAGCTCACTTGGAGAAACCATTTTCACTGAAATTTTTTGGAGACCGGATCTGGATTCCAGAGTAACTTTGTGAGGTGCTACTATAAGTAATGAATGGATATTTGCCAAATGTTCCAGAATTTACAGAAGTGAGTGTTGAAAATTCTTTTTTGTAAATTTCTCCAGAGTCTGCACCAGATCTTAATCCTTGAGTGAGATTTGAGATTTACAAACAGGCAATAGACAGTTGGAAACAGGGAAGGTGAATCGGGTCAGTGCCCAAGCCCGGTAATTGGGGTCATAAAAAGGTGACACTTTCTCTATAATGAGGATGCATCACTTTTATGATAAATCAAAGTTAATTTTTAAAAATCAGACTGCTTTCATTATGTGACTCAAATTAGCCTTGAAAGTAATCTGCCAAGAAGAAAGAAAGATGGCTGATAGCAACAGCAGCACCATTAGAATTCACAGACAGCTGCCCATGGTGATGATATTGTAGGAAACAGTCCTCACTAGAAATACTGGCAGTTTATTTTAAAAGGTCTTCATAGAGTTCTGAAACACACACCCTGTTCAGAGACACTCCATCACCCGCATCACCGCCATGAACCACCTCCACTCAGGAAACTTAAGATCCTGAAGCATCGAAATCCTCAGTGGTACTTTGCTGCCTCGACTAGCTCAAAACACATCTCACCCCACTCAGGGGGGAGGCCCCAGTATAGTCTTGGTATTGAGGAAGGTAACAGAGACTGGAGGGAAGCCAGGGGATCAGACTGACTTCCTAGTGTGAGGGCTATACATAAATGGATGTTAATGAACAGAAAAAGGCCCAGACCATGCCAACAGCCTCCTTCCTAGCCCCTCTGGCACTGGTCTCGCCTGTCCTGCATACAATCCCACAGCACTCTCAGAGAGACTCTCTGACAGTCAGGTCACACCGCAAGTCACAGGTTCAAAGCTTATAAGGGTCTCATCACTTTTCCAGGAGAAAATACAAGCCCACTTGCATGGTGCACGAGACTTTCTCCACTGCTTCCCTGTTAATATAGCTTGGATATTTATTTGTCCCCTCCAAATCTCATGTTGAAATTTGAACCCCCATGTTGGAGGTGGGGCCTGATAGAAGATGCTTTGGTCATGGAGGTGGATGCTTCATGAATGACATGATGCCTTCCCTGCATAATGAGTGAGTTCTCACTTTGTTAGTACATGAGAGAGCTGGTTGTTTTTTAAGAGTGCAGCACCTCTCCCCTCTCTCTCTTGCTTCCTCTCTCATCCTGTGACACACTAGTTCCCCTTCCTCTTCTGCCATGATTGGAAGCTTCCGGAAGCCCTCACCAGAAACAGATGCTGGTACCATGCTTCTTGTACAGCCTGCAGAACTGTGAGCCAAATAAACCTCTTTTCATTATAAATTGCCCAGCCTCAAGTATTGCTTTATAGCAGCACAAAATGGACTAATACATCTGTCTTACCTGGTCACCTGCCACCCTTTCACACCTTATACTAAAGCCATACTGACGTATCTATAGTTTCCTTGTGAACTTGTGAGTGTGCTGTTCTTTTCCTCTCAATAATTTTCCATGTGATTCTTGCCTTCTACTCAAGGGATATCCCGAGGCAAACTGTCCTTTCATTACTGGCCCCATACATGTGAAGAGAGGGAAGCTGAATGATTTCTTTAAGGACCAGTTTGGAAACAGCACCAGTTCCCAGATGCCATAAAATAAGTTTTGTCCTGGTCTGATTTCTGCCTGAACTCACTGCTGAAACCTGTAATAAGATGCCTCTCACTCTACCAACTGTCTCTACATGGAGCCTGGGGACTCACACGTCAAGTTCTGACCAAAGTTCTAAATCCAAGCAGATCCCTATAAGTAATTCATCTGGACACATTCACTTGGACAATTCACCAAGAGAGCGAATTGGGTCAGTTTCACTATGCTTGTGGGTCTTAAGACTGGCTGTACATTAAAATAGGTCTAGGAAATATTTTTAATGTAAAGCCAATGAATTAGACACTCGGAAACTTAGCTTGAGCATCTATTACATTTTCAAAACTCCAAAGGAAATTCTAATATATGACCATATTGAGAACCATTGCATAGTTTCCTCAACTTCCTTCTGCTTGGCTCCCTTTTTCTCTTTATTATTGCCCCGATACCTTCTATGTGCCTCACCCATCCTTCTGTGACAGAGCCTAGCTCACCCAATCACAATTATCCAGTGGAAATAAAACTAGGAATTGAGTTGGGGTTACATGATAGGTAGAATTCTAGGCTCTAGAAACACCATTCGGTCACATTCAATAAAATGCACCACCCGGCTTTTCACAACCACCTGGTTGGTTTCTCCCTTTGGAAGGAATTAGGCCAGACTCAAAAGAAGCTGATTTGACAGATGGATATCACGTAGGGTTTCAGAAAACTGAGGCTGCTGGGCTAATAAGGTACTTATTACTTAGAATGGCCAAAAGCACAGATCCAAGTTTGAAATGAAAAGACCTGTCTGTAGGAGGGTTCTAGAGAGAGAGAATGACTGTATTAGATCCAAACAAGGGGAACCAAAAGGAGAGAGAGAGAGAGACAGAGAACAGAGATCGGAGGTAAGAAGACCAGTATGATAAAGCAAATGGGGGTTGTACCAGCTTGATATTGAGTGGTGAGAGTTTACTGGGAAGGGACTTGAAAGAACATTGTAGGGTAATGTACATATTCTGTGTCTTGGGCCAGGTGCAGTGGTTCATGCCTGTAATCCTAGCACTTTGGGAGGCCGAGTTGAGCAGATTACTTGCGATCAGGAGTTTGAGACCAGCCTGGGCAACATGGGGAAATGCCATTTCTACAAAAAATACAAAAGTTAGCCAGGTGTGGTGGCACTTGCCAGTAGTCCCAGCTACTTGGGAGGCTGTGGTGGGAGGATTGCTTGAACCTGGGAGGCAGAGGTTGCAGTGAGCCAAAATTATGCCACTGCATTCCAGCTTGGGAGACAGAGTTACACCCTATTTCAAAAAAAAAAAAAAAAAAAAAAAGGCTGGAAACCATCATTCTGAGCAAACTATCACAAGGACAGAAAACCAAACACCGCATGTTCTCACTCATAGGTGGGAACTGAACAATGAGAACCCCTGGACACAGGATGGGGAACATCACATACTGGGGCCTGTCGTGGGGTGGGAGGAGCAGGGAAGGATAGCATTAGGAGATATACCTGATGTAAATGATGAGTTAATGGGTGAAGCACACCAACATGGCACATGTATACACATATGTAACAAACCTACACATTGGGAACTTAAAGTGTAATAAAAAAATTTTTTTTAATTCTGCATCTTGATTGTGGTTATGCAGGTACATTCACTTGTCAAAACTCATCATTTGGATGACTTTTATAGTATGTCAATTATTCATCAGCACACTTGATCAATGTTTTAATTAGGGAAGAAGAAATAGGCGAATAAGTTTTAAAGGGTTATAAGTGCCCAGAGCCCACTATATTGACAATAATTGAGGGCAAAGGGGAAATCCAGAAGGTTGTTCTGTTCCTCCCTCTCTCAAAATATCAGAAAAATCATATCTCAGAGCTGAATTACTTTTCTGAAGTATATTCCACAGAACACTAATTTCATGAGTTGCTCCTTGAATCAAAAGAATCTGAAGTCAAATAAATTTTGGAATAGCTCATACTTTATCCACTTCTTGGATGATCCCAACATATATTAGACCAGTACTGTCTAGGAATATTATAATGCAAGTTCCATTAGCAATTTAAAATTTTTGAGAAGCCATATTTTTAAGTCAATTTAGGTTTAATAAAATATTTATTTTATACCTATAAATACACACACATACACACACAAACACACAGGAACAGAGAGATTTATCACAAGGCATTGGCTCATATAATTAATTATGAAGGCAGAGAAGTCCCAAGATCTGTATTTGGCAAGCTGGAGAGCCAGGAAAGTCAATACAGTATAGTACCAATCTGAGTCCATGTTTCGAGGCAGAAGACCAATGTTCCACCTTGAAGATGGTCAGATACAGAAAGAAAATTCTTTATTGCTCAACCTTTTATTCTATCTAGGCCTTCAACAGATTGGATGTGGCCCACCCACATTAGGGAGTTTAATCTGCTTTCTGTGGTTTTCTGAGGCAAATAGTAATCTCATCCAGAAACACCCGGAGATCGTGTTTAACCAGACATCCATGTGCCTGTTCAAGTTAACAATAAAATAAACCACATTTACATGTTTTTACACTTAACAGCACATCTCAACATAGATGAGCCACATATCAAGTACTAAACAGCCACTTGGCTGATGGCCACCATATTGAAAGTAGAGCATTAGAGTAGTAAAGGCTCTGAGAAGACTTAGAATAAAGAAACGTCTTTAATGTTGTTTAATCCAGTGTGTTCAAAATTTACTTGACTGCAGGACCCTTACTTCCTTTTATTGATTGAACAATTGATTGATTGATTGATTTTTACCGGTTTAATTTATTATTATTTTGTTCTACAGCAACACACTTTAGAAATATCAACCTAGTTCATAGTCCATAAAGTGGAGGCCCAAAAATTAGAAATAACCTACAGATGAGTTTTAGTTGCTTTTTTGAGTGATTTTAAAAAAAATTTTTTTGAGTCATTTAAGCCAGCTTTTAAAACTTAGGAGAGTTTACATATAAATCTGGATTTGTAATTTAAAAGTGGAAACACCTGATCACACTGAATCTGTATTTCCTCATGGCAACAATAGGCTAAAGTTGAGTGTCTGCTGCTGTCTTTTTCATGGGGTGGGGAGTGGAATGGGCTCAGAGGCACACAGCTCAGGGCATCCACACTAATGCTCCAATGCACTTATGCATACCCACACCTGGGCACTGCATCCATGAGAGTTACCTACTTGCCCTGTTAACAATTAAGTGCACATGCCCGGATCAAGCTCAGTCATCCCACTTTCGGATACATAAATTTAAGCCTAGAGAGTTTAATTTAGGTCATTCACCTAAAGTCATTTCATGAGTTAATGGCAGAGCAAGAACCATTCCCCGTTTCTCCCGATGGTTCTATATGCTGTCCTGATGCTTCTAGTGATGTTCCTTCTCCCTCTTTACCTTCTGAGAAGCACAGAATCTGTGAGCCTGACTTGCTAACTCTTCACTCTCTCATTATGCTCCTTAAGTTGAAGTGATTCTCTCTGCCTGACACTATTTGGTTCTGCACTCATCACTCATCATGAGATGCCAACTTGAAACAACTCGAGGGATGAGAGAACCTTTGTGGAGGTCAGTATCTCCCACTCTGGTACCAGAGACAGTCCCAAATTCCTGAGATAATCATTCAGTCTTCTTGTTTGGACTTAATCAAAACATTGTGTCCACTGCTGAGAAGGAGCATCCCGACTGAACAGAATTCCAGCACAAGGCATCAGGAGATAGTGCATCTGGGCAGGATGCCAGAGCAGCCAGGATTTAGGTACCCCCAGAGGGACATGCGTTCCTCCCAGCATGATTCCAATCTCATATGGCTGATTCTTATCTTGAGGCCAAGGCCAATAGCATTTTTTTTCTTTATAACAACAGTTAATTTTCCTAGGGAGTTTCAGCTAGTTTTAATAAGAGAAAATTTATCCAAGAATGTGGAAGTGTGTGTGTGTGTGTGTGTGTGTGTGTGTGTGTGTGTTTGAGAAGGTATGGGCGCTCTAATACCCGTTTTAGTGTGAAACTTAGTAACCTTGTACATGAAAGGCTTCTTTCTCATCTCTATGATTCCTGCTTGGTGGAGAGTTAGGAAGTGATCTGCGGAAGAGAATGAAGAATCAAGTCAGAAGTTTTACACTCAGCGCTAACCTCATTGGCTTAGAAAGACAAGGAGTAAAAAGAAAAGGACAACTAATCCAGAGTGGCCCTGTTTCTAGTCACCTAATCGACTTGTAAGTCTGTTGCGTGTTGGGAGCTAAACCTAGAGATTAAAGAAATGAGACGCCATCCCTTAGATCACACTGTTTTCAAATGCAGACTCTTGGATCTTCCCAAGGAAAGTCCTTATTTCCTCAATTTCTTGCTATAGCCCAAATCATGAGCAAAGAGTGGCTTAGCAACCTGGCCAAGGAAGCATCATGAAGAGCTACACAAACAGTGTCCTAAGATTGGCCTAGGAAGATGGTTCCCTACTTGCCATCCTTCAGTTGTAGTTAACCTCGTAAGTACTTCCAAAGGCTGAGCTGGTTTGAGAAGAACCATGTTTCCTTTCTCTATGACATCTAGCAGAGTTTTGACCTTGGTAGTTATACTTACCTGGCTTCCCCAGAAAGCAGAGCCCAAAGCAGAGGCTTCTGTCTCCTGTGGAAATAGGAAGCACAGCACCAGGCGGCAGGAATGAGGAAGAGGAGGTAGGCAGGGACAGAAGAAGAGCCAACAGGAAGTTGTGTTCCTGAGTGACCATCCGTGGTGTCAAGTGTGACTTGAATCAAGCGTTCCTTCTTGTAGGACAGTCTTACGAGAGTCTGCATAAGCAATTCCTTCTTAGAGCAGTCTAATGGGCAAGAAATATTTCTCCTGTTATCTCAGTTTTAGCAGAGACCACAAGGACAAGAAGTAGAGGCAACACCACTCTTCATTTTACTGTGAGGTGCTAAGTCATCTGCACAAGCAATGGCCCCAAATTATTCCACTTGCTTGCATTCCCCCATTACCCACCTCAAGGTTAATAATGGGAAGCCCAGAGATTGGATAAAGAGAAAGATTAGAGAACATTTCTTTACAAAGAACAGTGTTTCTTTTCTCTCACCCAAGGTGGAAAGAGGTGGAGTGTTCCTCCCTCCCTTTCATCTATATTCATCAGGAGAATAACTCAGACACTTGACTTTTTCCCATGGAATTTGTAGACACAGGGACTGGTACCTGTCTCACGCCTGAAAAAAAAAAATGAATGGAACGGGTTTTGGGCAGCAGGAGGAGGGCAGGAGAGCAAAGAGAATGGCCCAAAATCTCAGAGGTTGAGGTAACAATATGTCCTTGTTGCTTTAGATCATGTGAGGACCTTCCAAAAGAGCCCCAGCCATGAGTTGCTTTGAAATGGACCCCACCTAAGAAGGTACAGGAGCAAGGTGACCCCAATGGAGAAGTGGGCCAGCAGAAGCCAGGAGACGAAGGCATCATAAATAGCTGGGTAACTGAGGGATCACCTCCTCAAGGAACTGTGGGATAGCAGAGCTCAGCATGGAGAAGAATGCATGGGAGGGAGCTCTAAAAAACTCAAAAATATACGCAAGAGAAGATGTCAAAATGTTCACCGTGACACAGTCACAGCATACTAATGCCAGGTAAAGCAGCACCACCCACATGAGACTGTGCTCTTCTCCAAGTTCACCGTCACCTTCCCAGCTAGTGAATGAAGGAGTAGGTAACCAGAGGACATGAGGGAGAAGCCAGGCTGTGTCTCCTTCCACGACGTGGAGTAGAGCTGCCCAAGGGAGGCTCAAGCAGAGGGAGGGAAGAACTTTTCAATTGAATAAGAGCCCAGCGTTTTGATGTTAGGCTGGCCTGGATTGTATTATCATTATTACCCCCAAAGAAATCACCAGAAAAGCTTTGGGAATTTTCTGGGACTTTTTCCAGAGGCAGAGAAAAAAGTACATGAACAAAACAAGTTGGAAAGCGGTGGTGGTGAGGAAGGTTCAAGTTGTCCTCTATGTGCCCCACAGAGCAACGCAGCAGCTCCAGTGATCAACAGAAGGACTGCATTTGTAGGGGCGCATCGGCAATGCTGTGTGACTTCTTTTGTTAAGTAGATGTCAAGACAGAAACTAGATGTCGTATAATCCCATCAGTGATTCTTTTCTAGAGAAACTAGTCTACTAAAACATCACAGGAAAGTCCCTGGACATGTGAAGAATTCATTGAGCAATCTCTGTCGTGTTCCTCTCAACTTCTCTGCTGGGTTTCCCTCCTCCTCCTTAACTGGCAAATACACTTTGCCAACAGCAAAGATGTCAAAAGCAAATTTCTAGGGCAAAATATACTGACTCTTGACTGTGAAACTAAAATTCTTAGAGAATACATGAGAACCAATAGCAACAAGTTGGTTTTTTTCTTTAAAAAAAAAAAAAAAAAAAGAACTTCACTGTAAAAAAGATGGAAAAAGCAATAAAAAAAAAATAGAATAATAAGTCAACTGGAGCTTGAGGAAAATCAAGGGAAAGGAAGAGAATAGAGATACCCACAAATTGGGGGTATACATATGAAGGAAAAGAAGGTTGGCTCCCAGCTGTTATTTGAAAGTGGCAGCCCTGGGGACAAAAAAAGAAAATGGAAAATAGTGGATGGTATATTTAAAGATAAGATTGGAAGTGGAGTTAAGACTTTTCTGTGGGCCTGGGAATGGTGTGAGAGGGATCTCTAAATTTTCCTGGGTCCAGAGTGAGAGGCAGGAGGCAGCTGCATGGTTGCCCTGACCAGCCCCAAGAATTTCCTGATAAAATGAAAGGAAACCCATCAAAGCAAAATACTGGGCTCTCTGCCAGATGTGAGGCTGGGCAGCTGCATCTGTGTAGGAGCACCCATGCCATATCCCCACGTTGCAATCGGGTGTGCCACTCCCCAGAGACACCAATGCATCCCTCCTGTGCCAGGTGGGAAAAAAAGAACGCACAAGGACAACAGCTGCTGACGATGGAGACCTAAAAGAAGCCTTCAAACAGGACATCCCTCCGCCTGGACTCATCACCTGGCTGAGGTTGTTGCTTTATAATCAGCAACAGCAAGGACAGGAAGCAGAAAAGAAATTCAGATGAAGAGCTGTGAACAAGACTGTTAGGAATCACTAGATTGGAAGCTCCGAATGAGCTGAATTAAGTGATTTATAGATAGTAGGTAGTGGATCAGAGCAGAGATCAGACCAAAATTACAGGAACAAATTCTGTTTTCTGCAAGTTGCATCTTATGGACTCTTGTAGCTGTGAAAAGACTCAGCCTCTGGAGAATGCAAAGCTTTCTCTTTTTCTCTGTTGGCAGAGACAGGGAAGCAAAGTGGGATGGAATGGGTAGGTCCTGACTTCCTTTGTATGATTTTCTTATTCCTCGTCCCTCCTTGATCACGTCAGTAAAGAGACAGAAAACAGACTAAGCTACTTAAACTACATTTCTTTGTGATTTCTTTTTTTTTATTCCGCTGGAATAAAAATGTCTCTACCCTGTTCCCTTCTTTTCTATTATGTTCTTTAAAAGCTTGCATCAATTTGTTTAAAGGTTATACATCAACCACCCTTAAATTCCTACCAGTTTAAGAGCTCCCTGGCAGAACCCAGCTTCCACACGGAGTTATGCGTTCATTTTTCTGAATATTTAAGCAGAATAAAACCATTTACAGATAAAAATATGTAACGGCCACCTTCCTTCCTTATGCAATTGAGGGGCTGTCAGTTCCAGCTCCCTCTTACTGAAATGAATATTTGGACTACACCAGTATGAAAATAAAACGTCTTGACAGTTTCTTGAGGTTAATGGTGCAGAACTACCTGTATTTAACATTCCGACTTCTACTCCATTAACACGCCTAACTCAGTTTTCTTTATCTGCCAAGGAGAAATGGAACAAAAATCAATATCCTACCCAAAGCATTGATGAGGTTTTACTCCTCCTCAAATCTCAAAGGAATGTCACACCCGTTTATGGCAAGACTCTCCCTAAACAAATTGCGGGTTGCCACTGTGTGAAGCAAGGTTGTATGAAATCAAGAGTTGAAACGGTTGCCACCTCATTATTTATTTTCCATCCTGCAACACATATTTCATGTTCGCGTTAGTGCATTCAGATGCCAAGGAGATAAGTACTTTAACAATCCTAAGACAGAAGTCTGTGGAGCACTTGTTAATAGCTTCAATACATTTCCTTGTGTTGTAAATTTCAGCTTTCATATCTTTCCAAGAAGTTCCTCCCACTATTTCGGCAGTGAATGAACTTGCCAGGAGGCCTTTTCTCCATCCTCCCTTTCTTCTTACTTCATCTCCCACCCGGACCCAGGCCCAGCCTTCGTGAGGCACAAGCTGCACACCAGGATCCCTCCCCAGCTGCTGGCACACTCTGGGAGCCTTGCCCACTCACGCCCGAGGAAAAGGGCCAGAGAAAGGCTGGTGCTGCTGTGGGAATGAGGTGGTGGCTCCTCCTTGGCTACATTGCTCTAGGCTGATTCTCTGCCTCTCAAAGTGGAAAGTGTGTTCGCCTAGACGCTTCTCAGCCTCCAATGGCCATTCATACTTTAACTACTTCTTGAACCTCAGCTTCTACTTCCCTGAGTTGCACTGGCTGCTTAGCTGTCCTGTTCCTGCCCCAGCGCTTATCTGATTCTTCCTATTTATAGAACTTCCCCCTACCCCAACCTAGGGATGCTCTTGGTCCTAGTCAGTTCTTCCTGCCATTTCACCCTTGCCATTTAAACACCAGGGACATGTGCCCTGTGTTTTGAGTGTACACTTTATCTGTTAGATCAGTGGTCAGCAAACGTTTCCTGTAAAAGGCCAGAGAGTAAGTTTTTGTTGTTGTTGTTGTTGTTGTTGTTGAGACGGAATCTTGCTCTGTTGCCCAGGCTGGAGTGCAATCGCGCAATCTCGGCTCACTGCAACGTCCGCCTCTGAGGTTCAACTGATTCTCCTGCCTCAGCCTCCCGAGTAGCTGGGATTACAGGCATGCACCACCACACCCAGATAATTTTTGTATTTTTAGTAGAGACAGGTTTCGCCATGTTGGCCAGGCTAGTCTCGAACTCTTGACCTCAAATGATTCACCCGCCTCTGTCTCTGAAAGTGCTTAGATTACAGGTGTGAGCCACTGCGCCTGGCCAAGAGTGAGTATCTTAAGCATTATGGACCATGCCATCTCTATCCTAACCACTCAGTCCTGACTTTGGAGGGTGAAAGCCACCTTAGCCCATAAGTAAACAAATGAGCCTGGCTGTGTTCCAAGAAAATCTTATATATGGACACCTGAAATTTGAATTTCATCTAAATTTCACCTTGCAAAACATTATTCTTCTTTTGATTTTCAAAAAAACATTTAAAGATGGAAAAGCAATTTCATACTCCCATATGAAAACAGGAATGGGGCTTCATTTGCCTGGTCTCTATGTTAGGAATTTCCAATAAGCTTCTTTAGTAGGTGGCAGAGTAGATGTGCAAAGAGTAGTTACATTGTGAATAATTTTTTTAAAAAAGGATAAAGAACTGAATAATGGAATGAAGGGCTGAATGATAAAATGAAAGGATTAATGAAGGAATGAAGAACGAAATATCTATGAAAACTGTTTGCTCCAAGGAACCCTGAAAATGCCTTTGATCATTTTTATTTTTAATTCCAGTCTCCATTTCCACCTCTAGAATACCCTGTATCCAGTCTTCCTCCCCATGTCCCATTCACTCATTCAATAAATGCTTATTGGACACCTGCTAAGGTACCACCAGGCCTGGTGCCAGGCACTGAGAATAGAACAATGGAGAAGACAGGCCCCATCCTCAGGGAGCTCAAGCCCTAGAAGGGGCTTTAATAAGTGAGCAAGAAATCATATTACCATGTGAAATGTCTATGAAATGGTTCAGGGTACTCTGGAATCACATAGGAAGTTACGAGAGTCCAGATGGAATCAGGCTTCAAAAAGATTTAGGAATTCGAGATCAGCCTGGGCAACATAGTGAGGACACTCTCTCTATAAAAAAAAAAAAAATAGAAAAAATTAGCCAGATGTGGTAGTGAGTGCCTGTAGTCCTAGCGACTCAGGAGGCTGAGGTAAGGGGATCACTCGAGCCTAGGAGGTCCAGGCTGCAGCGAGTCATGATTATACCACTGCACTCCAGCCTGGGTGACAGAGCAAGATTCTGTCACCAAAAAAAAAAAAAAAAAAGATTTAGGGAGGTCAAGGGAGATGAGAGATGGCCAGGTGGACACCGTGACTTCCGCCAAGACAGGACTCCCTTACTTTTTGATCAGACAAAAGCCATGTAAGTCAGTAGGTAAATTCTGGGATCCTCAACAGGACAGAGCCCAAATGACATGTCATACACTGAATTTTGATGTCTCTCCCCCACCCCAAATAAGTTGAAATCCTAATCCTCAATGCAGTGGTGTTTGGAGGGGGGACTGTGGAAGGTGATTGCGTTGTGAAGGTGCAACCCTCATGAATGAGATTGTTGCCCTTATGAAAACACGAGAGGTCATTTTTCTCTTCACCATGTGAGAATACAAGGAATAAACTGCTACAAGCAAACCAGGCTGAGTGCAAACCAGACATCACATCTGCCTTGGTTGTGGACTTCCCAGAGTCCAAAACAGTGAGAAATATAGGTTTGTTGTTGAGGTCATTCAACCCATGGTGTTCTGTTTTAGTAGCCCAAATTGACTAAGACAGGTTCACCTAAGGTTCAAAAGACTTATCAGAAGTTCTCTTAGAAGCCCTTTAATCATCAATTTGCATGTTTGTTGTTTATAAATCCCAAGAAGAATTTGAGATAAATTTTAATCTTGAAACACATGTAAAATATTTTCTTCAAACAAAGAAAAATCATGCCGCAGTTACCATGTGTTTTAACGAAAGATACAGAAAGGTTCTCAAAAGGGGTGTTTCTTGCACTGCTCTCAGATAAAAGCTAGGGAAACGCATTAAATCTTAAGAGAGTGGAAGCATTTCTAAAAGGGGCTAAGATAATATGGACCAGACACATGGCTTTCTGCAGAGCAAACTCAATCCTGGGCCTGAGCTCAAAGAATGTAGATGGATGGATGTTTAACATGAACCCTCAACAGCCTCTTACACACATCACATCTCCAGCCAGCTTCTGGCAAGTGCTGAATTGTAGTAAATTCATGATGGGTTTCCCTGATGAGTTCCTGAAGTGTCAGTGGACCCTGCTTTAATCACTGAAAGGCAAAGGCAGCCTTCTGGGGAGGGAGACAAAGCCATACATAGTGCAGTGGGAGAGGCAGGAAAGCCCGCTACTCAAAAACATCTGCATGCATCCAGGTGCCACAGAGCTGCAAGCCTTCCATTAGAGCAAATCTCATCACATCACTGCCCCTGCTCAGCTTTCTGCAGGAATTCCCTATCAACTTCCAGATAAAATCCACACCCCTTGGAGTGATATAAAGGGATCTTCAGAGAAAAAAAAAATTAAGTTAGATCTCTACCTCATGCTTTAAACCAAAATAATTTCCAGATGGGTTGAAGAGTTAAATGTAAGAAATAAAACCTAAAAGAACTTGAAAAAAATATACATGAGTAAGCATTCTGTGATCTAGGGATTGCAAAGATTTACTAAACATACAAGCAAAAAAAGGAAAAGGTGGATAGATTGGACCATATAAAAATTAGGAAGGTCTATATGTCATAAAAATGAAACCAATGAAATCAAAAGGTGGGTAGCAAATAGGAGAAAATATTTTACTACATGATGGAGGGCTAATGTCTTTAAAATTAAAGCAGTTCTTTACAAATAAATGAGAGAAAAAATACAATAGAAAATAAAGGGATATAAGACATGAACAAAAGAAGAAATAGGAATTTATTGATTTGTTCAACAAATATTTATGCTTACTCTATGCCACAAGCTGTTATAGGTGTTTTACGGCACACGGTGTCCTGCTCCTGGAAGTGGTGGCTGCCTGGGGCAATGTCTGAGTCCCTCTCTAGAAATTTCCTCCAGCAAAAGCAGCTGACTGATATGGTTTGGACCTGTGTCCCTGCCCAATTCTCATGTCAAATTGTAATTCCCAAGGTTGGAGGTGGGGCCTGGTGGGAGGTGATTGGATCATGGGGGTGGTCCAGGAGATGGTTTAGCAGCATCTTCTGGTGATGTTTTCATGATAATGAGTGAGTTCTCACAAGACCCAGCTGTTAAAGTGTGCAGTACCTCCCGCCTCTCTCTCTTCCTCCTGCTCCAGGCATGAAAATGTGCCTGCTTCTCCTTAGCCTTCCACTATGATTGTAAGTTTCCTGAGGCCTCCCCAGAAACAGAAGCTACTACGCTTCCTGTACAGCCTGCAGAACTGTGAGCCAATTTAACCTTTTTTCTTTATAAATTACCCAGTCTCAAATATTTCTTTCTAGCAATGTGAAAACAGACTAACACACTGCCTCCCCCAACATATGTCCTTCCATTGGGAGAGCCTGCACCCAATGGCTGGCCCAGGGAGGAGCTACAAATGGTGGATCCCATTGCCTTGGGTCAAGATAACTCTGAAGGCCACCCCAGCTCCCAATCCAGTCTCTCTCCTGCCTGTCTGGTTGGCTCACTCTTTCAGGTGATATCCTGAGATTGCCGTCCAATAGGCACTTGGCAGTCTATCTATCTCAGGGCTGTTTCCAAGGAACCTGATGTAAGGTTAAGTGTCCAGCTTACCCAGTCATCAAAGAAACACAAAGGGAAGCAATGGAATGCCCTTTTGCCTATCCAGTTTAAAAGATATATTTTAAATGAAAATACCTGATATCTCTTAAGGAAGAGGTGCTTTTCTATCAGCCTGATGGGATGCAAATTCGTATCCCTTTTCTGAAGGACAGTTTAGCATCATGTGTCAAGCTCATATGAAAACACAGAGGTTACTCTGATGTTTCAAATTCTAAAGACTTCTCTCCCGGAAACATTTGTCAGTAAGGTGACTTTCATTTCAGACAAGCTGAGTTCGAGGGGAGTATATCTAGTAAGAATTGAAGACTCCATCAAAATAAGAATTAGTTAATAAATGATGGCACCTACCTAGTATCAGTCATTCAAAACCATTTACAGTATACTCATGACATGGAAAAATATTCATAAGGCTTTTTAAAATATCTTTTTTTATGAAGATGGGGGTCTTGCTATGTTGCCCAGGCTGGTCATGAGCTCCTAGGCTCAAGCAATCCTCCCACCTCAGCCTCCCAAAATGCTGGGATTACAATTGTGAGCCACTTCACCCAGCCTCACAAGGCTTTAAGCTTAACAGATGGTTAGGAAAATTGCAGGTGTAGTATGAGCTCAGTTTTTATAACTTATGGAGGAAGACCTTGAACTTTAGATTAAAATGGGGTAACAAGCTGGAGCCTATAAAAAAGAAATTGAGTTTATGGGTGTATTATACTTGGCTGAAGCAGAATTGAAAATTTAAATAATTTGCATGGGGTTTTTTGTGGGTCAAAGAGAGGGCAGATATACACTCTGAATTTGCATTGCACCACAGTCCCCACTACTCTCTATTACCTGTTATTTTTTTCCTTTCCTAATTACTGAAGGCATTGAGTTTCTGATTCTGATTTAAAACTGCAAGCAAAAGAAGGAAAGTGACTCACAGGAAAATGGCTTTTGTTTTGTCAGCAAAACACATTACCTAAATGCTTTGGTTGTGAAACGACACCCTGTAAAGGCAGGTTAATTTGGTAACTTTGGCATGCAGATAGATGTCAGTTCCACTTACTGCAGTAGGAACAGCAGAGGGGAAATTGATTTCTGGAGGGGAGATGGTGACTTCAAAGGAGCACATGTCCAGCCTGGGGTGCTGGGGGGATAGTCAACTAAAGATATACTATGAGAAGCAGTATCTGCAGGCCTGAATTTCTGTGTGGAGATGGTTACTGACACCTTCAGTAAGAGTAAAAGCATCAATGTTAGCAGAGGGCATGGAACCAAACCCTGAGAAAATGATGTTTTCATTCTCATGTTCCTTGACCAGGATCAGCTTGCAAAACTATGGACCACTCCCTCCTTCTCAAAGGACTGTTTTCCTGAGGCTACATAGACACAACCTTCTGATTTCTCTCTCTCTCTCTCTCATTTTATTTTATTTTATTTTATTTTATTTATTTTATTTTTTTTTTGAGACAGGATCTCACTCTGTCACCCAGGCTGGAGTGCAGTGGTACTATCATGGCTCACTGTAGCCTCAACCTCCCTCAGCTCAAGCCATCCCACCTCACCCTCCCAAATAGCAGGGACTACAGGTACATGCCACTATAGTTGGGGTTTCAGCATGTTGCTCAAGCTGCTCTTGAACTCCTCGACTCAATTGATCCTCCTGCCACAAAATCCCAAAGTGCTAGGATTACAGGAGTGAGCCACTGCACCTGGCCTGAGTTATCTTTCCGGGCAGAGTAAAGCCCAGCCTAAGTTATCTTCCTGGGCAGAGTAAAGAAGGGCCCATAAGGGACAGGACAACCAGGAAAGTGTCAGAGAGGCTATATAAAAAACATTTTTCAAACTGGAAGTAATAAATCAGCTGTAACAAACAATTCAGAAAAAGAAAGAGATATTAGGATTTTCAAAAGCATTTCTTGATGTTAGCAATAAGAAGGTATTTTTGCAACCTTGGGAAGAGGAGCTTTGCAGGAGTGAAAAATGTCAGAGATGTGGGGAGAGAGTGGGAGGTGAGGAAGAGGTGATAGCAGGTAATGATAGCTCCTTCAAGATGAAATTGTGAATAGCAGTATATAAATTTCGCAGAACCTTGATGCTCATGTATACTCATTAGTGTTTATGAGTGAGTGTGTGTGTGTTTGTGTGTGTGTGTGTGTGTGTGTATGCATTTTCTATATAATGGCCAAGAGCAGGGGTTGGCAAAAGTCTTCTGTTTAGGCAGGACGGTAAATATTTTAGGCTTTGTGGGCCACGTGGACTGTGCCACAACTAATTTATCTCTGCCGTTGTAGCATTTTTACAGTACATCATTTTCTTCTCTCTTGTGACTTTCTTTAGATCAGTGGTTCTCAAAACTTTAGCTTGCATCAAAATTACTTGAATACCTTTGTTAAAAATAGACTGCTGAACCCCTCCCTGGGAGTTTTTGATTCAATAGGTGTAGGGTGCAGGCCTAAGAATTTGCATTTCTAGCACGTTCCCAAGGGATGATAATGCTGCTGGTCCAGGGACCGTACTTGGACAATCACTGCTCTTGGTTTCAGCAATGAATGTTAGATCTCCCATTAAGACTGAAGTCATCCATGGGACAGGCCATATTTTGTACTTCTTTTAAGGTTAACCCCACTCTCTCAGGTAACTTTACACAGTTCAACAGGTATGAAACATACTCTGCTGCCTTCCCAATGTGTAACAGCCCGCCAGCAGAGGTAAAGCTAATATGTAAGTATTGACACTATTCTTCCCCATATATATAAGAAGGTCTCAGCTGTCAAAGCAGGAGAGGATCCTCTAAATACTTCAATTCAGTGGTGTGCTGATAAATATTTAACAGCCATTTGGAAGGTAGGGAGCAGGGAGGTGCTGATTTGTAACATTTGCCAATTTCTGTTGTGTAAACACTCCTCCCCGGCCAAGTTCAAGCTACCAGTGTTAGAAAAATATGTACACCGTGGACTCGTGGGATCCAGGATAAGCAGGAGCCAGTACAGCACTTTATCACCTCCCTCAGCATCCCCAGGAAGAAGGGCATGGGCAGACAAATCATGCTGCTGAATGCTCAGTAGCTCCGCCCAGCTCAGCACCTGGCCTGCCTAGCTTTCACAGTGGGTTCTGAAACTCTGAAATATAGAATGTTAAGACTCCTCTTCCAGTGGCTTCAGTGAAAAACCGTTTAAATTGTACAGCCACACAAAGCCCATTCTAGGAGCCTTGTCTCTACCAACCCCCTCCATTTGCTTCTTTTCCAGTGTCCCAAGAGGAAAGAAGGCCGAGAACAGGCAGCGGTGGACCCAGGTCTTGTTTCGGATAGGATAGCAGGAGCTGATTCAGTTCTTAGGACCTCTGAGGAAGGACAAGCACAACCTGCTCTTGTGGCTTTGCCTCTACTGGTTCTAACCATTTGGGCTTTAGAAATGTGAAAGGTACAGAGCAGAGGTCTCAACTCCAGCTGCTCATTAAAATCGCCTAAGTAGTGTTCCTAATTCTTTTAATATAAAATCATCAATACCCACCCCATATCTTCTGATTTCACTCATCTGGAGTGAGGCTTGAGTATTTGTAATATGTGTGATTAACATGCAGCTAGGGTTAAGAATGCCTGATCTAGGGCAGAGTCATTGACCTATTGTCCCAAAAGGATGGAGATCCCAAATAGTCCAACCCTCATTTAAAAGATGAGAAAACTGGCCAGGCATGGTGTCTCAGGCCTATAATCCCAGCACTTTGGGAGGCCAAGGCAGGAGGGTTGCTGGAGCCCAAGAGTTCAAGACCAGCCTCAGCAACATAGTGAGACTCTGCCTCTACCAGAAAAAAAAAAAAAAAAAAAAAAACTTAGCTGGGCATGGTAGCATGTTCCTACAGTCCCAGCTCCTTGGGAGGCTGAGGTGGGAGGATTGCTTGAGCCCAGGAGATCGAGGCTGCAGTAAGCTATGATCGTGCCACTGCACTCCAGCCTGGGTGACAGAGAGAGATCCTGTCTCAAAAAAAAAAAAAAAAAAAAAAAACATAAT
>NW_016810571.1:1849557-1858347 GCF_001698545.2 Rhinopithecus bieti
AAAAAAACTTAGCTGGGCATGGTAGCATGTTCCTACAGTCCCAGCTCCTTGGGAGGCTGAGGTGGGAGGATTGCTTGAGCCCAGGAGATCGAGGCTGCAGTAAGCTATGATCGTGCCACTGCACTCCAGCCTGGGTGACAGAGAGAGATCCTGTCTCAAAAAAAAAAAAAAAAAAAAACTCATATTCCTTTTCTGAACTTTCTTCTCTGTTCCCTTTATAAAACAAAACAAAAAGAAAAGAAAGATGAGAAAACTGGAAAGCAGAAAATCTTACGAATTTGTCTGTGATCACAGGGCTAGTTAATTGCACCAGATAGGCTTGGAATCTGTTCTCTGTGACTTCTCGAGTGCTTTTTCTGATGCACCGCACTGATGCTTGTGGTCTGAGAATCAATGACATTAAAGACATTTGACCCTTCTTGAACTTTCCTCTGACAAGGGCTTGGGCACTCAGGTACTCAGCCCAGGGCGCTTTATTTCCATAAGGAAGTTCCTAATATTTACATTAGAAAAAGACAAAACAAGGCTTGATATTGTTTCCTGCCCGCCTCAGTAGTAGTAAGCTGTCTTTGAAACATCTTTCTCCTCCAGTCTAAGAGAAAATGTTTTTCTGACTTGGCATGCTCACAAATTTAAAAAAAAAAAAATGATTAAATTTGCTTTTAAGTTATCAAATGCACCATGCAGGTCTGTAATTGACCATGAGAGTGTCGGGGAAAATATGATCTATCCCCTATAAATCAGGAAACCTTAAACAGGCTCTCTAATCGTAAATGCCGATCCTGGCAGTGTCCAAAAAGGCTCATGTTTATAAATTGTTCCCTGATGTTTTAAGTAAGTGCACAAACACAAATCATACTAAGGACTTCAGAAAAGACTTAGCTGTGTGGCAATTTATTATAAGCAGTGTAATTTTCATCAGTCAGGCAACCATAGACTGTAATTACCTCTCTACCGAAAGAGTTACAATTGCTTTCATTACATTTTCCTAGTCATGTGCTTCTCTGGATTGCCACAGAGACACTGGATGGAAAATGCATTTATTTATTGTTAGTCCTCCTAATGGCTCATTACTTGGTTTCTAAAGATGTTATCAAGTCACTTGCTTTCCCGACTCTCCCCCCCCCCGCCAGTGACATTTATAGAAGACAAAAGAGACACAACTTGAAAATCGACAGCACGTGTCAGGCACCTGAAAACTGCCCAGCATCTACAGACAACCAACTCTGGTTTGAGGAGTCCATGTTAGGCTGGCTAAAGTTCAAATGCTGAAGATTAATTAAAACCACACTCCATTGAGTACAACTACCAGCCTCCCAGTCACAACTGAAAAAGAAACCGCATTTTGTTCCCTATAGTTAGAGCTTTACGGGAACATTTAGAGTACTGGGAAAGCGGTCTCCAATCCTGTCTCCCACATGGGTGGGTGCGTTTAATTAGAGGGCCATGTTGCACCTTGGACTTGAAACAGGCAAAAGCAAGCGATGTATTCATCCCTCTCCTAGCCCCACTACCTCCCAATGCCATGAAGATAAAACTGGGGACAGAGATGGTGAGTTGGGAGGGTGGGAATGAATTGGTTGAGGAGTAGACCCTGTCTACACAGTGATGGATGAGTTTTATCAAGCCAAAGCATTCTGCCAGTCACTGAGGAGGGGTTTGCTTCTCGCTTAGAGGAAGAGACAACTGTGGGTCACGTTCCATAGAAATCTTCCCACGTGTATGCTCATCTCTTCCCTGCTGTGTGCTCATAACTCTGCCATTCAGTAGCTATGACTCTGAGCAAGACACTTAACCTTGGCGAACCTCTGCTCCCTGAAAAGCTCCAAAGGAGTCAACAGTGGGAATTCAAAACTGTCACTCTTTCCACTGTCAGATCAAACTTGGGGCACATGAGAAAGGGAAGGGGCTATATGCAAACTCCAGGGGAATTCCTTTCCGTGTGGATTTTCTTCTTGTTTTTACCTTTTACCTATTTATTTTTATTTATTTTTATGTTTTAATTGTACTGTAGGTTCTGGGATACGTGTGCAGAATGTGGAGGTTTGTGACATAGGTATACATGTGCCATGGTGGTTTGCTGTACCTGTTTTTACCTTTTAAATAGGAATCTATATCACTACGCACAGAAGCAGTTGCCTTATCTAGGAACTCCGCCCTAGTAGGAGAGGACATACTACATTGTATAGAAAGGAGAGGGCGTACTATATAGTCTAGAACCACAGAACGCTAAAATTTTAAATCTCAGAAGGATGCGAGCATTATTGCTCATTCTAGTGTTGTTGTTTGTTTGTTTTTCTGAAATGGAGTATCACTCTGTCACCAGGCTGGAGTGCATTGGCGCGATCTCGGTGCACTGCGACCTCCACCTCCCAGGTTCAAGCAATTCTCTTGCCTCAGCCTCCAGAGTAGCTGGGAATACAGGAGCCTGCCACCATGCCCAGCTAAGTTTTGTATTTTTAGTAGAGATGGGGTTTCACTCTGTTGGCCAGGATGGTCTCAATCTCTTGACCTTGTGATCCACCTATCTCAGCCTCCCAAAGTGCTGGGATTACAGGCGTGAGCCACTGCACCTGGCTGTGTTCTTATTTTATAATTAAGAAAACAAAGCCCCAAGAGAAGCTCAGTAATATGTCAGAGTCACAGAGCTGCTTAATCACCAGTACACCAACTACCAGTCTAGACTTTATCCTACCAACTTATCCCTTCCTGACACACCTGGGTGAGTGACAGGGCTGTGGTAAGGAATACAATTCTCCGGACTTGGTTCCTGCACTTCACAGAGTACCCATCTTCTTGAGCATGCATTGAAAGTAGCTTAAAACAGGGGATCCAGTAAAAGTTAGCTAAATCTGGATGCTCTGTTTTCCTTCTAGAGACCTCCCTTAGAATTACTCACAGGTCTGAACCTGGGGGAAAAAAATCACACTCTTCCCATTAGGATGGAGCCCTGAGGATGCCTGCCATGTAGCATGAGCCATGGCCAGGCATGCGTGTCCACTTCATGGCCAGCCACTGGGAAGCCTAGAAGTGGACTTACCCCACCTTGAACTTCTTCCCATGAGAGTGGGGGACACGCACAATTTCATTCCACCTCAAATAGTCCACACTGGGTGTGCCACAACTGGTTAAAACTAATCCAAAGGTCGAGTGGGTAGGCTCACTCCTGTAATCCTAGCACTTTGGGAGGCCGAGGTGGGTGGATTACCTGAGCTCAGGAGTTGAAGACCCACCTGGGCAACACAGTGAAACCCCATCGTCTCTACTAAAATACAAAAAATTAGCTGGGCATGGTGGCATGCACCTGTAGTCCCAGCTACTCTGGAGGCTGAGGCAGGAGAATTGCTTGAACTTGGGAGGCAGAGGCTGCAGTGAGCTGAGATCATGCCACTGCACTCCAGCCTGGGTGACAGAGTGAGACTCTGTCTAAAAAAAAAAAAAAAAAACTAATCCAAAATGCTTCCCAGTGACAGTTAGACCAGGCATAAACTCATACTTTATAAGGCTGGTTCATTCAGGGTAAAAATTTCTGCTTTGTATTTGTCAAATGGAAGAGCTCTTGCTGTTGGATGAGTCTGTCACTTCTGCAGAAATCCTAAACCCTCCATTTCCTCCCATTTGCTTGCATTTCACAAATGGCCACATCATTTTGTCAAATTGTGGAGCCACTTGGAAATTGGGCGTAGAGTTTTGCATAATCATTCATGTCACGCCTGTGACACTCTGTGATTATACATAATGGTCTCTGAGGAGTCCTGCTGCAGGGGAATGCTACCTGGTCTGCCTCGGAGCCAGGTCTCATTACAAGCATTTTATAGAGCAGGACACTGAGGGAAAATAGCTGTGTCTATAGAGGGCCCCTGTGTAGACAAGCAGGAAAAGCAGGAAGCTCAGCGTTAGGCAGTGGGTTAATGTCAGGAAAATGAAATTGTAGACTTGTCTGAAATTAACCTTCTTAAAAAGTGTTTCAGTTCAATTGACTTCTGTGCCTAGACACAAAGGTCAAATTTCACTAAAATTTCACAAGAAAGAAACAAAAGTTAGTTTTTGCTTCAAGACAGTTTCTCTTCTCTGAAGGAAAAGACTTAAGCCTTTGTTAACAATGGAAAGACGTCATTAACAGTAGATATTGGGTAATGGAACACAGGGTTTCATTACCATCCTTTTCACTTCTCTGTATAATTGATATTCTTCATATTAAAACTTTTTCTTATAAAACATGTAATGTATTTGTTTGGTCACGTTGTCAGAATGTTTGACCCTATGTTGAATTTCAGACTGTGTAGAAAAATAAATGCACCCCAGCAAATCCCAGAGAAGCCAAATCTCCATAAAGATGAGGCAATGAAAGAACAAAGGCATTTTGTGCCTCTTTTTCTGTGAAGGGCCCCATGGAGGCAGCAAATCACCAGAGAAGAGAAGGCAGCAGCATGGTATGTCAAGGTACATGAGTTGTATACAGTCTTGTAGACTTTCCCAGAACCTACCTTAGTCACAGAGATGCAAAATGAGTCACACATACCCAGGAGTGGCATAGACACTGTAGAAATGGCTATTGCACCAGAAGGGATCAAGCAAGAGAAATAAGAAACAATCTCGGGCTGGGTGTGGTGGCTCACACCTGTAATCCCAACATTTTGGGAGGCCGAGACAGGCATATCATGAGGTCAGGAGTTCGAGACCAACCTGGCCAACATGGTGAAACCCTGTCTCCACTAAAAATACAAAAAATTAGCTGGGCATAGTGGCAGGTGCCTGTAACCCTAGCTACTCAGGAGGCTGAGGCAGGAGAATCACTTGAATCCGGGAGGCGGAGGTTGCAGTGAGCCAAGATCATGCCACTGCACTCCAGCTCAGGTGACAGAGCAAGACTTCATCAAAAGAAGAAAGAAAGGAAGGAAGGAAGAAAGCAAAAGAGAGAGAGGGGGAGGGAGGGAGGGAGGGAAAGAAAGAAAGAGAGAGAGAGAGAAAGAAAGAAAGAAAGAAGAAAGAAAAGAAATAAAGAAAGAAAGAAAGAAAGAAAGGGAAAGAAAGAAAGAAATTCAGTAAATGCTGTATAGCAAGATGACATCAAGGGCATGATGTCCCTAGAACATCAATGGAACTCCAAGAAACAGGAAGAAAATTTCCTGAAATGACAAGCATTATCTTCCTAATAGCCAGGTAGGAGACATCAAAATAAATCAGGTTATTGAAAAATAAAATTGAACTTATTGCACAATTGATTGTGTAAACTGAGATTCGCCCCTGCCACATGTGCCTTTCCAGAGAGTCACCACCTCTCCCCCTCTGAATGCTACTCAATTCTCAAGTTTCTGTCTAACAACCACCTCTACCACGGATCCTTCTTTAAGGACTCTAACCCGTACTGACATCATTTGGATATTCTCCCCTCAAAATCTCATGTTGAGGTCTGGTACAGTAGCTCATGCCTATAATCCAGCACTTTGGGAGTCTAAGGCAGGTGAATCACTTGAGCCAAACTCAAGACCAGTCTGAGCAACATGGCAAAACCTCATCTTTACAAAACAGACAAAAAATTAGCAAGGCATGGTGGTGCACACCTGCAGTCCCAGTTATCCCAGAGGGATAGTGGGAGGATCACCTGAGCCCAAGAGATCAAGTCTGCAATGAGCTGTGATCAGGCCACTGCACTTCAGCCTGGGTGACAGAGTGGGACTCTGTCTAGGAAAAAAAAAAAAAAAAAAAAAAATCTCATGTTGAAATTTGATCCCCAATGTTGGAGGTGGGGCCTGGTTGGAAGGGTTTGGGTTATGGGAGTGGATCCTTCATGGTTTGGTTCTGTCCTAGTGAGTGAGTTCTTGTGAGATGTAATTGAGTAAAAGTAACACCTCCCCTCCCCCACCTTTCTCTTACTCCCACTCCCGCCATACGAGACATCTGCTCCTCTTTCACATTCCCCTATGGTTGTAAGCTTCCTGAGGCCTTCCCAGAAGTCAAGCAGATGCCAGCATCATGCTTCCTGTACAGCTGCAGAACTGTGACCCAACTAAACTTTTTTTCTTTATAAATTAGCCAGCCTCTAGTATTTCTTTATAGTAATGTGACAACAGCCTAACACACCTACTTAATCCTTAATTCTCTCCCCTCTTAATTTCTATAAACCTCCTCTATGCCCTCTGGTTTCAGAGCTTGTGTGTCTCCCTGCTCACTCTTGACTCAGATGCTAGACTTACTTCTCCGTAGACTAAATTCTACAGAGCTGGGATTGCATTGTACATTTTAAAGACTGCCCTAACTCAGTTTAAGATCCATCTTTACTTACAATCTTCTCTAGTGATTACAGTCTGTATCATCATCACGTCTAATATTTATAATGTCTATATTATGGTTACCATATTGGGATATTATTGGCATTGTGCCTATTTGATATTTAATTATAACAGTATATTTATATACTGTTATATCTCTATGTATCTCTATGTTAGTGAAACCACAGAGCAATAGCAATCTTTATAAGATGCCATGGGAAGTGGCAGACACTTTCATTTTTGTATTTCTACTCCTGGTCTCGGTTCCTTCCATCTTTGTTCATCTCTGCTCTAGAAGGGAAAGAATCGCTATACTTACTGTTCCAGCCCCCTCTGCAGCTAGTAGCTGCCAGGAGATACCAGCTTGATCAATGAGATGGAATACAAAGTTTGCTGGGGACTTCCGGGAAAGCTTTTACTCTTCCCAATATTGGGGGCCAATGTGCCTGCAAACCTGTTCTTTTTCCTTCTTCCTGCCTGTCTTGTGGATTCTGGATGTGATACCTACATTTGGGGTAGTGACCTTGTGATCATGAAGAAGAGGGAAAAGAAATGGCAGAGTTTCTGGTTTGACTTCACTGAGCAGCTGAACCGATGACGGCAGCCACGTACCTCCAGACTTCTTGCTGTATGAGAAAACACACCCTATTTTCCTAAATCATTGTTGACGGGAATGTCTTTTGTAGCAAAAAGCATTTTGATATAGAAGACATCACATATTTAAGAACATCCTAAAGGCAAATAGAAGAGTTTCAGGAAAGATGGTGGCATGGCAAAGAGAATCCAACCTAACCTCTAGGAAACGGATTGAAAAGGATGGAGGAATAGCTAAATAGGAGGAATACTTTATCAATCCCAGACCTCAGAAAGTTTGTTGTCATATGCTTCATACTTCATAGTTTCTACTCAACATAGAATAGGAGAGAATAGAATAAATGAAGTGACTGTAGGCAATGCACAGCTTCACTGAGAAACGGTGTGATCATCTACAACTGAGTCATGACAATCTCGATAGAACCACTCTACTAGAACATTCCATAACTTAGAGAGGCAAGAGTGGGCCAAGAGGGAAATGGAGGCTACTCTAGTTGAAACAATATAAAACAAAATAAGTAGCAAGAAAGTATATGAAACAAAAAGCACGTAGGGGGACAGAGATAAGACTAGACAATTTAGTTGTGAATTTAAGCGAAAATAAAAGCTCCATTATTTGAAGAATAATCACTCTTTAATCAAGAAATATTTTATGTCTATAATTAGGTAATATTACTCCTTACCTAAAAAATATTCTATGTGGTGACTATGGTAGTAGTGACACAAACTGAATTTGTCAAAATTTTCAGGATCATGTACCTCAAAGGGTGATTTTCTTACTGTATGTAAATAGTACCTCAGAAAGAAAAAAGAAAAACATAATTTAAGCTTAAAGAAATCCAGAATGGTTGATAATAAAATATAGAAAAGATATATGAAGAACAGAAAACAAAAAGAAAGTAGAGAATGCAATAATTTCAGGAAAATATAATTCAAGTAAAAAGTATTAAATATATTTCGGGAGGCCAAGTCAGGAGAATCACTTGGGGTCAGGAGTTGGAGACCAGCCCGGCCAATATGGCGAAACTCCATCTCTACTGAAAATACAAAAATTAGCCAGGAATGGTGGTGTATCCCTGTAATCTCAGCTGCTAGTGAGGCTGAGGCAGGAGAATTGCTTGAACCCAGAAGGCAGAGGTTGAAGTGAGCCAAGATTGCACCACTGCACTCCAGCCTGGGCAACAGAGTAACACTCTGTTTCAAAAAAAAAAAAAGAGAGCGAGAGAAAAGAAAAGATATTAAATGTAGAAAAGAGTCATATTTTGTTGATGAAGAATGCAACCTACAGTAAAGGCACGGATATAAATCTTTATGTACCATAACATAGCATTGAAACCATAAGACTCTAAACGGAAAGTGACAATGACAATCATCTTGAGAAAATTTAACATACTTCTATAAGTTAATGACAGAGATTAAGTAGGCCAAGAACAAGATTATAGAGTAGTTTAATAATATGATCAATAAAGTTGAATTAACCATTTATCAAATGCTGATAATTAGTAGCTAAACTTTTATTAAGGATGTACAAATATTGATCATGTATTAGAGCCATGATTCAATAAATGAAGTCTCAGATTTTTCAAATGTAAACACGAGACAGGCTCTGTTTTCTGTTTACAATGCCATAAAGCCCAATGTTTTTAATAAAAATATTTTAACATCACCTGAAAATGTGAGGGAGGAACTGTTTAATAAAACCCTTGGGCCAAAGGGCAAAATCAAAGATATGATGAGAAAATATTAGAAAATACGTCCAGTATGAACACTACATATTAAGCTTTTCTGAGGTTTCTGGCACTGCTGAGAGAAAAAATCCTAATCTTTACAGGCTTTCCTTATTTCCTTATAAATAATTCCTTATTTACGTGCTTTCCTTGTAAAACTATGAAATGAAAATAAACTGTGTAGTTACCTAAGGGAA
>NW_016810571.1:1861529-1874949 GCF_001698545.2 Rhinopithecus bieti
TTCTGTAGTTACCTAAGGAAAAAGGAGTAATGGAACAAATCAGGAAAGCAAGAAGAAAATAATAAACCTCAAAATAATAAAAGTAGACACTATTGAGTTAGAGAACAGAGAGTGAGAGAGAGAAGCTTGGTAATTAAATTCAGATGATGGTTCTCAGAAATATCAGTACAATACAGAGGAGGACAAACGTTTTCTGTAGAGGGCCAAATAGTAAATATTATAGGATCTCTGTCATGTATTAGTGTTTGTGTCATAAATTAGTGTCGGTCACATTATATTATTTGGTTGTTTACAACTCAAAAAAAAATGTAAAAACCATTCTTAGCTCCTAGACCATACAAAAACAGGCCATAACCCAGATTTGGCCAACTGGCTTTAGTTTGCCACCTCCTAGTGCTTCTCAACCCTAGCTAAACATCAAAACCCTAGAGTGCTTTAAAAATAAATACTTGTGCCTGGGCCCACCCTAGACCAGTTAAATTTAAAGCTCTGTGTTGAAACTGAGCAGTGGTGGTATTGAAAAACACCCCGACCATTCCCAATGTTCAGTCATAGTTGGGAATCATCGCAACAGACCAGAGGTCCTCAATGTGTGTGCTCCTGGGACTAGCTGAGCATCACCTGGGAACTGGTTGGAAATGAAAATTATTGGGTTCCACCCCAGACCCCTTGAATCAGAAACTATGGAGGTGAGGCCCAGCAATCTGTGTCAACAAGTTGTACTGGTGATTTTTAATGGCACTAAAGATTGAGAACCCTTGTAAGAGAAAAACCTGTGACTGAAGATAATCAAGAGAAGCAGTTTCCAAGAGGACTTAATCATAAGCATTATCTTTCACCGTTTACAAAACTACTATGAAAAGATAGTATTGCAGTCCCCAGAGGAACGGCCTGGAAATGCATTTTTAACAAAAGACTCTTGTTGATTGTGATCATCAAAGAAGTTCAAGACACGTTGATAACAAGAAATGAACACAGACAGGCAAATACGAAAAATAAAAATGATATAAAACCATAGGCAAAGATTTGATTTTTAAATTATTAGAGAAATCTTATAGAAGACAATCTAACAAATTTGAAGACATCAAAGACCTAACCCTCCCAACCCCCAAACATCCCAGAGTATGTTATAAGCAATTTCTTTCATACCATCAAGGAACAGATAATTCCCATAGAGAGAACTGGCATCTAAATCTAAAGCTGGAGATCAAGCTGTTGGCACCAACACTGTCAAGATTAGGATCTATTCAACATGAAGGTTAACCAGATAACTCAGGGCTCAAGCCCAGGCAGGACCCAAGACAGCAACAATACAAAAGATGTTGTAACCAACTAGGTGTCAGAGGACGATCTCATTTTATGCGAAGATTGGTCATTAGCTTCGAAATGAACTCAGTGTTTACAACTGCTTCTAGGAGCTGGTTCAAAGCTAGAAGATTTTTTTTGTCTGCCAAGAAAAGGTTTCTGTTCATCTGAGATTTTAGAGAAGTACAAGAGAAGAAACAAAAAAATCAGAAATGTGGTGAGACTAAGAAGGAACTCAGGTCTTGATCTCTCTATACAGTAAGAGACTTGTCATCAGCTTAAGGGGTGGGTGTGGCACTTAAATCAGAGGAGAAATCTGAAAAAACTGCCATGGGAAAATGACTTGGGGAAATTCATGAATGATGAGCAATAGGACTGCCAAGGAGAGGCCATATCCAAGCTAGGAGAGTAGATGAAACCAGGCCAGGTGTACCTGGATCTGAGACTCTCTTTATTCCTTCTCTGCCACATGGAAAAATATGATAAGCCCAGGGCTGATATCAGACAGGGCCACTGTAGAGGAAAAAGGGGAAGTTTATATCAGATGGCAAGAGGCCTGAATGAAGCTGGGCGCAGTGGCTCACACCTGTAATCCCAGCACTTTGGGAGGCCGAAGCAGGCAGATCACGAGGTCAGGAGTTCGAGACCAGCCTGGCCAACATTGTGAAACCCCGTCTCTACTAAAAATACAAAAAATAGCTGGGTGTGGTAGTGCGCACCTGTAATCACAGTTACTCGGGAGGCTGAGGCAGGTGAATCACTTGAACCTGGGAGGCAGGGGTTGCAGTGAGCCGAGATCATACCATTGCACTCCAGCCTGGGCAATAGAGTGAGACTACATCTCAAAAAAAAAAAAAAAGGAAAGACCTGAATGAAGTAGCTGACTGTGCAGTTTAGCATGAAAAGAACCATGAGGTTTTCTCTGCATCTGATCATCTGAGTGAAGTCACAGACTCATCAACTGAAAGCCAATGATTAAAGAGCTGATCAAAGGTGTATGAAATTAAGTGAATGAGAGTCAACTCCACACTTATTTATTGATCACTCGCTGAGTGTTGACATTTTGCCAGATGGTGATGACGTGTGCTCCTTGATCTTGGGAAATATAACAACTTCTTCAGGCATGTCCAGTGAGGACAAGGAAGCAAACAATGAACTAATCCACCAGGGAAAATAAAATAAAGACGAAAAACAGGGATCCCAGCTAACATATTCTTCAAGAACAGAGGAAAGAGGAACTAAGTGTCAGGGAGGAGAATTTTGAAAGAGAAGCCTTCCAACCTGAGAAAATAGCCTGAGAGTACAGACCTTGGGCAGGAAACATTAAGCTGAGTGCAGGTAGCTCACTGCTGGTTTGCACCCAGGTGTTGGGAGAAGGGTAATAGGAAGACTTGTTTGTTCCACCCAGTGCCTTTTTCTTAAAAAATTAAAACACATGAATGCCTTTAAAATAGGATCTCACTCTCTAATTTTTCATTGGCCCCACTGATCTCTGTAATATTAAAGCTCATCAGCCGTCCTTGTGCATGTCATTTGTTTGACCATTGAAGTCATCTGAGTGTGTGGCCTCTACAGCAGGCCACTGGTTCTGAGTTTAGAGTCCATGGAAGTTTGAGGTCAGAGTGACCCAAATGCTATACCAAAAAACAAAAACAACAACGAAAAAAGCTCATGTTTTATCTAGTGTGAGGAGCGGCCACATGGGGTGTACAGTTAGTTGGGCTGCATTTTGTGAAGACAAGTCATAGTGATCTAAAAAAGTAAGGAAGTCTACAGGCAGGGAAACACCACAAAGCCATTGTTTCCGTTGAGGCAAAGCCACAGGGAGGGCCAGGAATGGGGAATAAGCAGAGAATGAAAACATAGGACGGAACATGGAATCCCTTGCAGTTGTAGAATTAGCAACTGTGGGTAACAACTTGCAAGGAGAGAAAGAAGAACTGAAGTGGGGATCACTTGGAGGTTTCATCTGAAGGCTTGTAAATGGTATAATCATGAACTCAAATGGAATGTAGCACATTTAGGCAGGATTGTCTGGTAAAGAAGCATCACGTGTATGTCCTAGAGTCTACCGCCCTGTTCGTCAGTTAATCATCCTATGTAACACTGATTTCATCTTCACATTTCCCACTCCCCCGGTCTTCCTTATTTCTGCTAAGGATGCTGTTCTTTCCATTCTCTAGAATTATAACTCCTGTTAACACTTTCTTTTGTTCTCTTTTACAATGTCAGTTATCAAATTTTCTTGAATTCCTTTTTTTTCTTGGTGTTTGGTATTATACCTTTCTTTCTTTTTTTATTTTATTTTATTTATTTATTTATTTATTTATTTATTTATTTATTTATTTATTTTGAGACGCAGTCTTGCTCTGTCACCCAGGCTGGAGTGTAGTGGCGCTATCTTGGCTCACTGAAACCTCCACCTCCCAGGTTCAAGCGATTCTCGTGCCTCAGCCTCCTGAGTAGTTGGGACTACAGGTGTGCACCACCACACCCGGCTAATGTTTGTATTTTTAGTAGAGATGGGGTTTCACCATGTTGGCCAGGATGGTCTCAATCTCTTGACCTCGTGATCTGCCCACCTCGGCCTCCCAAACTGCTAGGATTATAGGCGTGAGCCACCATGCCCGGCCTGTGCATTTCTTTTTAATCATTCTCTCTACTACCTGATGATTCTAGATCCTCAGTGTGTCATCCTCAGTTTACCACAATAGCCACCCAGCTAGTTTCCCTGCAACAAGTCCCTTACTCCCTTCAATATTTCCTCCAGATTCATCTTCCAGACTCTCATATTTATCTCATTATTATTCCCTCCAATAAATGTTTCATGACAACACAGCAACTCCACATCACCCAAGGAAATTTTCTAAACTCGCTCTAGGTTCTCTCCAATCCAGCTCTACATTTCCAGTTTCATCTTTTACTACTACTTCCACTTGAATCAGATTAATTTCCTAATTTTTTTTTGCTCAGTCTGTAAATTTGCTTAGGTGTCTCCTCTCTATGCAAAGCCCTTTTTTTCCATTTCAATCCAAACTTTCAGACCCAGCTAAATCTCTGTTTTATTGAAAAGACTGCCCTTCAGTAAAATTATCTCTTCCATCTTGAATTTCAGCTTTTTGACCCCACCATTTAAACAGGCATTTATAGATTCCCTGCAGGATTGATTGATTGATTGATTGATTGATTTGAGACAGGGTCTCACTTTGTCCCCAGTCTGGAGTGCAGTGGCACAATCACGGCACACTGCAACCTCCACCTCTCAAGTGATCTTCCTGGCTCAGTCTCCCACGTAGCTGGGACCACAGGCACACACCACCACACCTGGCTAATTTTTGTATTTTTTTGTAAAGATAGGACTTTGCCATGTTGCCCAGGCCAACCTGGAATTCCTGGACTCCACCCACCTCGGCCTCCCAAGTGCTGAGATTACAGTCATGAATCACCGTGCCCAGCTTAGTACTTCACATAATGTTGCCTTTATTTGATATTAATTCATATTAGTCTTATTTCCTCAACTGGATTATTTGTTCACTCAGATTTTATGTTACATTACTTTAAATTTCTCAAGGAACTCAAAGTGATTATAAAATCAATGTTGGACACTCAATGTATATCTATAGAATGAATAAATGGTATTATGTTTAGAACACTCTTAGAGGTGTCATTCATTCTTGCCTGAATGGAGATCAGGCAAAACAAGTAGAGATTTACAAGGGTAGGTTGCATGATGAGTTATTAATATGGATGTGGCCTTGTCCACGTAGAGTGGTTTATGATTCAAGATAGGACAGGTTATACTGTGGTAACATACAATTCTAAAATCCCAGTGGCTCATCTTAACAAAGGCTATTTTCCCACTCTATATGCCCAATCTGTGCAAAGAGAGGAGAAGCAGAGAGTTTCGCTCATGAGAATCCCTCAGGGATTGAGGCTGATGGAGGCTCTTATTACATTTATCCATAGCCACCATGCCAGGAGCAAGAGAAAGAGGTCTACCTTGCACTGGTTCTTAAAACTCCTGCCTGAAAGTGACACTTCCACCCAGTTTTTATGAGCCACACCAATCTTGAAAGATGGCAGGAAGGTATCTTTTGACCACATGCCCAGATGGAGTAAAGGACCAGATTACTTTTGATTACCACAGGTACTAGTGTTGGCTAAAAAAAGTATGCCAATCCATGTTCTTTAGTTTCAGCCAACAAAACTCAACTCTGGTTAATGTTAACAAAAAAGGAATTAATTGGGAGGGTATAGAGTAGCTTACAGAATTAAAGGAGATCTACCTTGAAGAGAACAAGACCAAAGTCAACCCTGGGCATACAGATAAAGAACCAGATTGACGGGCTCTTCAGACCACTTCCAATTGTGTGAATCAGCCACAACCATATATTCTATCTTTGTATTATTTGTTTAGCTTTCAAATTCCTAGGTGAGAGCATCTAGTTGGCTGAGCTCAGACTATGTGCTAACCTTTCCCAGGGATGGAAGGCACCTGGAACTATAGCTCCACTAAGACTGTCTGCAATTGAAGGAGGATCATAACACAAAGGAAAAACAGGACACTGTTAGAAAAAGAAGGAATAATGGAAGACAGAAAAAACACTACTCATGTTTAGTGTGCATAGATAATTTCATAGTAATTTAAAAGGCTAATGGAATCATGACATGCCTATGCAGCAAGAAATTATACAAAGGCTGAATTTCTTTATGTCTTTATCTAGAGGCCTGTAAGGTTGTACCTTTCTTTTGGTTCATTTCTTCCAAAAATAAGTCTAACTCTTACTTCCTCCTCAAGTGCAAATCCTGTCTTACGGCATTAGCAGCAACGTGATATGATTGTGGAGATAATTAATTTCTAGAATGTAAAGACAAAAGCCTCCCTTTTAGTGAGCAAAGCCAAATGTCTGCTCTTTTAAATAGCTTACAACAAATCTACAGCTGATTTCCTCCTGTTTTCCCAGTGGGAACTGATGCTAAACTGAAATGCCTAGTTGTGTGGCACTTTGGACGACAAAAGAATAACTAGCGGACAAATTAGTCATCCCTAAAATCGCTTTCCAAATTTCCAAACTACAAAGCCATATGCAGCAGTTTCAGAACTGGTGACTCAGGCTCATTTGCCAACAACAAGAATGTTCTAGGATGCTGTAGACCGAGCCAGAGAAAGACTCCCCCTACCACCAATACCCCCCAAACACTCCATTCAAACAACAACGTAAATGAAAGAATAAATAAATCAGAGATGCTCTATGTGAAAACAAATTTGGAGATTTCTCCTTTAGTTCTTTTCTTCCTAAAGGTGCTTTCTCCTTTTCTGCCTGAAGTTTTTGCTACATAACACCAATGCTTCAAACTGTTGACTTAAGACAATAGCCATTTGTTTAGTTTGTAATTCTGGGAGTCAGCAATTTGGGCTGGGCTCAGCTAGCCAGTTCTTCAGCAGATCTCAGGGGTAATTCCTGCATCTGCCATCAGTCCATCGCCTACTTACAGGGTGTGGCTGGCTGAGATGATAGGGACTGGGTCCCTGTCTCTCATCATTCTGTAGATGAGCCTGGGATTCTTTTCATGAGGGGCAGGCAGGGGTTTCTAGGAACACCGAAAGGGCAATGCACAAATGCTTTTTAAGCTTTTGCTTTCCTTGTGATTGCTCATGTCCCACTGGCCAAGGCAAATCACATGCCCAGGAAAGATTCAGAGAGTAGAGAAACAACTTCACCCACCAATGAGGGGAGCTGCAACAGCACAGTGCAAGATTGTGAACAAAAGAGTGGGTAGAATCTGTGGCTACTCTTCAATCTTTACAGAAGGTAAACCCTGACAGGACTCCATGGATCAGAATTTAGAAGCCACGGGCTAAGCTAACCTGATTTATCCATCCTCAGTCCGGAGGGAAGACTTCTAGCCCACCCAATATGTGGAGAGCCAGTCGTGTCTAAATATCTTATTTTCTGCAGACTGCTAGGTGAATAGGTTAGCAAAAGCGACTCTATTGCTCAACTAAATAGACATTTATCTTGCCTCCCCAGCCTTGGCCATCTGCCCTCACACTGCTTGTTCCTTTAACATGTAGCATTAACAGATAGAGACCACAGTGCCATCCACAGACCTTGGAAAGGCAGGCTGCATTTCAGTGTAGCACATTCTGCTGATGGTTGAAGCAGTTCAAAGTGGGATAATTTAAAGCTTTTATTTAACTCAAAGAATTCATTTGTCTTTTGATCCACCTTCCACTCTGACAAATGCTCCCTTCCCTATCACATTCAAACACACACCCCCTTCAGAAGCCAGTAAACTCATCCCCTGCCAAGGAATGGATTTTCCCCATATTGCTCTATCTGAGTGATAAAAGGGTTTAATGTCCCAAGTTCATTTTTCAGTAGTTAACTCAGAGATACCCGACACAGCGAAGCGCCTAAGCTCTTTCTAGAGTTATTAAACTGTTATCCCTAATTCCTTTGGAGCCTCGACCTAGCAGCAGTGATTCTGAGGGCACTTCCTATTAAATCTGCATTTTGTACAGAGAGATAAAGCAGGCCAGTGAGACCCTGTTTACAGGGATGACAGAAGAGCCCCTGCAGGCTCTGGTGCTGTCAGAAGTTTTACTCTATCAAGAAGCCTATGTGAGAAGGTCTTTCACAGCTCTCGGCCTGGGCACATTTGCCAACTTTGCACACTTTTCTGAAATGCAACCACTTTCAGGTTGGGAGCTCCGAGTCACCTGGCAGCTCTGTGGGGCAGCTTTTTTGCAGGCAGGATGTGAGCATGTAACAAGCCCAACCAACCTGCCAGGCACAAGAGACATGTCCAGGCACATCTCCATGAAGCCAAAAAGCAGTCTGGAAGAAAACAAACCTGTGTGGTTTAACGTGTAATAGGAGTCTTCAAATTGTATGTACATCTCCCAAGGGGGATATAAGGCAATGCACCGACATACAGGGAGAATATGTTAGAATTACTTTTATTTTTGTTTTTTAAAAAAGAGGAGATGAAACTCTTCTAATTTTCAATATACAGCTTTACACAAGCATCCTCACTCTGTCCCTGCGTCAGGTGGCACATGTCATGTGCAATACACACATCCACAACATGAAGTTGGAGGGGCAGATTAAAGAGGTATCCTCCCTCGTCTAACAACTTTAAGCAGACTGTGATGTGTCACAGTTTATGTGGGACCAATACAATTAATTTAATGACTGGAAAATCTATTCCAACCTAAATCAACCCCTACCAAATACACCAGTGGCTTAAAAGGCTTCTTGCAAAGATGCTAAAGATTGAAGATCAGACTCTTAGTGTAGACAAAAAGCAACAATAGCTCATCTGTCCATTCTCCCATTGCCATTTGATCTCGCTGTCAGCCACATTATGAAAGGGAAAAAAAGAGAAAGGAAAAGAATGGGACTAATTAAATTTGACCAAAAAAAGTCCAAAGCTTCATATTTTTTGCTGGTTTTTTCTTTTAGCAATTCTTATTCCAACACTGAATTATATTTGCAATATGCATGTATACCCACCATTGTCGATGACATACTTCATCAAAAGTACCTTGAAATATGAGCTAATGATAGTTTGAAGCCTTCAGGATTAGAAAGACACCGAAATGTTGCTTCTTTCTTATTTATCTCAACCTTTTGTCATTTCTACTCTGCACATATTTAGTAATATAAAGACGTACACATTGAAAGTACATGATGAGACATTTTTAACCAGTGAGGTGCGTAATCAAAAATAAAAGTGACGGCCAACATTTGTTTTCTGTCTATAAATTCATAGCCCCTCAAACTCTAAACCCTGTGCATTTATCACTCACCATGCAGTCCCCAACTGAGAGAAAATAAAATTAAGTAAGAAATGTTATTGGAATTATTTCATTTGTTAGCTATTGCAGGTATTTGCTTAAATTCAAGCTTATGATCCCAGGTCCCCTAAAGACTGGTAGAAAACTTTTCAAGAGCAAGTCTAACTTAGGATCATGTTCTCCGGATGGTAATAATAACACCATCTCCACTGCAACCGACAGTTACTGTGCTTCCTGAGTGAAAGTCTTCTGCTGAGAGCTCTAAAGACATTAACTCATTTGCTCCTCACAATAACCCTATAAGGAAGGGGTCCTCAAGCCCTGGGCCACAAACCAGTACCAGTTTGTGGCCTGTGGGGAACCAGGCAACACAGCAGAAGGAGAGCATTACAGTCTGAGCTCTACTTCCTGTCAGATCAGTGGTGGCATTAGATTCTGATAAGAGAGCAAATCTTACTGTGAACTGCACATGTCAGAGATCTAGGTTGTACATTCCACATGAGAATCCAATGCCTGGTGATCTGAGGTAGAACAGTTTCATCTCAAAACCACCCCCTCCACTGCCTCCCATAAAAATCGTCTTCCGGGCCGGACGCAGTGGTTCACACCTATAATCCCAACACTTTGGGAGGCCAAGGTGCGTGGATCACGAAGTCAGCAGATTGAGACCATCCTGGCTAACATGGTGAAACCCCATCTCTACTAAAAATACAAAAATTTAGCCGGGCATGGTGGCAGGCGCCTGTAGTCCCAGCTACTAGGGAGGCTGAGGCAGGAGAATGGCGTGAACCCGGGAAGTGGAACTTGCAGTGAGCCGAGATCATGCCACTGCACTCCAGCCTGGGCGACAGAGCAAGACTCCATCTCAAAAAAAAAAAATAAAATAAAATAAAATAAAATAACATAACATAAAACACATTTCTTCCAGTCGGGTGCAGTGGCTCACCCCTGTAATCCCAGCACTTCGGGAGGCCGAGGTGAGCAGATCACCTGAGGTCAGGAGTTTGAGACCAGCCTGACCAACATGGCAAAATCCTGTTTCTACTAAAAATACAAAAAATTAGCTGGGCGTGGCGGTAGGCACCTATATAATCCCAGCTACTTGGGAGGCTGAGGCAGGAGAATCACTTGAACCTAGGAGGCGGAGGTTGCAGTGAGCCGAGATGGTGCCACTGCACTCCAGCCTGGGCGACAACAGCGAAACTCCGTCTCACCAAAAAAAAAAAAAAAAAATTGTCTTCCATGAAATGGGTCCCTGGTGCCAAAAAGGTTGGGGACTGCATTGTGGTAGACAGACATTCAAGGCAGTTCCCATAATCCCAACTCCTGGTATCCATACCTTTGTATTAATAATTGCACCCCCCTCCAAGTGTGGGCAGAACCTGTGATTTGCTTCTAATAAACAGAAACGTTAAAGGTGATGTAATTATATGTGAGTGATTATGTGATTACGTTATGTAAGATTCTGGTGTCCAACTTGCTGGAGTTTCTCTCTCCCTGGCTGGTTTTGAGTAAGCAAGCAGCCACATTGGGGACCCACATGGCAAAAAACTGAGGTTGGCTTTCAGCCAATAGTCAACAAGGAAATGAAGCCCTCAGAAATACATTCAGCTAACAACCTGAGTGAACTCGAAAGGAGATCTTTCGCCAGTCAAGGCTCAGATGAGACCCCAACCCTGGCAGACACCTTGACTTCAGCCTTGCAGAAGACCCAGCTGAGCCATGCCAGACTCCTGACCCACAGAAACTGAGATATGAATATGCAGTGTTTTAAGTCTCCGTGTTTGTAGTAATATTGTTACAAAGCAATAGATAACCAATATAGGTATGTATATTCTTATGTCTGCTTTACGGAGGAAAAGTTAAATAAATTGACCAGTTCACACAGCTAGTCAAAGGTAGGGCTGGAATAGAAAATCTGGGTAGCCTGCTTCTGGAGAGTTCGCCTTAACCACTACACTTCCCGGCCTCTGCAGACAATTTCCCTTCTAGCTCACCAGTCACTGTTATTGTCTCACTACTTCTCCTTAGGGTGGGACTTCTATCCCGAGGCCCTGGCCCCCTTTAGGGTACCAAACCCAATCCCGTGCAATCCCAGTGCCAAGGCTGTGGCATGGCATTTGTGCTGGCACAAAGGAAAGAGTGGAGACTAATGAGTCACGGGCGTTTCTTCCACAGTCCAGGCGTCTGGGAAGGAGCAAAACTTATAGCCGACCAAAGGCTCCGGCTGTCTGTGACTCTGAATAAGCTCTGCCAATAACTCAAGTTTCCCCACAAATAAAGGAGAAAAATAAGTCCGTGGGTGTCACCGAGAGAGTCTTGGCATGAAAGTCAGGAGACTTAGGCTCTAACCTTGGGTCTGCCAACCAGGAGGCCGTGGGAACCTGGAGAAGTCACTTCGTTCTTCTAGCCCTTTGCTTTCTCGTCTCTGAAAAGAGGGCTTTGGATTGGATGACTTTTAACGTCTCCAAAAAATTTACATAATTCTAAGGTACTGTCATGGTTTGAATATATTTAATGCCTTCCTCCTCCCCTAACTCCAGAATTGAAACAGCCTTCATTTCAGCTGCCTAATTTCGAAACCCAGGGGACACATTTCTAATGGAGAGTGAGCTAGGAAAAATAAAGAAGAGGAAACCTCATGGGGTCGGAGACACAAGGAAGGGTAAAATTAATAGCTGAAAAGAAGCCATTCCCACCCAGAGCCATTGAAACCCTGAGCCTCCAGCCTGGGCATTTTCTGCCCATGGTCCATGCTCAGCTGCCAGCATTCCTCTGTCCCTGCTTTCCCTTGTAGATTGAGTTCCAGCCAGCATGACAGTCTCATTTTTCACTGAATGCTTGCGCTGAATGCTAAACTGTAATCTCTTTTTGCATGCTTCGGTTCCAGATTCATAACTGGAGGAGCAGACCCCGTTGTCTGCAAGCGTTTGCTGTTAGCCGCTCTGCCGAGCAGAGCCAAACGGTCCTGCAATCCGGCGGCTTTTTCCCTGCTTCACACTTTGTCAAAATGCATCACGGGTGACACAAAGAAATGGCCGCTGGAAACTCCCCATTTTCCAATCCTTTTACTATCTAATTGTTCCTCTTCTTCAAGGCTTGGCCATCCTCAAAATAGACCAGGGTCCCTGCTTGGGTTGTTTTCATTTTAAAGCAGAATGCACTACAAAAGAGAGGCTCTTCCCACAGCTCTGAGCTTGGCGCTGTCTGTTGTCATTGTTTCAGACTCTGCTTTCTACGCCCTGCGCTGTCCCTGAGATGCCACCCTCAACTCACCGTTACTCCAAGTGGCCATTTCCTTCCTGCAACTCTAAATACATGATCCAGGCCGGGCGCGGTGGCTCAAGCCTGTAATCCCAGCACTTTAGGAGGCCGAGACGGGCGGATCACGAGGTCAGGAGATCGAGACCATCCTGGCTAACACGGTGAAACCCCGTCTCTACTAAAAAAAATACAAAAAATTAGCCGGGCGAGGTGGTGGGCGCCTGTAGTCCCAGCTACTCGGGAGGCTGAGGCAGGAGAATGGCGTGAACCCGGGATGTGGAGCTTGCAGTGAGCTGAGATCTGGCCACAGCACTCCAGCCTGGGCAGCAGAGCGAGACTCCGTCTCAAAAAAAATAAATAAATAAATACATGATCCAACGAAGTGATCCAGTGAAAAGTAGAGCAGGTCTACCCCCGAAGAATTTCCTGTCTCCCACTGCACATACAACGGTATCAACTCCTTGCAAAGGGCTGCATATCCTGCCTGCCTCATCCTCTTCACCCAGCAGGTCTTGCAGGATTGGTGCCCTCCAGCCACATGGGCCTTCATGTCCTTTCTCAAGTACCCCAAAGGGCCTTGGCACATGCTGTTCCCTTTGCTGCAAATGCTCTTTCTAGATCTCTCCATGGCTACCTCCTGCTCATCCTTAGTCTCAGGTCTGAGGAATTGTGGTGCCCAGTGACGTTGTGCTTGGTAGGACAAGCACTGCTGTTTCCGCCACATCCAGTCAGCACCAGCCATGCAGTCTCCTGACTCCGGACATCAACATCTGTGACTCCACCTGAGGCTTTCTCTGACCACTTTCCCACGCCTCTGCTGGTATTTTCATCATAACCTCTTCTATAAATGGCTTGCGCTCCAATCTTTGTCTCAGAGCCTGGTTCGGGCATCCATCTAAGCTAGTCTGTGCTACCAATTTTCTCTCCCTGGTGCCCTTTTCTGTTTTTTTTTTAATGCTTCTTTTTAAAAATCTCTGAATATTTTCTCCTGTTTATGTATTTGCTCTTTTTTTTTTTTATTTTTTTTTTTTTTTTTTTTTTTTTTTT
>NW_016810571.1:1875089-1888388 GCF_001698545.2 Rhinopithecus bieti
GTATTAAATTATTCTAAATGCATGATTTTAAAGGTAGAAGTTTAACTTTTGGGTTCTTATAATGTATTATTAATAGCGGGTATTTTTGTTTGTTCGAGACGGAGTCTGGCTCTGTCGCCCAGGCTGGGGGTCAGTGGGGTGATCTTGGCTCACTGCAACCTCCGCCTCCCGGGTTCACGCCATTCTCCTTCCTCAGCCTCCCCAGTAGCTGGGACTACAGGCGCCCGCCACCCCGCCCGGCTAGTTTTTTTGTATTTTTTAGTAGAGACGGGGTTTCACCGTGTTAGCCAGGATGGTCTCGATCTCCTGACCTCGTGATCCGCCCACCTCGGCCTCCCAAAGTGCTGGGATTACAGGCTTGAGCCACCGCGCCCGGCCTGTTCTTTTTTATTTAGTGTCTTTTTCTCTGCCTGGAGAGTGTAAGCTCCAGGAGAGGAGAGAGTGTTTTATCTATCCCCTGCATCCAACCTGAGCCTGGCACACAGTAGGTGCTCAAGAAATGTTTCCCGAAAAATGAATGAGCTCCTCCTCATTTATAGAATCCTATGACTTTAAATCACTGTTTTGTTTTTCAATGGTATTTCCAATTTGAGGCTTGAGGCATCCTGCAAAGCTTCCCCATACCTCTGGCACTCCCCCAACCCCACTAAAGGAATCTCAAACCCCTGGAGACAGGGAAGAAAGGAAAGTTGTTTCCAGTGCCTCTGGTATCATACTGCAGTCACAGAGGCACCCAGAGTCTACCAGCCCTGGTCACCCAGTCTTGCAGGTGAGACCTAAACAGAAAGGGCACTTAGACTTTATGATAAGGATAGAATTTTGGATCAATGTAACTATTGGAACTTTGGACTCTTGACCAAAATATAGCATGTTCATTTCTTAAAAAAATAAAAAAATAAAAAAAAGTTTGTCTCAGGGGCCATCTTTTGCCCTGCAGGATTTTCTCTGGGTTAATTGGATCTGGGGTCTCATTTCTCAGTCAAAGAATGAAGGTGTTGATTAGGTGACTGCCAGCAGACATTTGAAGAAAGCCAGTGTTCCCATGCAGCCTTCTGCTCTAAATGCAGGGATCTCACCATACATGCACTTGTATGTGCGTGTGCATTGCCCATGGGTTTGGAGTGCATGTGCAGTGTTGTGTGCCACCCACTCTCACTCCTTGTCAACACTCCCTATGCTTGGTCCATCTCTCTAATCTCCCTGGATCCAGGGCACCAGAAACTATGCCTGTTCATCATTGTGCCTGCAGTGTTTGTCACAGTTAACTGTACACATTGGACACCATAAATACACAATGGGGGGAAATACATGTATGCATGAATTTCACTTCTTCCAGGAGAAGAGCCATGAAAACTCTTTAGAAGGGTCCTGAAGCTCATTAGGACTCAGCAGAGTCTTCAGGAGCCCTCTCTGAAGAAACAGCAACAATGAATAGCCAACTAAGAAAAAAATCATAGTGTCAAAGGTCAAAGGATCAACGGCATTTAAAGAGAAACATGGGATGGCTCCTGGGTGATTTCTGCACGGGCACCCATGGCTTAGCTATAAACAGATGGACTAACTTCAAGAAAACTCCAAAATCAGTACATTATTGCCAGAGCTGTGTTCCCCGCCAAAGACGTCCAAACCACTTTGTGATCACAAGGCACACCCAGGCTCCTCTCATAGCATGCCAAGCCACCAAGGGGGGCCAGTCCTAGGAGACGGCTTGGAACAGGCATCCGCCAAAGAGACTGGAGGCTGCAGAAACTGCCCCAAGAATTGAGTGAGATGATGTATGTGGAAGCATTTTGTAACCTGTAAATCTTTTTACCCGCACTGTGTGTTTTTATGATGATGATAAATATTATTGCTAAGTGTGTTCAATGGATAATTAGTCCCAGATGATGCCCCATTGGGAAAAAAAAAGAAAAAAGTCTGTGTGGTCAGAAAGTCGGAGTGAAATCCTTTGAAAACCTAAGTCAGATCCTGCTATGCCCCTGCTCAAAACCCTCTGGGGGTTGCCATCTCACCCAGAATCAAACTCAAGCTCCTTACCATGGCCCAAAAGTCCAACGTGACCACTCTGGCTTCCTCCTCAGCCCTTATCCTGCCACTCTCACTACTCTCTGTTGCCACCCAGCTGGTTTTCCTGCTGAGTGGGCCACATCAATCTTACGATTCCTTCTTAGAACATCCTTCATGTGAAATCCAGATGGGGCCGCACCAAAAATCATGCTCAACCTCACCAATCATGAAGGAAATGCAGATTGAAACTGCAATAAGGTACACACATCAGGGTGTATCACACCCATTAGGATGGCTAAAGCCCAAGCAAACAGAAAATAGCCAGTGTATCAAGGATGTAGAGAAATTGAGAGCCTCATGCACTGTTGATGAGAATGTAAAACTGTGCAGCTGCTGTGGAAGACAGTATGGTGGTTCCTCGAAAAATGAAACACAGAACTACCTTATATCCGGCAATTCAGCTTCTGAGTATATATCCAAAAAGAGTTGAAAGCAGACCCTTGAACAGATATTTGTACATCCGTGTTTACAGCAGCATTATTCATAGTAACCAATGGGTGAAAGCAACCCAAGACTCCACTGGCAGAAGAATGGATAAACAAAATGGGGCACGTCCATACAATGGAATATTATTCAGCCTTAAATAGAAGGAGATTCTCACACACATGCTACAACATGATTGAACCTTGAAGACATTATCCTAAGTGAAATAAGCCAGTCAAGGCCTGAGCATGGTGGTTCATGGCTGTCATTTCAGCACTTTGTGAGGATGAGGCTGGCGGACCACAAGGTCAGGAGTTCAAGACCAGCCTGACCAACACGGTGAAATGCTGTCTCTACTAAAACTACAAAAATTAGTCAGGCGTGTTGGCACACGCCTGTAATCGCAGCTACTTGGGAGGCTGAGGCAGGAGAATTGTTTGAGCCCGAGAGACAGAGGTTGCAGTGAACCAAGATCCTTCTTGGAAAAAAAAAAAAGCCACTCAAAAAAAGGACAAATACTCTGATTTCACTTATATGAGGTATTTAGAGGAATCAATTAATAGAGACAAAAAGTAGAATGGTGGGTGCCAGGGGCTAAAGGGTGGGGGGAATGGGGAGTTAGCATTTAATGGGCATAGGGTTTAAGTTTTGCACAATGAAAAGAGTTCTACAGATGGAGGGTGGTGATAGTGGCACAACACTGTGAATACACTTAATGCACTTAAAATGGTTAAAACGGTAAATTTTATGTTGCATTTATTTTTTACAATCAAAAAAAAAAAAAAAAAAAAAAGCATGGTGGGACTCAAGGATCCAGTCAGTCTTCTGGCTTGTGGGCAGTAAAAGAGAGCAGCGTTCTTGATGGGTCTGAGCCACCGATGACAGCTGTGTGGAGGTGCTGTCACTGCTGTGGCCACAGTCACCAGACTGACCTGTCCCGACAGACACCAGTTCCAACAACCTCTCATCTAACTTTCAGGTAATGTGACTGAATGAACTCCACTGGCAGATAGTTTGCTGGTGTTTAGACAAAGCTAACACTGCTAGAAATAACAACAGTGGCCTGGCAGGAAGTGTCAGATCATGAATCACTAAAGTCAAAGTTCTCTTCAGTCTGTGACCAAAAACACTGCCCACTGGATTAAAGGGAAGAAACTATTGATGAAAGCAGCAACATGGATGAGTCTTAGAAGGGCTGTGTTGTGTGAAAGACACTGGAGTACTGTACTCAATGACCCCATTCATATGACATGCTGGAAGAGCCGTGAAAAAAAATGAGAACAATGGTTGCTAGAAATGAGGGAACGGGCCGGGCGCGGTGGCTCACGCCTGTAATTCCAGCACTTTGGGAGGCCGAGGTGGGTGGATCATGAGGTCAGAAGATCGAGACCATCCTGGCTAACACGGTGAAACCCTGTCTCTACTAAAAATACAAAAAAATTAGCTGGGCGTGGTGGTGGGTGCCTGCAGTCCCAGCTACTCGGGAGGCTGAGGCAGGAGAATGGCGTGAACCTGGGAGGTGGAGCTTGCAGTGAGCCGAGATCACACCACTGCACTCCAGCCTGGGTGACAGAGTGAGATACCCTCTCAAAAAAAAAAAAAAAAAAGACATGAGGGAACGGACGGACCATGGGTGTGGGGCTGGCGGGAAAGGCCGTAAGAGAAGAATTCAGAGGTAAAGGAAATATTTTGCATTTTGATGAGGGCTTGGGTTACGTGACTGCATTTTTAAAACTCATCAAATTGTACAGGAGATCTATTCTGGTGGCCTTCACTGTACGTAAACTTGACCTCTAAAATAGAGCTATAAACAAATATTGAGCTCTAGCTAATGCTTGACGTGCATGCTGAAGTATTGGGGATGAAACGTATTGATGCCTGCAGCTTACTTTGCAAAGCATCTAAAAATAAGGTGAAATGATGCATATGGAGAGATATGTGATGAGGAAAGCACTGACAATTGCGGAATCTAGTGGGTACGTATCTAGCGGGTACATATCTAGAGGGTATGTATCTGGATGTTAACAATTCTTTCAACTTTTTTGTGTTTAAAAACTTCCCTATAAAATGTTGAGAGGAATGAAATTATAGAAATCACAGTTTAAGAAAAATTAAACAGGCCGGGCACAGTGGCTCATGTCTGTAATCCCAGCATTTTGGGAGGCCAAGGTGGGTGGATCATGAGATCAGGAGATCGAGATCTTACTGGCTAATATGGTGAAACTCCATCTCTACTAAAAATACAAAAAAATTAGCTGAGTGTGGTGGCACGGGCCTGTAATCCAAGCTACTCGGGAAGCTGAGGTAGGAGAATCACTTGAACTTGGGAGGTGGAGGTTGCAGTGAGCCAAGGTCATGCTACTGCGCTCTAGGCTGGGCAACAGAGTGAGACTCCATATCAAAAAAAAAAAAAAAGAAAGAAAGAAAAGAAAAGAAAAGATAAACTACTTAGTCCTTATAACATAGTAGAACCAGATAGAATATTAAAGCTCTATGGCCATTTGGTATCAGCTAAAATAGTGGTTCTCAAACTATGTAACCTAGAAGTATTTCAGGGACCTCCTCTCCGTCAGGCAAAATAGCTCTCCTTTCATGAATTTTATATACTGGGGTCCTGTGTAAGATTTTTGTTTCAAAAAAGTGTCCATTATTTGAAAAATTCAGTGCTTCTCAATACCGTGTTATATCAGCATTTGACACAGGTAATTCGAGTAAGACTGTCCCTGGAACCCTTGAATTGCTGTGCCTCTGGCATTGTTGGTCTTCAGGCACCAAAAATCAGCGGCATCTCTCCCATCATCGGAACAATTCTGAACGCCCCCATACATTTCCCCACCCCACTGATCTGCCCACAGTCGCTTTGGAGTTAGCACCAAATCTAACAAATCCAGGTCAACAGGTTTGCATTTAAGTGGAGAAAGTTTTCCCACGACAATACATTGCCTGAAATTGTTCTTGAGTGTTAAAAATGGTAAAAGAAACACTTAGAGGGTGTTTTTTATTTTATTTTATTTTTTTTTGTCATCCGAGTACAATTCTCTTTAAAAGAAACAATCATTATGGGGGACCTTCCCTCTTTCTTGCCGGAGAAGATGCTCTCTCCTGGTAAATGAATAGCTTCTAGATATTTCTTTGATACTCATACGACTTACCTCCAGGAAGAGAAAGGCCGCCGCGATTGTGCCAACATTTGTGCATCTCATCTGCTTGACAATTCCACTTACCATTGTAAAGGAATAAGTTGGCATTCTGGTATCTCAAAAATAAAAGCGTAAAAAGATCACAGTGTTTAAAATCCATGATGAAACCCAAACAGACTGCCACATGGTAAGGGACATCATTGGCTTATACCTTTGGGATCTACCACCCTCTACTGGGGCAATCGCTTGAGAAAAGGCAGGGGTCAGGTGGCACCCCCACTTCCCACAGAAAAACTGGCGTCACATGGTTTTCTTATAAGAATGTGCAAGTGGAAAATGAGTGGAAAGCAAGGCGGAACAGATGTCTAATATCATTAAAGCTCGTTCCAAAAGAATCCAGATCTCAGTTTAGTATATTAATGCTCTATTTATCTTTAAGCACAGATGGATATTTTTATTGGTATTACTTTGTTTATCTGGTTTTAAGAAAGGTTAGTCCAGGGGGCAGATGCCTCTGTTATGAGAGTACATTCCTGTGAGGGAGTCAGAGGAGAGGGGCAACTTTTTTCAGTAGAACTTTAATTAGGAAAGCCAAAGTTGTATATGTTGGCAGCTCTTGCCTGATTTAATGAGGCCAGTTGCAACAACAAACAGAAAGACAAATAGGACATTGGCAAGCCCAGGGTTTCCCACCTCTTCTCCTCACCAGCTGAAGAGAAAAACAACACACCACCACCGCATTCCCAAGTGCAAAATAGACCATGACGGAATCTAAATTCTCTAGAAAGGGATGCTTCAAAAACAGCTATCACCTAAGATAACGAAGAGCAATAGGTCTGTTACCAGTGTCCTAGTTATGAACACGTGGACCTTCCAGAAGCTTCTGAGTAAAGCGATTTCCATGTGGCTTACGGACTGGTATGGCTTTTATTAGATGATAGCCTGGGACCCCGGCAGGGGGGATGCCCAGGCTCTGTTCGCAATCGTTACCTCTAAGTTTGCTTTTTACTGGAGTTGATCTCTAATTTAGTCTCTCTTTCTGGAGGAGTTAAACAGGATTATGGACCCACATGTCCAGGAAATTCCTTCCTGAATTGGATTAGGAGATTCCATTTGCCTGATGGATCTCCCAGAAATAATTGCTAACATGAACGCAATGTGTGTGCTTTCTTCATCAACAGCATAACTCCTTATTCCTCATCTTTTTCTTTAATCTTCCTTCTGCCATCCTCTTCAGGCATGTACATATGTAAGTGTATGTGTATCAATAAAAGAGAAAATGTTTTAACATCCAAAAATTGGGGTTTGAGAGTCACTTCTGCCACATGCCCCGTGACCATGGACACACACTTGCCCGCTCCCTGTAATAACTCTCCTGCCCTTAAAATAAGAATGAGGCTGAGCATGGTGGCTCACACCTGTAATCTCAGCACTTTGGGAGGCTGAGGCATGTGGATCACTTGAGGTCAGGAGTTCAAGACCAGCCTGGCCAACATAGTGAAACCCCGTCTCTAACAAAAATATAAAAAATTAGCTGGTGGTGCATGCCTGTAATCCCAGCCACTCGGGAAGCTGAGGCAGGAGAATCTCTTGAACCCAGGAAGCAGAGGTTGCAATGAGCCGAGATCGCGCCACTGCACTCCAGCCTGGGCGACAGAGCAAGACTCCATCTCAAAGGAAAAAAATAAAAGTAAATAAATAAATAATTTTTTAAAAAATAAGAAGAATGTGCCTATCCCGCTCACCTTACAAAGTTGTTTTGAATGTGTGAACTCATTCTGTTCCCTCCAAAAATTCACTCTGCCTCTTGGACATCATATTTCTCCTTCCTCATGTGGGGTTTTCTTAGTTTCCTCTTTTCCCTCACTCCAGGTATCCATCTCTCTCTCTCTCCAAAGCTCATCATCTTTCTACTCTGAATTTCTTCTGTTTCAATCTTAGTACCCATGTCCTCTGTCTCAATCTTACTACCCATGTCCTCTGTCTCAATCTTACTACCCATGTCTTCTGTCTCAATCTTAGTACCCAAGTCTTCTGTCTCAATCTTACTACCCATGTCTTCTGTTTCAATCTTAGTACCCATGTCTTCTGCTATTGCGGAGACCTCCCCGCTGATCTGCCTGCCCAGATCTCTTCTCCTGTTCATCTGACACACACTGATGTAGGTGCACCTACCTGATCCAGGTGAACATGATGGATTCAAAAACACACTCCTCTGTGCAATGGCTTTTAATGGCTCTAAATAGTATATTATCTTAATTCGACATATTTTGCTGCATAAAAAATAAGATATAATAGGCCAGCCATGGTGGCTCACAACTATAATCCCAGCACTTTGGGAGGTTGAGGAGGGCGAATCATGAGGTCAGGAGATCGAGACCACCCTGGCCAACATGGTGAAAGCCCATCTCTACTAAAAATACAGAAATTAGCTGGGCATGGTGGCACGTGCCTGTAGTCCCAGTTACTCGGGAAGCTGAGGCAGAAGAATAGCTTGAGCCAGGGAGTCGGAGGTTGCAGTGAGTTGAGAGTGCGCCACTGCACTCCAGCCTGGCAACAGAATGAGATGCCATCTAAATCATCATCATCATCATCATCATCATCATCATCATCATCATCATCTCAGCCAGGTCAAACATCCCCTGGAAGTCTCACTCCTCATTTCCACTATGATTTCTCCAATCATTTCCCTTCAAACAAGGTATGCTTTAGCCAGTTTGAAACCCTGTTAATCCACTCATACTGCTGGTAACATTCACCCTTTGCTTCTGCTCCTAACACTCCTTCTTGCTGAAATACCTTTTGGATTCCGCTCCTCTACATGTTCACGCCCTCTCAAGGCTCAGCTCTAATGCGTCCTCCATGAAGCCATTCCATTTTCAAGGCTACAGGAAGTAGCTCTCTTCTTTCCTACATTATCTATACATCTCTTGTTGCATTTATTTTTATTTTTACTTTCCCGACCATTCATTTAGTTACAATGGTTATTTACTGCATGACTGTTAGTATAATAAAGTCCTTGAGGATGGGTCCTGTGTCTGATTCATTTTTCAGCACCTGGAGCAGCTAGCACACTGTGGACTCTGCGTAAGTATACCGTGGTTATCAAGATGTGCCATTTTGGGCCTGAACAAGTGTCCACTACTGTGTAGCTGGCATGTCTGGACATGTCTGGCTTTTCCAATGCCAATTTGCATCTTTAAAATGAGGTGCCTTCTGGAAAATAACCCATTGTAAAAGAGAGAAGGTGAGGCAGAAAAGCTTGGCCCCATAACAAAGCCTTAGTCATGGCAGTCATGGCAGCAAATGCTTGGATTTTTGAGTAGAGTATTATAACGTTTGCCTTTCAGCTTTGTCTGCTCGCCCAAAAGCTGTTTACTGAAAAAATCTAGAAGGCACTGGAACATAGCTGCACAATTTTAAAGTCCCTATGAAAATGCTGGCAGTGGAGAGAAAGCATTCTTCTGACTGTACAGAATGTGAAAAGCTGTTGACCCTCAGAGGTCTCCAGAGGACATGGGGCTGTCGCTTTGGTGCCCTGAGGGTGCAACTCATCAAAACTCTGACGGGAGCAGGAGAAAGGAAGAAAAATAATGCAGATGCTACATGAGACCCAACAATTTATTAGTGAACCCATCTGAGATACCTCTGGAGACCCCCCAGAAATTTGTGGAGAGCAGGAAATTTGAGAGCCTAGAAACCCTGCACTAGCAGGTAGAGATGAGAGCAAAGGAAACACAGATAACATACTGCAGGAATGAGGAGATAAGAGAATTAAGTGATGTATACAAAGGAATTTGTCAAGGCACATACAGCCTGCAGGTTTAGGTTGTTATGATGAATTGGTTCTGTGGGCTTCTCTTGGTTATATAAACACAGTCTCACAATCTTGGATCTTGTCACTCTAGAATTAACCTGTCTCCCAGGACCTCCGTTCCCTCTTACATTACATTTTCCATTTTTTTTTTTTTTTGTCTTTTTCTCTTTACGTGTTACATCTATTTGCATCATCTCCCCTAAGGCGGCTATAAATATGTCTACTGAGCCATGGGGACCCGTGTCACCAGTCACAAGGACCTTTTGTTTGTCATTGCAAATATTGGCTATCAGATATGAGCAAAGAGAGAAAAAAACCGTGATGTATGTCCCTGGAGTTTGGGAACTGGTTGAAATGGTGGTAGGGGAGAAGGAGAGGAATTGGAAAGATAGACTATCCTGCTTAACTGCTCCTCATTTCTCATGCCTGATGATTATTAATTACATTTGTGCATTGATACAATTTGCTAGTTTTCTGAGCAGGAGAATTGCGCTTAGTCATCTTGGCATTTTTAAATGTAAATGAAAAATCACCCAGTGCTCTGAGCCAGAAGTGAGAAAGATAAATAACACCAGGAAGCTGGTCGTTGCCCGTCTGTCATAAAATTTCATTAGTTTTGACAGCCTGTACAACATAAGCAATGAATGAATGCTAACTACACTTCCTCGTCTGTCCGCTCCCATAAGTCACTGGTGCTTCACAGGCCGGAGGAGGTGGCCCTGATGGGGTGTTGGGATGAAAAGACACTGAAGCATTAGCAACTACAGAACCCAAGATGCACAGAATTCCACCGAGGCCGAGAATCTGAGCAGGTTGGATTGAGTTGAGTACGGTTTAGTGAAGCCACGTCCTCCATATTCATTACTGCGCCCAGAGTCTCCCTGGCCACGTGGGACAGCCTCACTCATCTGCATTCTCTTCTAGGACTCGATCATTAAGGAAATATTTCTTGGTACTTCCATGTGCCAGGCACAGCACTGACTGCTGCAAATGGAGGAATTCATGCAACAATTAGGTCAGAGGATGATAAGTGCCAGGGAGGAAAGCACATCACAGAAAGGGGAGATGAGTCTCCGGCCAGGACTGACTAAAGGAAGCAGCAATTGCGTCCTTGACTCTGCAGCCAGGTGGGCATTTGAGTCCCAGAAATTGAGGACAGCTTCAGGCCCAGAGTCTCTTGTGATGACAGACACAAATGAAGATAGGAGGTGCTTCTGCTTCCTCTTCCCTTCTCCTCTCTTCCTGAGCAACTCAGCCTCGAAGCTATTAATTGGGACAGCACAAGGTTACATCTATGCAGGAAAGGGAGGAAAACATGGTAGCCTACGAGTATCAGAGTCCAAGCAGGGTGAAAAGGGCATCCTCGTGTTGGAGTGGCCTCACCTGTGTTGTCTGAGCCTGAGGTCGGGTGTTAAGAACCTAGCAGGATGAGGAGGGCACCTGTGCATGCCCGTAGGTGACAAGCCATGGGGACTCAGACCGTGAGCAGGAAAGGAGAGAGGCCCCTAGAGAGACAGTGAGGCACGGGGTGTCAGCCCCAGCAGGGTGAGGAGAGCACTCAGTGTGGCTTAGCATGGGGGGTCAGAGCCCCAGAGGCAAGAAGAAAACTTCTACAAAGGCATGCCCTGGCCTGTGGTGTCAGAGCCCAAGTACGGTAAGAAGGTGTGGCACGTGGGAGGGTATGGTGCAGAGTGCCCAGACCTGAGCAGGAATGAAGAGGATACCTCTGCACAGGAACAGACTGGGTAAGCTGCCAGTGACCAAGCAGTGTGAAGAGCGTGTCCATCTAGGGAAGGATCAGCAGCAAAGATGGGCGTGCGGATTGATCACATAAGGATCATCCAGGTCAGTAAATAAGGAGTGGGGACCTAGTTTTTCACTGTCAGAGAAGGGAGATATTCACAGGAGAAAGAAAGAAATCAAAAATAAAACCTGTATGGTTGGATTGCAATGGGAGGAATCAGAGTGAACACACAGCTTTCAATGTTAGACATAGACATAAATACAGATGTGTGCACACTCCCTTGTTGTGCCCTTTGAGAGAGCCCCGGAGCAAGGACAACCAATAGAGATAAGTGGACCTCACTCTTTCTCATGGAGTGGGTGAGCTGGTCACATATAAGCCTAGAGATGCCTGCAGCATCTGTACCATCACAAAGCGAGAGGCTGCCTGAGAATGAGGGGATGACACAGAAGGAGGAGAGTAAGCAGACTGGATCCCAATGACATCGTTTGACCCCCTTGATTCAGCCACGCCTGAAAGACATCATTTGACCCTCTGGATTCACCCACGCCTGAAACCCATTCTGTAAGTGAACGAATTTCTTTTTTTTTCTTTTCTTTTCATTTGAGACAGAGTCTCCCTCTGTCGCCAGGCTGGAGTGCAGTGGTGCAATCACGGCTCACTGCAATCTCCGCCTCCTGGGTTCAAGTGATTCCCCTGCCTCAGCCTTCCAAGTAGCTGGGACTACAGGCACACACCACCACACCCAGCTAATTTTTTTGTATTTTAGTAGGGACGGGGTTTCACCACATTGACCAGGATGGTCTCTATCTCCTGACCTTGTGATCTGCCTGCCTCAGCCTCCCAAAGTGCTGGGATTACAGTCGTGAGCCATCGTGCCTGGTCAACAAATTTTTTTTGGTTTGTTTTCTTTTCTGGTTTAAGCCAAGGTGAACTGAATCTTTGTCACTTGCATTGGAAGGAGATTCAGTTATTAATACCCTCAATTCCTCATGATTGATTTTAATTAATAACAACCTCATATACTAGGGATGATTCCAAGTCACCCTAGTTTTTCTTAAGGCATTCCACCCTGCCATTCATTTAACAAATATTTATTATATGTCTACAACATGCTTGACACTGTTCTGAGTTCTTGTGTTATGTAGAGAAAAAATGCTGACAAGAACTCTTGACCTGTGGGATTTACTCTAGGGGAGCAAGACAAGAGACAAGAAACATAAATGAAATAAGTAGGAGGGTTTCAATGTCTGATGGGGGTGAGGAAGAATTTTTTTTTTAAAGTATAGAATGGTAAGGGGGTGACAAGCATTCTGGTGTGGGAGGTGGGACTTGCACTTTTAAGTAGAATTGTCAGAGTAGAATGCAGTGAGAAGCTTACTATCTGAACAAATACTGAAAATAATGGAGTTTGAGTATATAAGGGGGAAGGGCATTCCAGATGGCAGGAAGAGCTTGGGTAAAGGCCAAGAGGCAGAAGCATGTCTAGTGTGCCCAGAGAACAGTAAGAAGCCCACTGTGGCTGGAGGAGCGTGGGGGCAGGGCAGGGAGCCACGGGCTTACAGAGGGACAGGTTGAGATGGAGCAGGTAAGGTCTTAAGGGCATTTTAAGATGTCAACTTTGACTGGTTGAAAGGAGTTTTGAGCAGAGAAGTGCATGGTCTTAGGCATTGAAAGGATCATTCTGGCTGTTAACCAAAAATGGATGATAGGGGATTTGGTCAGGGAGGGTAGGAGCGGAGAGAACAGGTAAGAGTATGGCTGGGCGCGGTGGCTCAAGCCTGTAATCCCAGCACTTTGGGAGGCCGAGACGAGCGGATCACGAGGTCAGGAGATCGAGACCATCCTGGCTAACACAGTGAAACCCCGTCTCTATTAAAAAAAAAAACAAAAACAAAAACAAAAAACTAGCCGGGCGAAGTGGCGGGTGCCTGTAGTCCAGCTACTTGGGAGGTTGAGCCAGGAGAATGGCGTGAACCCGGGAAGCGGAGCTTGAAATGACCTGAGATCCGGCCACTGCACTCCAGCCTGGGCGACAGAGCGAGACTCCGTCTCAAAAAAAAAAATACATATTAAATGACGAAGAAACATATATATATTCTATTAGT
>NW_016810571.1:1888623-1962299 GCF_001698545.2 Rhinopithecus bieti
AAAAAAAAAAAAAAAAAAAAAAAAGAGTAACCCAGGTGAGAATGATGGTTTCCAACCATCGTTCTCAGCAAACTATCGCAAGGATAAAAAAAAAAACAAACACTGCAAGTTCTCACTCATAGGTGGGAATTGAACAATGAGAACACTTGGACACAGGAAGGGGAACATCACATACTGGGGCCTGTTGTGGGGTCGGGGGAAGGGAGAGGAATAGGATTAGGAGATATACCTAATGTAAACGACGAATTACTGGGTGCAGCACACCAACATGGCACATATATACATACATAACAAACCTGCACATTGTGCACATGTACCCTAGAACTTAAAGTATAATTTAAAAAATAAATAAATAAATAAAAACAAAGAGTAACCAAGGTGAGAGATGCTGATGGCTCAGACCAGAATGATTCCAGGGAGGGGTCAACAATAATTTTAGGGTGTTGTGTCTGAGAAACTGTAATGATGAAATCGCCATTAACTAAATGGGTGATGCCACAGCAGAAGAAACTTAAGGGTAGAAGGTCAGGAGACGAGTTCTGAACAAGTTGAATTTGAAATGTCTATTAGACATCCAAATAGAGATGTTGAGTAGCAGTTATATGTAGGAATTTGGAGTTCTGAAAATAAATCAGAATGATTTTATTAAACTTTTGTAAATGTTTACAAAATTAGCTGGTATTTAACAGTTCATTGGAGATCAGTTTCTAAGAACAAAATTAGAAAGATCAAGCTGTTTCGTTGTTCACAAAGCAACGAAGTTGTAATTCCCAGGGTTCCGGCCTCCACTACACCTTCCTCCACCGATGGTTCTCAGAGTACTGTCTCAGTACCCCTGAGGGAACCTGAAACTTTTCCAGGAGATCTATAATATCAACATTATTTTCATAATAATATGAAGGCATTATTTCTCTTGTTTTCATTCACATTCTCTCATGGGTACATGGTGACATGCTCCAGTGGCCACATGACATGTAATATCCATAGATGGAATACAGGAGCAAACATGAGAATACTGCTGTGTTTTACTAGACAGGCATTTCCTAAGATTTGCAAAATGAAAAAAACAATGCCCCTCTTCTTGCTAACAATGTTTATTCTGGTAAACATGGTATTTTAAAAGTAATTCGTGTTAATATGCAGTAGGCTTATTATTGTTTACTTTAATTTTTTTTTTTTTTTTTGAGATGGAGTGTCACTCTGTCACCCAGGCAGGACTGCAGTGGTGTGACCTTGGCTCACTGCAACCTCCACCTCCCAGGTTCAAGTGATTCTCTCGCCTCAGCTTCCCGAGTAGCTGGGATTACAGGAGCCTGTCACCACACCCAGCTAATTTTTTTGTATGTTTTTAGTAGAGACGGGGTTTCACCATGTTGGCCAAGCTGGTTTTGAACTCCTGACCTCAGGTGATCCACCAGCCTCGGTCTCCCAAAGTGCTGGGATTATAGGCATGAGCCACCACGCCCTTGTTACTTTTAAACAAATCTTTCAAAATTTTAATATCTAATATAATCAGTCCCAATAGATTTAATGCACCTAGACAAAAGGTTTTTGAGGTCCTCAGTAATTTTTAAGAGTATAAGTGGATCCTGAGACCAAGACATTTGAGAACCATACTATTCTGTACCCTGCCTGCGGGATTCTCAATAAGACAGCAGCCTTTGGTCGCTGGTGGTGACCACAATCCTCCCAACCCCTCCTTAGGCTGTCTCTGCTCCAGTAAATTTATATTTGTGTACATGCATGATTGTCTACAAGCTAAAAGAGGTTTAAAAATACAACTGATATCCTTACTGTGTAATGAGCTTCAGGTTTGGGTGAAATGGAAAATTAGTCTTCACAAAAAACTTTCCTTCAGAAAAGGAAATGGAGAAAAATTAGCCCAGTTTACTCACAGCTGGCCTCCCAGATGATCTAGAGCAAACTGCCCCCACTTCCCCTCAAAGCCTCCTCTGTAAAAATTAGTAACGGGACGGAAATGATCCTCTCGCAAACATCAACATCCAAAACATAAGGATTAGTTATAATTTTGGCAAGGAAAATCCCAAAATGAATCAAGCATGTTAATTTTTAAGCTATGTATAAAATAATAACGACGTAAGACAAATACAAATTTTTACCATGAGCAATTCTTCAGTACCATGCAGCATCTTAAGTTTTTTCCTGTTGGTTTGGGAATATGTATCTGTGGCTCTTTTTAATTACATCTTGTATTCTTACAACTTTCTAACGTATTATGACTTTAGTAACCCCAGAATGACATGGAACAGGATCTACAGCCTACATAAATAGTTCTCTCCAAGATAAAGTTTTCACATTTCTTTCCAAGAAACTAATAAAGTGATGAAATGATGTAAAAATCCCCTACCTCCCCACAATAAAATACATATATACATATTAGTTTACTTCTTGAAGTGATATGTCTTATAAATAACATTAAGTTTACTTTCAATACAAGGGATTTCTGATTCAAAAAAGGGCGTAGGGGTTCACACCTGTAATCCTAGCACTTTGGGAGGCTGAGATGGGCGTATCACTTGAGGTCAGGAGTTCAAGACCAGCCTGGCCAACATGGTGAAACCCCATCTCTACTAAAATACAAAATTAGCTGGGCATGGTCACGGGCACCTGTAATCCCAGCTACTCTGGAGGCTGAGGCAAGAGAATCGCTTGAACCCAGGAGGCAGAGGTTGCAGTGTGCCAAGACCCTGCCATTGCACTCCAGCCTGGGCAATAAGAGCAAAACTCTATCTCAAAAACAGAAAAAAAAAAAAAACAAATAAATCATAGTAGCACACCGAAGAAGTAACGGATAAGTAAAGGAAAAAAAGAAGTGTTCCCAATACAAATATTGATCAAAGAATTCTAGACTAAAAATATACCACTTATGGAGTCATAAGTTGATATAGTCTTCTGGGTGCTCGATTTAGCAATATGCATTAGTATTTAGCTTTAAAATTGGATATACATACTGACCCAGCAATTTCATTTTAGGATGTTTTTCTATTTTCATAATTTATAACAAAGTGTCTACATTTATAAGATAAATGTGGGAAAAGATTGCCCTGTGTAGGGTTGTCCATCATAGTCTTCTTTCAAAAGACCTGTCTGGAGGTCAGCGATGTGGCCCACTAAGTTGATGGGGTTCCCCTAAGGAGCTCCACAGGCTGGCACGTGAGTCCCAGTACCCTTGTTCAGACCAGCCCAGCCCTGACACAAAGAGCGTCTTCTTTACTCTCCACTTATTCATGGTGAGATGATCTGGACCTTCTACATTAACCCCCAAACACTTTCCCATACCAGAGGGGCCTGTCACCATTAAAGCATTGTCTTGCTTCCTTTCCAGAACTTTCCATTTGTACAGTGATCATTGTGTACATTGTCAAGTATATCCAACATACAGACATGTACATCTGTACACATGTATGCAATCGCACACTGAGAAAAAAGCTGGAAATAAAAGAGATCCAAAAGATAATGGCAAAGAATTTACGAAATATAGCAATGCTACATTTGAATGTGAAATATCAATATGAGCCTAAAATATGTATGTGTGTATATTTTCTAGTTCTGTCCTCTGAAGGAACCGGAAACACTGGCACCTCGATAGCAAGGTGTATGGAGCTCCCAGATCTCCATTCCTAAATGACCCCTAACAGAAACCAGGGGTCATTAGAGAAAGAGTCAGGGCAGGAAGCTCACCATGTCAGCCTGAAAAGTCTTGCTGGATTAGAAAGCAAAGGAGTGTTTGGGCTACTGGCCTTGTGCCAGAACATCCCAGGAACTGGTTGATAAAGCTCCCACTGGCCATATTTTAAAGACAATTAGATTGTTAGAAAGAATAATAATTACACTTAGATAAATAAAAATCCATGATCTCATAGCGATCATAGTAGAGAAGAAAAGGAAAATTACTTTTGGCTTAGACGATGAAACTATGAAGAAAAACAACAGCAACAGCAACAAAACCCTGAGTGCTATAAAAATCAAAGTAGTCGGTCTCCTATAAGGAAGGGAAGAAAGAGCTGACTAAAGGTTAATGCAATTCACTCTACCTGTTTGATGGAAGTTTCTGTTTGTATCTATTTTTTTAAATAAACAAACAAGAACACTAACGAATTAAATCTGCCACAAAATCATCTATTTAAAGAGACTAGAAAGATGAAAGATAAAAATTCCATAGTTGATAGAGTTACAGATGATTTTAAATTCTCTTCCTTTTGTCTCTCTTTCTTCTAATTTTCTACAGTAAGTATGTATTACTTTAGTAACCCAAAAGTAATGAAACGATGATGCAACCTACCACACATCATGTACACAAGGCTGGCAGAGGCTACAAAGAGTAGAATACCCCACATATCCATCACTCTTTCATGATTTAATTATACCCACTTCTATTTTTTCTCAATCTGTCTTTTCACTTTCTTTCTTTTTTCAGAGATACTATAGAGACAGAAATTTAGTTACAGATGGCTGGATTAAGCACAACTCTTTGGTTAATGTGCTTGAAATACTCTATACAGATCTGAGTTTCATCTTCAAAGCAATATAAGAGAAGAAGATATGAAAATGTATGAGATTGCAAAATAATGAGACGTAAATTTTTTCAATACCAAAATATATCTGGAACTCCTCTTCAGTTCTTCAGAGTTGCAATAGCATAAATCTTTAAGTTTTGAGGTTGAATTTCATTTCTGGAAACAACCAAAAATCATCCAGATGAATAAGGTGGTTGATGAAGCAGGAAATGATTTTCTGGTTAAAAATGAGATGCAATTGCAGAGTCACGAAATAGAAAATATAAACTAGTTCGGAAGTAATTCCAAAGTGGAATTCTTTAAGCATTTTGAGGCACTTTAGTGAGGAAAAAAAAATGGAGAGCCTCCCTTAGTGAGTACTTTGAAAGAAGACTCATTCTTCATTATTATCCCCTATCCATTTATCTCATCCAATGCGAATATAACAGCCTCTGGCCCCATACATCCTGAGGCCGCCACCAATCTTGCCTAGGAAAACCTCCTCACTCGGTACAATTGTGTGCCTTCACTTGTTCTAGGAAATAGTTTGAAATTCTCTGTCTTCTTCTCAAGGAATTGAGACCATTCATTCATGATGGTCAGTTCCTCTATATTAAATTTTAATAGGAGATGGGTTTCCTAATTTCCCTGGCCAGAATTGTTAGCAATTGTTCCGACATCTTCCATGTTCCCATTAACTAAAATCAACCAAATGATGGTAAGAAGTCTCTGGTTGGGTGATCTCTTCCTAAGATGAAGTCATCTTTTACCCATAGTCTTCTCTGTGGATCTGCAATCTGGGGGCCAGAAGAGCCAGTATTATTCATGCCAGAACGTGCCTCTTGCAGCTTTTGCCTCTTAGCAGTTTTTTCTAGATCAGAGATCCAGTCCATCAACGTCTCAGGGTAGCCTTTCCAGCAGGGTGCTCAGAGGCAGAGATGGGAGAACACAAGCAGACCAGCAGACCCAGTCCCACAGTCTTTGGACTCTCTCAGGAATAAGAGACCAGGGCACTGCAGTGTGGCTGGCCCGGATAGGAAAAAAAATCACACTAGGTCTTGAAATCCATCTCCTCCAGTCAGTAAACTTTTAAAAGCAGAATATCACAACAATAACAAATGAACACTAAATAGGTAAATTTCAGCCTAAAGATCCAGTCGTGCAATAAAAACATTAAGTAAAGTTTCAAAAACAATATACAAAGGAGTGGGTGAGGAGCATAAATTTGTAAAAGTCACATGGGCTGGAAATTCACTTACCTGGGCTCAGTATGCACTACTGCTTGAACTTGGTGCTAGTTTCAGCAAACAGAATTAATTTCAAAGGCTCCCTTTTTTGACAAACTAAATTTATAAACATAGCTATTTGCTAATAAATGTGACCTTTAAATCACATTACTCTAAATACAGACTTACTCTGTGCACAGGCTAGGGGCAGAGAGCCTGGAGAAAATTCTTGAAGGAACCAAATAAGCTCTCCTCAACCACTCAGACCTTTAACAGACCTCACATGGCTCATTTCTGCTCAAGACTTCACCCATGTTTCCATTTATTCAAAAAGCTTGCTTTTAATCTCCTAGTATGCATCAGGTGCTAAGTGAATGCTGTAAATACAGAAATTGATAGAACACATTGTTTTCAAAGAGATTGCATTTGTAGCCACAAATAGCCACGCTTACACAAATCACATAAGTTCTGTAACATTTGAGACACACAGTGTATACATTTTCTAGATAAAGTCATACTTTGAAGGGGAAGAGGGTCATCTCACCTGTGACAAGACAGACAGGAAGGCTTTGAAGAGTTGACTTCTGATTTGGTCCTGCAAGGATGGTTATTATTTTGGCAAGCAAAGAAAAGTTGGAGATCATTCCCAAAACAGCAAGAAACATGAGTACAGCTAACGAACAAGAGAGAGTGGATTAATATTTATTAAGCACCTACTGTGTACAAGGTACTCTGCTATCTCTAAAGGCAAAAAGAAAAAAAAGTAAAGCAAATTTAATCAGAGTGTGTTATTAGATTGTTTAGAAAGGAAAATGTTCATAACCTCAAATAGCTGTGGTATTGAAACTGCATAAAGCAGAAAGTAGTAAAACAGTAGATTATGCTACAACCAAACAACCTTTAAAAGACTGTCAGGCCATTCAAAAGCTTTCTGTGATCTGTGACCCAAAATGTAGGAGGTGGGTGAAAAATAAAGGTGAAAAGGTAGTTAAAAGTCATTTTATAAGTATCTTTAATGCCCAAATTAGACATGTATAGTTTGGGTTGAAGGCATTGGAAGTTGTTAAGTTTTTGAGGGTGGCCATAACTGTTACCGGATGTTTGAGAAATTAATATGGCAGCAAGGTAAATATACTGATAGACCGAAATGAGAGAAGATCGGAGAAAGGGAAACCAAGTATGTTTGGACATGGGCTTTCGTTTAACGTTTATGTACTAAGTAGTGTTTTCTTTGCTGTTTCTGATTCCATTGCAGATTATATTATGGCATTCCCTGCTTCCTTTCCTTGTTCCCTTGACACTGCCAAGAGCCTGTTCATTTCTGTCTGTTGTACTTTTCATCCTCTTTCCTATCTAAAATTTATTTCTGCGTCTCATGACGATAGTAGTGTTCTCAGGTCTTTACATTTACGGATTAATTTAGTAACAGCCCTCTAAGGAAAGAAACTGCTAGCTAGTGCCTAGGGCAATGCCTGAGTACCTAAGACTGAGTATGGTACATTACAGGTGCCCAGAAACTATCCGTTAAGTAAGCCTTCATTCCACAGATAAGGCAATGAAAGCATGCAGAGGTTTAGTAAGTTGCTCAAGGTCATACTATAATTAATTTCTGGAGCTGAGCTTCCACCTCAAACAGGAACGTCTTGATCATAATTCTGCATCAATTGTTTATCTGTTTCAAAGATGCTCTTGTTCTCCTTCTGTGGTGCTACTGCTCTTTCCCTTCTTATTTACTGAGCCTTTTTATTGACCTAGCTTGGCGTTTACCAATCCTTATCTATTTATGAGCCACGTAATCCAAACATTCCTTAAATGTTTCCAGAGCTCAGTGATGTGAAGTATCTTCTCTGATTGGGAGCATTCAATGTTTTTGCATTTTCTGTGTGCTTAAAAACATTTTGGGTTGGGTGTCTTCTTTTCTCTGAACCTTTATCTCCTAACTGGTTTCTGGGTTATTAAACCTGAAGTTATGAGAACTAGAAAATTACTCACTGAGATACAAATAACAGATGGATTAGATCATTAAAAGGTGAGTGAGAGGAAACTGGCTAGAATTCCACCTCCAGTGTGTCTGACATACATCAGAACACACACACACACACACACACACACACACACACCCCCACACCAATCTCTGTCTTCAAGTAGTCTTCTGCCACTGCCTGTATGGGAAGCCATCTGTTTCCTTATTCCTAGCTGTATACTTAGCACTTTTGGGCCCTTAAGTATAAGATTGATTGATTACATTATTGCATGTGTTATTTAAGTTTCTAGAGGTTCCTAGCAATTTCCTGAGTTCTAGGTACTCAGCATTTATCTATCTTCAATATGATTTTTGAAGATGATAACCATATTTTTTCATATAACCATTTCCCTTCCATTGACACTTCCCAGCATGTACCAAAGCACCTAGAGGACACTAAATAAACACTCCATGCACACACACACAAAGACACACTTGCACAGAAATGGTAGTAACCTGCTCCTTTTCAAACACTAGTTATTGAAATTGTACTTTGGGCCTAGACTTTTTCTTCTGTTGATTCACTTTCTTGTAAAGGTTTCATCAAGAAGAAAGTAAACGCCTTAGCTTTTTAATTTAATTTCATGTTCTGTAATAAACAGCTTCCTTTTTTCCTAGCCTATTTGAACCAAAGACCTCATATGCCATGGCTCTTTCCCAGGCTTTCAAAGACAAACCTACAGCAAGCAACCAAGATTATAATTTTATATATTACTCAGAAATATAACTATGAGCATCTAATATAAATCAGATAAGTTTGTCTTCACTAATAAATGTAAGATATAGTACTTTAACTCTAAGAAATTCTTAGACTCTTCTGAGAAAGACAATACAGGTTGAGTATGTTTTATCCAAAATATTTGGGACCAGAAGTGTTTTAAATTTCAGATTTTTTTGGATGTTGGAATATTTACATATACATAGTGAAATATCTTGGGGTTGGGCCCAAGTGTAAACACAAGATTCATTTATGTTTTATATACACCTTATATACGTGGCCTGAAGGTAATTTCATAAGATATTTTTAATAATAAGATATTTTTAATAATCTTGTGCATGAAATAAAGTTTGGATACATTAAACCTTTAGAAAGCAAAGGTGTCAGGCATGAAATTTTCTACTTGTGGTGTCATGTCAGTATTCAAAAAGTTTCAGATTTTGGAGCATTTTGCTTTTTGGAGTTTTGGATTTGGGATGCTGAACCTGTATAATAAACCTAAGATGAATTATTGTATGAGTCTATAAATTTTAAATAACAGATAAGTAGTTCAGACAATGAGAATTATATGACATTAAAACAGTGTTTGCTGTTGATGCAGGATTTTTTACTCCTTAGCCCAGCCAAATCCAGGTTCTTGTCTCATGACCAGGAAAACTTAGGCATGCGTACATGGAAGAGTAAGTGGAGTAGAATTTATTAAGCGCAAAGGAAAGCTCTCAGCAAAAAGAGGGGTCCCGAAAACAGGTTGCCAGTTGCCCCCCTTCACTGTTGAATACGAGGGCTTCCATATCTGCTGATGGGCTGGGTTTCCTATTTGTACAAGGCACGAATTCCTGCCAGTCCCATCCCAGCCTTCCAGGGCCTATGTGGGCCCTTACTCTGAGCCACTCCACATTGGATTTATTTCCCTTACTGCATATGTGTTAAGCGATGGAGGTTTTTACCACATGTTTAGACAAGTCATCTGTGCACAATGACCTTGGCAGGTGAGAGATTCTCCAGGGACCCTCCCCTATCTGCCCAGGAGAATTCTCTGCCTCCTGCCTCTATTGCTGTGGGCCAAAAGGGTTCAATTGGCAGGAGATGGAGCTTTATGCACACTCTTTCTTCCTCCTGGAGTGCTGTACTAGATAGCTGGATTCCTTGTGTCACTAAGACCTAGAGTGTCCTAGAGTGTCACCTGCTCAGAGACCTCTTCCTCAACTGCTCAATCTAAAGGATTTGCCTTACCATTCCCTAGCACGGTACCTAGTATTAAGCTTCTCTGCAACACTTACACTCTGATATTTTTGTTTTTGCTTACTTGTTTATGATGTCTCCTTTTTCTGAAATGTAAGTTCCATAACAGCAATGACATCGTCTTGTCTATAGTGTTCACAATTCCCTGAAAACTGTAATAGGTGCTCAATAAATACTAGATAGACGTGTGAAAAGGCGAATGGTTAAGGAAATTATGAAAACAGTATGGGAAAAGAGACAAAGAACTAGAACACAAAAAATAGATCTGGCAAAGCAATGATTACAAACTAAAATGGAGAGGTTTTATCAAGAAGCAGCAGGGAATAAAATGAATGAGGGATAGAAACAGGCAATTCACAAAATTTAGAGCCAAAATATCAAATCAGCTTACAAAAACATATACAATCTCACGAGTTATTAAATAAATGGTAATCAAAATAATTAGCTTTAAGACTGACTAAATGTTTAAGATGACAAAGTCCAGAATTGGCAATATTTCTTAAATTCAACACTATTGCTGGAGGAAAGTCTGTGTCAAATCCTGAATAATCTACATATCATGTGACCTAGCAATTCAATGCTTAGAATTTATCTTAGGAAATAATTAGGCAAAACTGGGCTTCAGGAGTCTGAGACTCAGGGTCGTTTATAAAAGTGAAAAATTGAACACTGTGTAAATGTGTCACAATGGACAATTAGTTTAATGGATTACGGTATGCTCAGGCAAGAGAATACTATGCATCCGTTAAATAGGTTGTTTTAGGCATGAAAGATGTTCAGGACGCATTGCTTGGTGAAAAATTCACTTACGATACAGTACAAGTGTATATAGTAGAATCCCAATTTCATAAAAACAAAACAAAAAATTAGATTTATGCATTGAAAACAAACTAGACTTCCAGGACCAAGATGGTCAAGAAAGAATTAACTGCTGTACCTGTCAATAATGAAGCTGTACTGTCCGATTAGAAAGTTTGGGTCTGAATTATTGATAGGTGAAAAAAGACTAAGCAAATAACACAAAAATCTTTATTTACCCTAGGGAAAACAAAATTCTACGATAAGAGAACAATTGCTTTAGTGGACAACATAGTTCAGCTGTGAATAACATTTGCAAGCCCTCAGAAGTGTAAACACTGAACACTGGCGTCAATTAAAAGGTTTTGTGATACAACTATTCTATGAGAAAATGAGAGGGAAAGTGTGTGGGCGTGATTTAAGAAAGCTGAATTCCCTTTGTCCATAGAAAAAGCCAAATGAAGAGGCTGAAGTGAGAAGATCGCTTGAGTCCAGGAGTTCAAAACCAGCCTTGGCAACATGGCAAAACCCTGTCTTGACGAAAAATAAAACATTAGCCTGGTATGGTGGCATGTGGTTGCAGTCCCAGCTACTCAGGAGGCTGAGGGGAGAGGATCACTTGAGCCCAATAGGCTGAGGCTGCAGTGAGCCATGATTATGCCACTGTACTCCAGGCTGGACAATAGAGCCAGACTTTGTCTAAGGAACACACACACACACACACTAGATAACATCTAAAATGAAAGTTAAGAAATAACACTACAAAGATACTATTTAGAGATATATACCAGAAGAAATACAGTGATTAAAGGGTTAAATACAAGTAGTGGGACTTAGAGATGTAAAGTGGCAGTTTTCATCATAAGTGCTATTAAAACTTTGAATAAACATGTGCCCATATTGATTTGATAAAAAATTAAACTTGAGGCTAGGCACAGTGGTTTATGCCTGGAATCCCAGCACTTTAGGAGGCTGAGGCAGGAGGATCACTTGAGCCCAGGAGTTTTAGACTAACCCAGGCAGCATAGTGAGACCTTATCTCTACAAAAAACAAACAACAACAACAAAAAAAAAACTTTAAAAATTAGCAGGGCATGGCAGCACGCTTGTAGTCTCAGCTACTCAAGAGGCTGAGTTGGGAGAACCAATGGAGCCCGGGAGGTCAAGGCTACAGTGAACAGTAATTGCACACTGCACTCTAGCCTGGGTGACAGAGCAAGACCCTGTCTCAAATAAATATAAATAAATAAATAAATAAATTCAAATGGAAACAAAAATTAGGATTTTGACACAAATTATTTTTATTTTCTACTTTATCTGGATTCTATAACACATCAAGGTCACTTTACATTATTAGAAAAAGAAAACCAGCAGATTCCAAATGAATAGCACTCAGGTAAACAAAGGTTGAGTGAGGTCTTTCTTGTTCATTCTACCGTCCTTTCAGTTTTGAATTGGTGCTCTATGGCAGTGTTTATGAAGACATAATGCCTTCAGAAGCAAAGCGCTTCCCCACTCTCGGGAATCCAAATGAGTCCTGATGAATCAGACCAGAATCAAACGGCGCTTCCCTCAACAGCAGATTTGAATCTGGACATTTTCTAACTGCCCCTAATTCCCAACTTGATACTACCATTCCTCATCAAGTTCATGTGCTTCTCAGCTTCTCCAGCTGTGGGACTTAGGGAGGCCACCAGTGGTGATAAAAGAGTAAATAGATAGCAACAGAAAAAAAAAAATATTGTGTAAAGTTCAACAACATTTCTTTTCTTATTTTTTTTTTTTTTTTTTGAGATGGAGTCTACTCCGTCACCTCAGTGCTGGAGTGCAAGTGGTGGTGATCTCGGCTCACGCAACTTCTGCCTCCCAGGTTCAAGCGAATCCTCCTGCCTCAGCTACCAGTAGCTGGGACTACAGTGCGTGCCACCACACCACGCTAATGTTTTGTATTTTGGTAGAGACAGTGGTTTCATCGTGTTAGCCAAGGATGAGTTTGATCTCCTGACCTCATGATCCACCCACCTCAGCCTCCCAAGGTGGCTGGGTCAGGTGTGGGAGCCACCACGCCCGGCCTTCAACATTTCTAGATGTATACAGGGCACTGGGTGCTGGGTCTGCGGGTACAGAAGGTTGGATCGATAAACATGTTAAAATGCAATTTCATACATTGTGGCATGTATAAGATAAAAATATTACAGGACATTTAGAAGCCCAAAAAGATAGATCTAGAAATGTCTAAGTTTTAAAGGAAGTAAGATTTAGGAGAAGAGATGAAAAGTAAGAATAAGCTTAAGGCGGTTTATGAACACAAGGGCCTGAGCCAGACAGACTTTGACCCTGATCTCAGGCTCTATCTTTATGGAACCATAGTAATATCACTTATTTTTTTCCAAGCTTTAGTTTTCCCTCTGTCATGATGGTGATGGTTAACTGGAAGCTCTGAAGTTAAAAGTAATGTATGCCACCTGTCTAGTGATTTTAATAGGCACCAAAATGTTTCTCGTAGCTGGGTGTGATGACATGCACCTGTAGTTCTCAGCTACTTGGGAGGCTAGAGGTGGAATGACCACTTGGCCAGGGGGAATCTGGCACCACTGACTGAGCTTGGGCACTGTTGAGACCCTGCGTCCACACCTCGCCTCCTAAAAAAGAAAAAAACAATCTTTTCATTCTGCTCATTATTTTCATATTTGAATATTAGCCTATCAGGAGAAGGGTGGAAGTCTGTTGTTCTTTCCAGAGGGAAAAGACTGGCGGGCTTCAGAGAAAAGGATGTTAATTTTTCCCTCTGGAGACAAAGTCCTAGGGAGAGAGGAAAAGACAAAAAAAATAATAATAATAATTTTGTAGAATTTCTATAGCTAGACGATGGATAGAGCATGAGGCCAGCCCATATGATTATTTTGGCTGAGAAGCTGATGCAGGGAGTGTAGAGTAGCGGTCCAGGAAGCAGCCTTAGACCTTTCCACATACATCGTCTGGATCTGTTTCTTCATGGACCGAACAATCATACACACAGTGGAATGAATTTCTATCGACTCTGAAGAAGGGCAATGAAGCAGTGGAGGGATTATTAGGCGATAGAGGTCGTGTGAAACAGAAATGAAGCGAAATATATTTTAGTACCCAGGATATACCGGGTACCAAAAAGACAGTTGGTGATGGGTTTCCGTGAGGACCCAATCAGTGGTTGGAATATCAAGAGGCCTGCCTTGATAGCCTTCCTTCAGCGTCAATCTCTAGATATACCGTTATAAATGAACTCGACGGATAGAAGCCTTTGGCAAAAAGGGTTTTGACTCGATAGTCTGGCACACTCATTAAAAAGACATAGACATGTAATTCTTGCAACGATCCTGGGTGGCCGTGGCTAATCAACCTATGAATCGCAGGACTCGTGAGTTTGCCGGAGGGCACGCTATATGGCGAGTGTCTCATACGGGCAGAGTATACAATGCATGAGTTCAAGACCGAGAACCATCCCATAAAAGCCTTGCCAAGATGGTGTGTTAAACCCTCTTCTCTACTAAAAATATCAATATCATTAACGTGGGAGGTCGTGGACTTTTTAAGAAAATCAATGGATTTGGTGGAGACAAAGGCTTATCATCGAGCTGCTCAGGTAACCAAAAGAGGTAATGTGACAGTTCCGATAGAATGCTTGAAACCACACAAAGCGAACAGTATGGCACCAACTGCACTCTCCATACGCCTTCAGCGGAAAAATGAGCTAAACTCCGCATCAAAAAATATATACCTACTAAGCCTTCTGGTACACATTTTTTTTCTTCATAATAGAAATTGAATAACGAGTACTCGGTCTTTAACGTTTTTTTTTTTTTTTAGCTAAATGGACTTTCTCCATCCTCTTGCTCACCCTTTTCTGTAGAAAATAAAAAATTTAAAGCAAGGTAAGTAGTAAGTTCAGGGAAAAAATGGAGAGCAAAGGAACTTATAAAGAATTAGCAGTTCGAGAAACTGTTAGGAAGTTTAAAAACATCTGGAAAATAGAACTGAAATATCATTTCCTTAAGTCATTAGAATATCACCCCTGTTAAAGCCTGGTTATTTTTTAATAAAGAAGGCTTAACAAACTCATGGCTATGAAATACACTTGGAATGGACACATAATTTAAGTGGAAAAAATCATCCCAGAGTTTTGTGATCAAATATTTTCTTACATGGTGAGAACTCAATGACCTTAAAGTGAGAGTAAGCCCATTCATAGCAGTGAATTCCCTCTCAGAGATCTATTTTTCAACCTTATAAAAGAGTACCCTGGTTTCATCCAGTCCTACCTGCCACACCCATTCTTTGGAACTCACGGAGAAAGGAGTAAGACAGCAAAGATATATACATGGTGGATGGAACCTGTGGTCGCTTAGCTCTTTTGGAATGGCGACCCAGGAGCTGGAATAGCCACAGAAAGACCTTGAGTAAGAAAAAGGAAGGGGCAGTATTAACACAATTCCCATCTCCTAAAGGAGGCAGGACTTCTAGTTCTGCAAGACAGCAGAGTAGGCTACCACGCAGAGCCACCCACTAATAACATTTAGAAATGCAGGATAAGACACTGCAGCTTTAAAAAATCTGTGGCTGTGCTCAAGTAAAGAACATCTATGGCGTGCCCAGGGCAGAAGCTAGGAGAGAGCTGAGGGCCACTGAGGGAGTTACATGAGAGAACGCTCGCTGTTAGGAGGAGTTATCCAACCCAGTTACCTAGAATTTGACCCTTGGTGAGTTGCTAACTCACTTACTAAGAACTGGGACCACTAAACTGCCCAGTAGTTCAGAGAGACCAAAAGGAAGTTGTCTCAGCCATGATTCTAGCTGGAAAAATAGAAGACAAAACCAGTAAATGATTCTCCCATGAGAGCTCAGCATCCCAGGCCTGGGCATCTGGAGTTTGTTTTCTACCACATTCACGGTGTGGGAAATCTTTGAGCTGAAAAGGTAATGTAAAGTTGGTCTTAGGCTGATAGTGGCTCTGGGATATTCAAATGAAGCTAAGCAAAAGCACACTGGAGGGATTCCTTAACTATTCAGGGTTCCCAGATTCTTAAATAAAAAGAGAGTTTCTGTTATACTTCCAAATTATAAAATGCACAAGGAAATTACTCTTGTGAATGAAAATCAACAGAAATAGCAAACACAAAAACTACAGCTCAGAATACAAAATAATTGAAAAATAACCTGAAAGGGAATACAATGTGCATATTTAGGACAATTAAAGGTATTAGAGATACCCAAACAATAAGGTGAACAAAGAATTAATCAATGGAAGCTAACCCTGAGTACATGACCCAGTACATGAATGAAAGATACTAGAAATGAGAAATGTTAAAGAGATGCTAAAAGACACAGAGTATGGATTGAGAAAATCTGACAAGCATCTAGTAAGAATTTCAGAAAAGATAATGGGAAAGTAACGCTATTCAAAATGATAACAGTTGAGAATTATCCAGATTTCATTTTTACAACCATGAATTTTTAGATTGAAGAAGCACAATAAGTCTAAACAAGATAAATAAAAACAGACTGACGCTTGGATTAGTTGCAGTGAAGTCATACGAAATCTAAGGAAATCAAAAACTAGGAAGAAAAACTAGATTACTTAAAATAGGACAATAACCCGAACAGCAACAGAATTTCTAATAGCAACATTAGAGGGTAGAATATACTGGAATAATATCTTCAAAGTACTGAGGGAAAATAACCAGCAACTTAGAATGCTATTATCAACTAAACCATAACTAAAAACTGAGAGTAAAATAAAGACATTTTCATAAAAAGCTATTACAGTTTGCCACTAGCAGAAAATATTGTTTTTTAATGCTCACAGTTAGGCAAACAATACAGCTGGTAAGTCTGTAAGTAAATCTAGATAGGCATTGACTCAAACTATCAAAAAGAGAAATAACTAATAGTTTAAAGGATGTTTTAAATAACATACTAGAAAGCTATTATAAACCGAATAAATGATGAGATTGGAATAAAAGCACTTGAAGTTTCTTGTCCTGGGTCAAGTCACGGATGCATGTTTAAAAGCTAATGGCTAACACTAAAACAAATAGGAGCAGAATCTGTGATTTCCAAACACAGGATGAAAAATAATTTGATAAAGCTGTGTTCTGCGTATGTGGAGTTCATTTTACCTATACTGGTCTCAATTCTTATCTTCATGAATGGAATATTTCATATAAATAAGCACACCAAAACTTCATAATCAGGACAGTACAAGGCAGGAAGTTAAAGAGAATGACTATTTTTAAAAAGCTGATCAAGCACAATAAATGTGAAGAGATTGTCTTATTAATTAAAAAGTGGAAACTCTTATAATAGGAGAAGTTTTAGCTATATGCTGTTTATAAGAGGCATGTCTAAAATAGAAAAGTGAATGATAAAGGATAGAAAGATATACTAGGCAAATATTAACCAAAAAAAAAAAAAGGCACTGGTGAAAAAATAGTATCAGATGAAAGAATAATTAAGACAAAAGACATGTTAAGAACAAGAAGGACATTACATATTCATTAAAGAAAAAATTTATCAGAAAGATGGAATCATCACATATGTACCTAATGTGAACATATATCTGAAAGAGCCAATCTTTCAACATGGATCCCAAGTGGCTAACCAGTCCTAAATTTAAAATAGAGTCAAGTGACCATTGGCTGACTACAGGTCACACACCTACTCTGAATTCTGCCAAAACCAATACCTCTGTTCCACCTTGATACATCCAGAGCTCACCTGAACCAACCAATGTTGATGCAAGCTCAGTTGTATCAACAAACAGCGCTTGGCTGTATCAACCAATCAGAGCTCAGCTCTGTTAACCAGTCAGAACTAAGCAAGTTTGACTCTTTCATTTGCATAAACAGACCTTATTAGGAACCTGGACAGGAGCTTTAACTGTGAAACCCAAAGCCTCCCTTTGTTCTCTGGAATGCATCTTCATTTTACACTGAAGGCTGTGTCTCCCCAGTTTGTAAACTGTTCACTGCAATAAAGTCTCTTTCAAATTCCTTTTCAGAGAACTTTTGTTCACACTAACAGTTTAGCCTCAAAATCTATAGAAAACTGATACAAAATGAAAAGATATTTAGATAGCAACATAGTGGAGATTTTAAGATTCCTTTCACAGATTTGATAGATCCATAGTTGATAGATTAAGCAGGACTCAGTAGTTATATAGACAAAAATTCGTAATTATATAGACAATTGAGACAACATAATTAACAAGCTTGAACAAAGAGACATATATAGAACTCTGAGAATTAAAGAATACACGTGTTCTCAAGCATAAATAGATTTTTAAAAAGAAATCGTGAGGTGCAGTTGTCATGCACCTGTAGTTCTAGCTACTTGGAAAGCTGAAGCAGGAGGATTGCTTGAGCCCAGGAGTTAAAGGGCCGTCGTGTGCTATGTTTTTGCCTCTGAATAGTGACTGCACTCCAGCCTGGGAAACATAGCGAGATCCTGTCTCTAAAAATTTTTTAATTAAAAAATTACAAATTAATAAATTGACCACATAGTGTGCTACCAACCATGTCCTAACAAATGCCAAAGAATTAACATTCTACAGACCACATCACAGTAAAATTAAAAGCCAGAAGCAACAACAACAACACATTTAATGTATCTGGAAATTTTAACAAATACTTCTAAACAACCGAAGAGTAAAGAAGAAATAAGATTTTAGAACAAAATCATAATGCAAACACTAAATACCAAATCTGGGAGTCAACAAATGAGGTGTTGATAAATGTATTCCAATAGGTTCCTCAGGCTGGCGTGTATATTTGGAGGGAAAGGAGGATGGGAAAGAACTATTATAATTGCAGCCTTTGTCAATATCCAGTGTAAATATCCCACATAGTCTATTTCAAGCTACCAATGTGAAGTGTGGAGTTGGGAATGCTACACACAATAGATTCCCACAAGCCAATATGAACTACAGTTGGCTCCAGCACACCACTGCAAATAATTAAAATACATCTTTAAATGCAAACATTAGACAAAGAAGGAAAGTTGAAAATTTGTCATTTAGATACATTTTAGATACTCAGTATCTAAATCAAAGGTCAACTAAAGAATAGCAGAGTAAACCCTAAGGAATTAGAAGAAATGAAATAATAAAGATAAGAGCAAAAATTAATAGCATTAAACCAAAGACTCAGTCATGAAAATAAACAAAAGAAAAATGGTTCTTTTAGAAGACAAATTTGATGGACCAATATCTGCTCACTTGAACAAAACAAGAGTACTTTAAATAAAATTAAATAATATTCTTAATAGAAAGGACAAGACATAATAGGAATGTAGTAGAAAATTAACAGACAAATGTTATAAACAATTTAATGCCAATAAATTTAAAAGCTTACATTATAAAGGTAATTTTCTGGAAAATATAACACAACTGGCTCAAAAGAAATATAAAATGTGAACATACATATTACCATCAAAGAAAATAATCCAGGCCACCTCCCCCCTGCTGCTGTGTTTTCTAAATACACACACAAAAACAATCTCCAAGCCTGGTTGGTTTTACAGGTAACTTCTGCCTTCAAGAAATGGATCATTTCAATATTGTAAAATTGCTTCAGGAGAATAGAAAAAGGAAGAAAGCTATCCAGCTTATTTTATGAGGCCATTAACTCTTGAAACAAAATGAAAAAGAAAGTCTGTAGGCTAATTTCACACATGAACAAAGTGACAAACATACAAATATTTCATTTTATTTATTTTTAATTTTAACTTTTAACATGGAGGGGTACATGTGCAGATTTGTTACATGGGTATATTGTGTGGTGCTGAGACTTGGGTACAATTGAACCCATCACCCAGGTGGTGAGCATAGTACTCAACAGGGAGTTTTTCGAGCCTTGCCCTCCTCTTTTCTTCTCCCCTCTTGTAGTACCATTGTGTATTGTTTCCATTTTTATACCCATAAGTAACATAGTTTTAAAATCTAGCTATATAATTTCTTAAACCATTACTAATTAAGATTTATCCAAGAATGTAAAACTGCCTTGGAAGATCTATCAATATAAATTATTGCTTTAACAGATGAAAGGAGAAAAACTAGTTTCTTTAATAAATGCAGAAAAGGTATTTAATGGAATTTGACAAACACTCTTCATGAAACCAAAATAGCCCCCCAAATAAACAAATTATTTTAAACAGACTAGGAATAGATGGGAACTTCCTTAACTTAATAAAGGATTCTTTCAAAAACCTATTGCAGATGAGGTGTGATGGCTCACGCCTGTAATCCCAGTACTTCAAGGGGGCCAAGGCGGGAGGATTACTTTAAGCCAGGAGTTTGAGACCAGCCTGGACAATATAAAGAGAGACACTCTGTCTCTCAAAAAAAATTAAATAAACAAATACAAATAAATATTTTAAAACTATTACAAATATCAAACTAATTATGTCAAAAACATAAGAACACCCCTCATTCTACTTTCAATGTTATACTGTGGGTTCTAATCATCATAACACAAAAATAAAAGAAAAAGTTAAAATAGTTAAATGTTTATAGCAGCCTTATTCATAGTAGCTCAAAACCTCTAAATAACCCAAATGTCTATCAACAAGCGAATCAGTAAACACACTGAGTTATTCCACACCATGGAATACTATTCAGTCATAAAAGAAAGAATGGGTCTACTCAGGAGGCTGAGGCAGGAGAATTGCCTGAGCCTGGGAGGCAAAGGTTGCAGTGAGCCGAGATCGCGCCACTGCACTCCAGCCTGGGCGACAGAACAAGATTCTGTCTCAAAAAAAAAAAAAAAAAAAAAAGAATGGGTTGCTAATACAGGCAACAATATAAATGAATCTTAAAAGGGCATTATGGCATGCAAAAGCAACCAGTCTCAAAATAATAATACTTTATTATTCTATTTATATAAAGAGCAAGGACAGGAAAAACCAGTTGATTGGTAACAAAAAAACATTGGTTGCTTAGAGTTGGGAGATGGGAAGGATGGCAAGGAAGCACAAGGTGACTGAAGTATTCTATATTTTGATTGCGGGTGTTAATTACATAAGGGTATATAATTATCAAAGCTAACTAAAATAAATAATTAACATCTGTGTATTTTATTGTATGGTAATGATATTCAATCTTTAGAAAGCACAATAGACACAAAAGACAAAAGATTAAGAAAAAGCAGAAACATAATTAATAGATTACATGTGTGTACATAGAATATGCAAGAGAATTAATGATTAAATACTAATACTAATAAATTTCAGTAGGCTTGCTAGAAATCAATATACAAAAATCAAAATTTTTTTTTTTTTGTTTTTTTGTGTTTTTTGAGAAGGAGTCTCGCTCTGTACCCCAGTCGTGAGTGCAGTCGGATCTCAGCTCACTGCAAGCTCTGCCTCCCGGTTTACGCCATTCGCGGCCTAGCCCCCAGTAGCTGGGAACAGAGGCGCCACCACCTCGCCCGGCTGTTTTTGTATTTTTAGTAGACGGGTTTCAACCGGTTAGCAAGGTGCCTCGACCTCCTACTAGTGATTCCACCGCTCGGGCTCCCAAAGGCTTCGATTACAGGCTTGACCACCGCGCCCGCTCAAATATTTTTAAAACGTATAAAGGACATTATTAACCACAGCATTAAAAGCTCTAAAATACCCATAAATAAATCTAACAAGTGATATGTAAGATTGTTATTGAGAAAGCAACAAAACTTTATTGAAGAAAGAGAGAAAGAAAGTATTTACTATATTCATGGATGGGTGGGTTCAGCACTTTAAAGATGACAATTTTGGGCTGGGCGCGGTGGCTCAAGCCTGTAATCCCAGCACTTTGGGAGGCCGAGGCGGGCGAATCACGAGGTCAGGAGACTGAGACCATCCTGGCTAACACGGTGAAACCCCGTCTCTACTAAAAATACAGAAAATTAGCCGGGCATGGTGGCGGGCGCCTGTAGTCCCAGCTATTCGGGAGGCTGAGGCGGGAGAATGGCGTGAATCAGAGAGGCGGAGTTTGGGGTGAGCCGAGATTGCACCACTGCACTCCAGCCTGGGCGACAGAGAGAGACTCCGTCTAAAGAAAAACAAAAAAACAATTGTTCCCAAATTTACCTATAAATCCAATACAATTTCAATAAAAATTTCAGTAGGGTTTTCAAAGAACTTGACAAGATGATTCTGAAATGCATATGAAAGAATAAAAATTCAAGAATAGGCTAGACAATTGCAGAGGAGAAGGAGGCAGAGAAGAAGGAAAAGAAAAAAAGCGAGGTGGTTATCCTTTTGAATATTGATACTACATTATCATGTAAAACTACACTAAACAATGTGATATTGCCACAGGGAATAGACAGCGTAGGAATAAAACCACTTAGATATGTAAATTTGGAATATGACAGAGATAACATCACAAATCACTGGGCAAAGAATGAGAGTATTTATTAAATGATGCTGAGACATCACCTTATAGAAAAAGATAGGTCCAACTATTTATATGAAAGAGGGTAAAACTGGGTACTACTTCACAGCATACACAGTCGCCTAAATGTGAAAAGCTAAATTTAAAAAGAATGTATAGAAGAATATCTTGATGACATCTGAGTACTGCCATATTACTTATAATGCTAAAAGCATAAACCATATTGAGGAAAGAAAGTATTGAGAATGTAACTACATTAAACTTCCATGTATCAAGATGACAACAAAAAGAAGGTCAATAGCTACCATGGGAAGGTGTTTACAACCTATGTAACTGACTTTATATTGGCAGAATGTCATAGAATTCTTTTAAAATCAGACAACATGAAAACCCAAGAAAAAAATAAGCATAAATAGATAATAAACATATGAAAAGATGCTCTTACCTCTCTATTAATCAAAGAAAAGTCCAAATGAGAATAATAATGAAATACCACCTCACACCAATCAGATTGGCAAAAATCAGTGAACCCAATGATACGAAGAATGGATGGAGTTAGTGAGAAACGCAAAACCTTATACAGTGCTGGCAGGACTGCAAGTTGGTATAATTACTTTAAAGAGCAATTTTGGAATAACTAAAACAAAAATGTTATTATGATTAACCTATCAAGCAGAAATTTGACTTCTAGATGTTTACCAGAGAGTAAGTGCACAAGGAGGTACATTCAAGATGATTCATTGAAACATTGTTCATAATAGCAAAATAACTGGAAAAAGACCCCACAGATGTTATAAAATTATGTACTTTAAAAAAAAAAAGACAAATCCTTTTTACGGATGCATACATGTTTTGAGAAAGTGTATCATGATACACAGCAATATCCATATAGCAATGGGATACAGCAAAGGGCTCCAGGGCCAGATTGCCTGGCACACCAGCTGTGTGGCCTTGGACAAGCTGCTTAACCAATTTTTTCTCAACCTCTCGTCTATAAAATGAGGGATAATAATAGTATCTATGTCATATGTCTGCAGTGGGCATTTAAGGCGTTAATGTATGTAAAGTGCTTAGAATACTGCCTGGCATATAGTAAATTTGCGGTTTTTATTACCATCATTATCATCATCATTGCTGCTGTCATCAACATCATCATCAAGACAATGGTTACCTCTGGGAAGTAAGAGGGAAGGATAGAGAGAAATCTACAGCTTTATGTATAAGTAAATATGCCTACATATTAACATATATTAAATTCGAGTTTCATATGAATACATTGTCGGGTGTATTTTAGTATATGGCTGTTGATGTCATATAACTTGGTTTTGGCTGTGTGTTTCAGATGGTTCATATATTAAAAGTGTTTTTTATGTAAAAACATGAATATTCTGTGAAATATTACGGAAAAATGTTTAAACACTATTGTGGATGGAGTGACTATAAGATGTTCTAGGAACATGTTTGTGGACAAATGCTTGACAGCTAGCTAGCAACAAGCATGTTACAATTGCAAGTTACAAGTTAATATTTGAAAAAAGAAAAACCAGAGAAGTTAAAAGTATTTCTTTTTAGGCACATCTGAGATCCAAAGTAGCAGGAAAAAAGGAGAGAAATACGGTTTCTAGGGAGGACTTAAACACAGAGGACCTGGAGATGCCACAGAAATACTGTTGGTTGATGTAAGTATTAGAAAAATATATTCACTGAGAAAACTATTATAGTATCCTGTAGAACATTTATTCATTTTAAAATGAATATTTATTGTTCTTGAATTATGTATACATTTATGTTTTCTGTTTGTCTTTTTGCCTGAGGCAGACTTCAGCTATATTTTAAAGAGGAACATAAAGAAAACTTTTATATTCTTTATGTGCATATACCATAATAAAGGCTTTTGTGGCTATATTCCTAGAAAGACGATTCTCTGTCTTGGTGCTTTCAGTGGCAAGTGACAATAACCATCCACACCTCTCTTAAACAATAGAGCTTCATTGTTTGCAAACCTAAGGAGTCTGGGGGGAAACCATGCTAGGGTTGGTTCAGCTGCTCAACAACACCCACAAGACTCAAGCTTTTTCTGGCTGCTTGTTTTGCCCTCGTCTGTGTTGGGATGTTTTGCCCAAGGTCATGAGATAGCTGCAGCAACGCTAAGCATTTTGTCTTCCCACAGCCAAGTTCAAAGGCAGAAAGCAAATGGGGTAGCAGAACCCTTGCTCACCTCCTGTTTTATCAGGCAGGAAAATCTTTCCCAGATGCCCCTCAAGAGAATTTCTCCTCCACCACCATGGTGACCAGAACTGAGTCGCAAGGACATCCCTAAATTGTTCACTGGCAAATGGAATTGGGATTGTCATGACTGTGTGAGGCTCATCATGAATTTGTCTCCTAGGACTGGAATCATACCCTTCTGGCCTATTGCCACCTATATCTGAACAAAACGAGGGTTGTATTACCAAGGAGGAAGAGCCACAAAGAGGAACATGGGCAAGTCTTACGGAATAGAAAAGGCAAAGGCGGAAAACAGAGAAAACTCAGAATCATGTAGTACCTACTCAGTTTTCTCTAATGAGATATTTCACTTGTGGCAGACACTAATGGCTGTTAGGAATTACCCAGCTCTTTCTTGACAGGAGTACCAGATTTGTTTATATATTGGGGGGCCAAGTGTTTTCTAAAGGACTCACCTGGTGGTGAATCTTAATTGCTCTGTACCCATTATGGTAAGTCCATCCCTGTTGCCAGAGACTGCTTTAGGAATGAGAAACGGAATGTGAAGGGAATTGGTGGAGCCTCTAGAAAGGGGCAGGAGAGACGAGACCCTCTCCCTGGTCATGGAGCATTGTGGTATAAGGGTGTCTTTACTGTCACTGCTGCTGCCATGGTGCAAGCCTTAGGGGTACAAGGCTTTAACCACCATAGTGAAAATGGGTCCTGGGTGATACTGTTGAACTTCTAAATTAATTAGCCATTTAACCACATGACTCCCAAACTTCTTGGAAAGTGAAATAATCATTTCTCTTCTTGGTTTAGGCCGTTTTTGTTTGATTTTTCTGTTGCTGGCAGTCGAATCATCCTGATACCACACTCACACCGAAATGTACAAAGCAAGTAATTTAGTGAGAGATTTTGAAAATCTAGATAGATAAGGAGCTAACAGAAACACATCTGGCTGCTTTAAACTGGTTTGAATCCACATGTTCAGAATAATCAAGTCCCACAATATCTAAAGAAAATCTTTTATTAAAGGTTTCCTATGTATAGTACTTTCCTGGGTCCCACAATGAGGCAGAGACTGAGAGGGCATAGAGATACAAAAAAGTACAAAATGCATGATCCTTAAATACAAGAAGTTTATAATGCAGTTGAGGAGAACATTGACAGCAAAAATCCTAAATCAGATATCAGTTTTAAGGTGGTCCCATTATTTTCAAGGATGGCACCTATTATCAATCAAGCAATAAATTGTACTATCATATCATAATGTATCAAATGTTAGAATCCCTCACCACACAAAAATCACTGGGTCCTAAAGTATATAAGACAAATCTTTAAATTCATAAGATCGGTCCTTCTTTTGAAATAGCTGCTGGCATCTGAATAGATTTACCCCTAAGCAAACTGAAAATTCATAATGACACAAGTCCAATTTTTCACTGAAGCATTTTACCATTTATGAACCATCATAGACTCATTAATTTAGTAGAGTCTAAATTAATGAGACTTCACTGTATTTGCATTTGAGTATGGTGATTTCCAATTTGATGGTTTATCTTTAAATTTGTGGATGAAAATAAAGCTAACAGAGATGGCAGAGAGCAGGTTGACCTGCTCACACTTGATGTATACGTTTTGGTATTTGTGGAGAAAGTGCCCAAGGCAAGAAAGACTCTAAGTAGTGATGAGTGCGTTCTGCCTTCCTGGATACCCTGAGGTAGATGAAGAGTGCTGAGCCTTGGCAGGAAGACAGCAAGCCAGATATGAAATACTTTGGTTCTGAATGTGTCTACCAGAGCATATATTTATTAAAATTCCATTCTAGACCATAAAGCAAATGAATCAATAAATAAAGCAGTAGCTCCCACTAGCTAAGTCAGGTTTGTTTTGTATTTTGTTGTAGTGACTTCTAAATAGACTTTTGTTGTAATGTGAGTGATTTAGCAGCCTTGGCTTTATTTTTATTTTACAATATTTAATTGCCAAGATATCGTATATATTCGAGGTGTACAATGTGATGATTTGATATGCATACACATTGTGTGCTGACTACCACAAATTAATTAACACATCCATTACCACTGATAGTTACGTGTGTGTGTATGAGAGAGAGAAAGAGACAGAGATGAGGACACTTAAAATCTGCTCACTTATCAATCTTCATGTAAACAATACAGTATTATTAACTATAATCACCACGCTATACATTAGATCCCCAGAGCTTACTCATCTTATAACTGAAAGTTTGTACTCTTTGAGCATCTCCCCATTTCTCCTACTCTCCAGCATCAAGGGATGAGAGGGTGTTTCAATTTCTAAAACATTCTCTTCATCAGAACGATTGCTGTCTGTATTAGTCCATTCTTACATTGCTATGTGAAAATACATGAGACTGGCCTGGGCACGGTGGCTCATGCCTATAATCCCAACACTTTGGGGGGTCAAGGCGGGCAGATCACGTGGTCAAGAGATCGAGATCATCCTGGCCAACATGGTGAAATCCCATCTCTACTAAAAATACAAAAATTAGCTGGGCGTGGTGACACGTGCCCGTAGTCCCAGCTACTCAGGAGGCTGAGGCAGGAGAATCGCTTGAACTGGAGAGGTGGAGGTTGCAGTGAGCCGAGACTGTGCCATTGCACTCCAGCAAAAAAAAAAAAAAAAAAGAGAAAGAAAAAAAAGAAATACCTGAGACTGGGTAATTTATAAAGAAAAGAGGTTTCACTGGCTCACGGTTCTTCAAGTTGTACAGGAAGCATAGCAGCTTCTGCTTCTGGGGATGGGGCGCTCAGGAAGTTTCCAATCACGGCAGAAGGCAAAGTGGGAGCGAGGCACTTCACAGGGCTGGAGGAGAAAGAGAGAGAGTGGGAAGATGCCACACACTTTTAAACAACCAGATCTCAGGATAACTCACTCACTCACTGTCAGTGAGAACTGTACTGAGTGGCCAGTGCTAAACCATTCATGAGAAACTGCCCCCATAATCCAGCCACCTCCCGTCAGGCTCCACCTCCAACGTTGAGCTTACAATTGAATATGAGATTTGGGTGGGGACAGGGATCTAAACAATATCACTGTAAAGGGTATCTGCCCTCCACTTCTCATGGAATCCTGCAATCTTGGAGGAGAGCATTGCTCCATTGATTGTTAAATGAGCCTGTTTTCGTGTCAAAGTCATGAAAGACAAGAAATGAAGCTCTCCCATACTGGAGGTGACTGAAGAGGTGTGACAACTTAGTACAATGTGGTGTATCCTGGATTGAATCCTAGAGTAGAAAAAGGACATTAATGGAAAAACTGAGAAACCCCAAATAAACTCTACAGTTCAGTATCAGTATCAAGGCTACATATTACGCAACTGTAGGATGCAGAGCCTACAAAAACACTCTGAATAGCTTCACAGTACATTTTTATTTTTTCTAGGCATTTAAATTTACCGCATCAGCCTAAATTAAACTTTTAAAAGTAAAACACTTTTAATAAATTATCTTCTGTGTGACAGAAGATACAACATGTTTTTCTCCAGAGAAACTGATGATGTTTGCAGAGTGATTATTGGGTATAGAACCTACTTTGAGGAAATTCAGGCAAGTTGCTTGACTTTATTTCAAGGTAAATATAATGACCACTATATAGGTTATATGGACATAGTTCATTTTCTCAGGTGAGATTTATGGAAGTGAGGAAAAGGTTAAAGTATACACTGGCAAGGCTGCTACTCATGACCCACTTGTCAGTTTGTTTACCAGCTGTGTTCTGAGAAAGAACTAGGGTTCTGGGAAGTTAAGAGGCAGGCCAGGGAGGTTATTGGGAAGTGAGAGTGTGGACCTTGGGTTTCCAGCCTTGTGTTTATAACAGCTGTCCTTCAACCTGTACTTTGGAGGTATTTTCTGCATAAGATTTCTTTTGGTTAAAATGTGGCATTGCATGGATTTGTCCATGGAGGGGTTCAGAGGTTCTCTTTTGTATTTTTAAACTATTCTTATGGAAAATGTCAAATATTAACAAAAAATAGAGAAAATAGTTCAGTGAATCCTCATGTACTGATCAACCAGCTTCAATAACGATCAACTTGTGGCCATTGTTGTTTCATCTATACCATAATCACTCTCCCAGCAACAGCTCTCATGTGATTATTTTGCAGTAAATCCCAGACATTACATCATTTTATCTGTAAATATTTATGTATCTTTAAGTGATATCATTTTTGTAAAAAACATAACCACAATATCCTTATCATACCTTAAAAAATGAAAAATAGTGCCTCATCAAATTTAAATTTCCGTAGTTACTCATAAGGTTTTTTTTTTTTTTATGGTTTGTTTAAACAAGATCCATGCCTTGCTTTTGGTTTTTATGTCTCTTAATTGTCATATAATCTAAAGGTCCTGCCTTTTGCGATGGTTTGTTCATTCTGCAGAGCTTTCCAGTTTCTGGGTTTTGCTGATTAGGTCCTTGTGGTATCATTTAACACATTCTTCTCTCTCTAGGCTTTTCTTCTGCTGACTATTCTGTAAACATTCTTTTCCATGCTGGTCTTTGTTCTGGCACCAGTGGTGATCTCATTCACTGCCACGGCTTTATTCCAGCCCACTTGAGATATGCACACCCAACTGCTGGGTAGAAACCACCACTTAAGTAGCCCACGGTCACCTCCAATTTCAAAAAGTCTGTCTAAAACAGACGGCAGTCTTCTCTCCCTTCACCTACCAAGACTTCATCCCTGCAGTGTTCCTTCTCCTCAGTGAATGGAACCACATTCTGCACCAAGGCCATGCCAGGAACATGGGCTCCACCTATGACTCCTTTCTCTTCTGCACCCCCTACATCCAATCCATTCCAGTCCCTGTTAATTCTCCCAGAACCATCTAACCCATCCACTTCTCTCCATGTCCAAGGCCAGCAATCTTGTTGATGCCACTAGTATCTCTAATCCTGGATTGTTTTAGCAGCACTAGTAAAAATATTATTCTTGGGTGTGTCTGTGAGGTTGTTTCTAGAAGACATTAGCATTTGAATCCTTGGACTGAGTGAAGAAGAACGCCCTCATCAATGTGGGTGGGCATCATTCAACCCATTGAGGGGCTGGATAGAATAATACAGTGGAGGAGTAAAGCATTCACTTTCTCCTGTAGAGAAAAGCGACGTCTTTTGTAGAGCTGGGACGTCTATCTTCTCCTGTCCGTGGACATCAGAGCTCCAAGTTCTTGGAACTTTGAACTCTGGAACTTACACCAGTGCCCCCCACCTCCTTCTCAGGCCTTTGACCTCAGACTGAAAATTACAGAATTGGCTTCCCTGGTTCTCTGGGCTTTGAACTCAAGACTAATTTACATAATTGGCTTTCCTGGTTCTTCAACTTGCAGATGATGTACCATGGGACTTCTTGGCTTCCATAATCTTATGAGCCAATTTCCCTAATAAATCTATTCTTATATATCTCTCTACATAAGTATCCTATTGGTTCTGTTTCTCTGGAGAAACCAGACTAATACAAAGAGTAAATGAATAAATGAATGGTTCAATCAATCAACAAGTGAAAATGTTCATGTAACTGCAACCTAGGTCTGAATAGATTAAAGGTAAACAAGATAATTCTGATTTTCAAAAACTTTTATCAAGACAGGCATAGTGGTTCAGCCTGTAATCCCAGCACTTTGGCAGGCTGAGGCGGGCAGATCACCTGAGATCAGGAGTTCAAGACCAGCCTGGCCAACATGGTGAAATCCCGTCTCTACTAAAAATACAAAAATTAGTTGGGTGTGGTGGTGTGTGCCTGTAATCCCAGCTACTCGGGAGGCTGAGGCAGGAGAATCGCTTGAACCTGGGACGCAGAGGTTGCAGTGAGCTGAGATCACGCCGTTGCAGTCCAGCCTGGGGGACAAAAGTGAAACTCCATCTCAAACAAACAAACAAACAAACAAAAAGCTTTTATCAGCAGAAGTCCTTTTGTCTTTTAATAGAAATTACTCAGGTTCATTCAATAACAAATCCATTATTCACTTAATTTTGCTTGACAGGGCTTTCTTAAACATGGCAAAACAAACATGCATACAAATTTCTATCCCATTATGAAACCATTTCCCACATAAATTAGTGAAGGTTATAATCAACAAGCATCAGTATAACATAATTGTTGATAAAGCTATTGGTGAACAGCTTCTAATATTTACCAAATACCTCCTCTTGTAAGTATCAGGAGATAAAGATTTTTGAAGACATTCTGGAAACAATTTCAGTAAAAAGTTAGATACAGTATTATATATTTTTCTTTCAAAATACTAAAGTGTATAATAGTCCCCTTTCTTTGTAAGATATACTATTAATATGAAGCTTCCATGTCTATTTATGACATATATCTCTGTATCAAAGAAAGCCTGCTGTGACTCTTTTTGAAACTATTAGTTGGTACACATTTAAAAAAACATATGCCAAGGCATGATGGCTCAAACCTGTAATCCCAGCACTTTGGGAGGCCAGGGTGGGCAGGTCTCTTTTTTTTTTTTTAATTTTTGAGATGGAATTTCACTCTTGTTGCCCAGACAGGAGTGCAATGGCACAATCTCGGCTCACTGTAACCTCCGCCTCCCGGGTTGAAGTGATCCTCCTGCCTCAGCCTCCCGAGTAGCTGGGATTACAGGTGCATGCCACCACGCCCAGCTAATTTTTTATTTTTAGTAGAGCTGGGGTTACTCTATGTTGGTTAGGCTGGTCTCGAACTCCTCACCTCAGGTGATCCACCCGCCTCAGGCCCCCAAAGAGCTGGGATTACAGGCATAAACCACCGCACCCGACCGGGCAGAATTCTTGAGCCCTGGAGTGCCAGACCAGATTGGTTAACATGGCAAAACTCCATCTCTACAAAAAAATTCCCTAATAAATCTCTTCTTGTATCTCTCTCTGTGTATATATCCTATTGGTTCTGTTTCTCTGGAGAACCCAGACTAATACAAGGAGTAAATGAATAAAAGAAAAAATAAATGAATCAATCAAAGTAAATGCAACCTAGGTTTGAATAGACCAGGTTGCATTTAACCAGGCATGGTGGCACGCACCTGTCATCCCAACTTCTTGGGAGGCTGAGATGGGAGGATCAGTTGAGCATGAGAGGTCAAGGCTGCAGTGAGCTATGATCATGCCGTTGCACTCCAGCCTGGGTGACACTGCAAGATCCTATCTCAAAAAAAAAAAAAAAAAAAAAAAAAAAAAAAAAAAAAAAAAAAAAGAAAATTTAGTTCCTAAAATAAGTCCATACTGCTAATATTTATACTATTCTCTTTTAACAGATGGGCTTGGGTCCTCTTTTGATTTGTCAATAATGCAATAAAGAAATTCTGGTTGCCTTTATTGACATCCCTAAAGTAAGAGTCTTCCCACCAGCCCCTACCACGACCCCTCCCCTGCATTGTGGCCTCTCTGTGCCTCAATGTAATATAAGGGAGAGACCAGCATGGGCTGCAGACCTTAGAAAACAGCATTATATCATCATGATACAAGAAAGTAAGATGATGGTGTGATTTTTCAAACTCAGTTCCAAGGAATAAACATCAAAGAATTATGTAGGTTATTAAGTCCCATCAAGAAAAAGCATCCTTCACTAGCTCCCTCCCAGGTCATCCCCCTTTCCTTACCTAAAATGCATATTCCATAAAATTACTATAGGGAGAACTAGGAGAAGCAAAGCTGCAAACTCCATGAAGCCCCAGTTTCTGATGGCGTATCCATAAGAAATTCCATTAAGGATGTCAGAGGCCCTCAATGTGTACTGGCAAGTCAGCACTTGAAAACCAACATCTAAGCAAAGTTCTTCCAGATTCTCAGCTTGAGCAATAACAAGAATAGCTATAAGCAGCCGAGCAAAGTTTAGCATCACTGGGAAAAACCTACACAGCAAATAAGAAAAGGTAAAGCAAGCTTGTTCTCATTAATTAGTCATGGCCAAATAAAGAGTAGAGGATTCTAAAATATGAGTTGGGTTGAAATCTTAATTCAATGATTCTCACTGTACCTAAGGTAATAAATTTACCTTGGAGTACAGCTTAATCCACATCCTATTAATTATGATATGTAATTTGAAATTGCCATTACTTTCTAATCCTTGCCCTGGGTTATTTACGAAAATTTTGAATTGCCAAGTACCCTTAATTTTTATGTTTGTATACTTGTGTCAAAACTTTAAAGTTTTATTGCATTTTTTGCTAGCATAATTTCTTAGTTTAGGATTTTATTGAAATTTTTGTAAATTCTAATATTAATATGCATAAATGTTTTATTATATGTAGTCTCTTACAAGAATTAGTTTATGTTGTTTCTTGACCATGGTAACAATGACTATTTAAATCTTAGGTATTTTTTCCTGCTTACAAGATCCTTCACCATTTCTTTTATGCAGTGTTTTTATATTCTTGAATTCTTAGCTGTATTTCTAGTGAGCAGGAAGTTTTCAGATAATTTTTTTTTTTTCAGAATTGACATATATGGGCATATTTTCTGAATCCCAGAGTGAATCTATGAATGTGTCTGTTACATTTGCACATAAAACAATACTGGCTTAATATAAAATATTTGAGTCATATTCTTTCTGGCAAAATTATATTGAAATTGTTTCCTTTTCCGGCTTTTACTTTTGTGGTAAAAAAAAGTCTATCTATTTTTTTCATTGTCTTCAACTTCAGTTATTTTGTTAAGTTTTCTGATGCTAACTTTTCTTTTATTTAAATATGTAAGTCCTTCTCCTGTTAAAAGAAAATTATGTGTTAAGTTCTTCCATTATTGCTTCTCTTTGCCCTCTTGTTTTTTCCACCTGGAAATACTTTTTTTGTGTATATGAGGTCTCCTGATTTTCTCTTCAGGCAATCCCTTTTCCATATATACGTGTGTGTGTGTGTGTATACATATATATATGTATTTAAGCTCATAGACTTTTCATTTTTAGCCATTTTAGATTTACAGGAAAAAAAGGAGTGAAAAGTGCAGAGAGTTCTCATATGTCCCCCTTTTCCTCCCTTCAATTTTCCCTAATATTAACATCTAGTATTAGTACAACATATTTGTTACAATCAATAAACCAATATCAATACATTAATATTATCAACTAAAGTTTATAGTTTACCTTAGGGTTCACTCTGTGTCTCTGTGTTATATTTTCTATGAGTCTTAAATGTATAAGGACAGATCCATCATTACAGTAACCTACAGAATAAGAGTTTCAGTGTCTTAAAAATTCTCTGTGCTCTACTTCTTCATTCCTCTCTTCTACCTCAAACCCCAAGCAACCACTTATCTTGCTGTCTCCATAATTTTACTTTTTCTAGAATGTCATATACTTGGATTCATGTTGGTGACTTTGTCAGGCTCACTTCTTTCACTTAGCAATATGGATTTATTTCCTCTATGCCTTTTTATAACTTTATTAATTATATCTTTTTATTGCTCAATGGTATTCCATTTTATGGATATATCACAGTTTATTTATCCATTCATCTATTTAAGGACATCTTGGTTGCTCCCAGATTATGGCAATTGTGGATAAAGTTGCTATAAACATTTGTGTACAGGTTTTGTGTGGACGTAAGTTTTAACTCATTTGGGTAAATATTAAGGAGCGTGATTGCTGGATCATATGGTAAAAAGTATGTTTAGTTTTGTTAGAAACTGTCAAATTTTCTTCCAAAGTGATTGTACCATTTTGGCTTTCCCACTAGCAATGAATGAGAGTTCCTGTTGCTCCACATTCTCGCCAGCATTTGGTGGTGTCAGTGTTTTGGATTTGGTCATTCTGATAGATGTGGAGTGGTGTTGCACCGTTGTTTTAATTTGCAATTCCACAGTGACATATAATGTGGATCTTTTTATATGCTCTTTTGCCATCTGTATATTTTCTTTGGTGAGGTGTTTGTTCAGACCTTTTGTCCACTTTTTAAATTGGATTATTTGTTTTCTGATTGTTGAGCTTGAAGCGTTCTTTATATACATTCAATACCAGTCTTTGTCTGATTTGTGTTTTGCAAAGATTTTCTCCTGTTGTGTGGCTTATCTTTCCATCCTTTTAACTGTTTTGCAGAGAAGAAGTTTTTAATTTAAATGAGGTCCAACTTATCTTTTGTTTTCTTTTATGAATCATGTTTCTGGTGTTGTATCTAAAAAGTCATTCTCAAACTTAAGGTCACCTGCATTTTCTCCTGTGTTTTATTCTCAGAGTTTTATAGTTTTGTATTTTGCACTTAAGTCTATGATCCCTTTTGAGTCATTTTTTGCGAAAAATGTAAGATCTGTGTCTAGATTCACTGTTTTGCATGTGGATGTCCAGTTGTTCTAGCACCATTTCTTATATTTTTAGAATAATTTTCTCCAGTTATCCTGTCTCTGAGATCTGAAAGAACTTGTTGAACTTTTCCTCCCAGTTACTGATTTGACTTTCTATATTCTCTAGTCATATGTTCCCTGATTCTATTGACATTTTATTGATAGTTTCTAATTCACTATTAGCTTTTCACCTGATTGTTTCCTTAGCTCAGATTGTTTTGATGAATAAGCAATGACCTCTTCAATATGTTTTGAAAAAATGAACCAAAGCGTTTTGAATTTAAACATTTACATATAAATTAAATGGACATTCATTCTGGTGAAAGAATCTGTTTACCTCTGTTGTTCTGCCACACATGTTAATAGTAAAATACATTATATTTACTGTTCAAAGGTATTCCAGTTTGGAGAAGAAATTATATGATTAATCTCTATAAAATGATAAAACTGAATTATTTTTCTGTATGGTTCATCTGGGCCTTGTTCTTATATGTGTCCGTACAGAGTTTTTATAGAGAAAAGAAATTGGTAATTATTCTTTATTGTTTTACTCTGTGCCCTACATACACAGCTCAATTCATTACAAACATGCTGTTTATTTAACCCTCACAACAACTCTACAAGTAATAATTATCATTATCCCCATTTCACTGATACAAAAACTGATGCCCAGAGTTTGAGAATGGGGTCAGAGGAGAGTTCTGTGCTATTCCTCTTTCTTTACTCTGCATGAGCCTGGAGATAGGAAATCGTTGTTTCTTTCTCTTTGCTTCTTTGTTTTATTGGGTGGGTGGGATGTGGGGAGGTCAAAGGGAAAGTCCTTTGGCCCAGGCCAGCATCTGGCTCCCCATCCATGGAATATCTGGGGTGGCAGTGGGGATAGATAATGAGTGAGAGCCGAGGCAGATTCCCCTTTTTGAGGCCGAGGGCCAGGAGCAGTGGTTCACACCTGTAATCCCAGCACTTTGGGAGGCCAAGGCGGGTGGATTGCTTGAGCCCAGGGGTTTGAGACTAGCCTGGGCACATGGCGAAACCCTGTCTCTACAAAAAATTAAAAAAAAAAAAATAATAGGCAGGCATGATGGCACACACCTGTGGTCTCAGCTGCCTGGGAGGCTGAGGTGGGAGGATCACTTAACCTGGGAGGTCAAGTCTGAAGTGAGCCATGATTTTGCCATAGCACTTCAGTCCGGGGAACAGAGAGAGACCTCTCTCTCTCTCTCCGTGCCCCCCCACACACACACACGAGGCTGAGGGTGACTCCTTCTATAGGCAGAGTAGCCAGGCTAGAGACCTACCAGCCTAGTAAAGCCACCTGCAAGCATACCCATTGGCTGAAATCCTGACTTTGAGAGCTGCCGACATTTTTAGGATTATGACATGGTGCAGGAAAAATGCAAAGCCCAAAACCTCGACCAAGCTGGAGAGATGGAACACACTGGACACACTGATTGCCTGGACTTGTTAAACACTCGGTAGACTGAGAGACTGGATACAATGGCCACACCCCAGATACATGAACTTAACCAGAGACTGGCCCAGCCCATGCATATTTTAGACCCAGCGATGAGCAAAATTAAGCCCTGAACACAGAGTCTCCCAGACACACAACAGGCCTGACACAGGATCTAGTTTGTATACTCAGAGCAGTGTTGACACACCACCATCCCAGACCTGCTAGCCATCTAGTTCATGTCGGCAACCCGAGACCCAGACTGCTTCCTGGCACTGTAAGAGATCTTGCTCACTGGAACTAGAGTGGGGGAGATTGGGAAGGAGGCCAATTTGAGATTAGCTGGAGTCTCCAGCACAGTACCTTTGTCCCTTTTCCAGCCATATAAAACCCTGCTACTACAAATGTGGTCCATGGACCAAGAGACTTGATATCACCCAGAAGTTTGTTAGAAATACAAAAACTTAGGCCCCACCTCTGACCTACTGAGTTAAAATTTGCATTTAATACGTTCCCCAAGGACTCATACGCACTTGAAAGAATGAGAAACACTAATACAAATTCTTAAGGATGTTACCGGAAGTTTGAGCTGGGCATGATTTTTACAGGATCATGCAGGATTGTAGCCAAATAACAGGCAAGCATCCATTGTCTGTGTAAAAACGTGCTTGTTAACACATAAATGTCATTACGAACAGGTACTGTAACAAGTAGGGAGTGATCATTTATAGGTAGTGGTTTGAAAGCTTTATTTTCTTAATCTGTTAAAATACAAAACATTATATTATATATAAAAGATAAGGATATCTACATACTCCTTTGAACCTAATCCAGTGCCAACCAGAATTTATAAAAAGCCGTATATGCTGCCGAGTTAGTTATGGGGATAAACGTTTGGCAGAATCTGCCTAGTCTCCCTCAAAATCTGGTATAATCACAGCCAGGTACTCACTCCTCACTCACTGGAACTAATTGTAATTCCTGAGAATATTGAGATTGTTAATTATGTTTACAATAAAATATATGAAAAACAAATGAAATATGCTACAATTTTATAAACAATTCCTAGAAGCTGCTAGAATGGTTTAGGTTTCCAGGGGTGTCTCATTTCTCGCAGCTACCCATCTCCATGAGGACTCTTCTATGCCAATTGCTTAATCTGGTCCCCTCATTTTGAACTATTGACTGTGTGAGTGCTGATTTGTCTTGTTTGCTCCCCCTGTCACAGGGAGAATCTGTGTTTGTCCGGCATTGAAAGTTGAGATGGGTTCTGCCAAGATTGTTTGCATTCCCTTTCAAACTGTTCAGACCCAGATGAAGAGAAAAGGGAAAAGTTTATATTTGTGTCCTTTTTCTTTGCCAGATTAGAATTCCAACTGCCTCTAAGGCCTAGGATGTGAGCAGTGATCACCCCTTCCCCCTACAACACACACACATGAAGGCAACAGCCAGGTGACTCTGGGCTGTTGGCCTCAGAGAAGTGATGGATTAGCAAAAAAGAAAGAAAAAAGGCCTCTCTTTCTAGGTATTGGGCTTCTAATGCCTATATTCTCCAAACACAGATTTTGGAGAAAATGTTCTTCCTTGCGATTAGAGAAGCACTGAGATTTTTAGATGAGGGATGGCAATTCCCACCTCCAAGGCTCCAACTCTCAACTTTCCAGCAACCACCACCACCAGCAAAAAAAGGAGGCCTTTCTCTAGGCACAAGGTCCTTCTGCTCACCTACCAGCCTGCATAGCCATATGCATCCACAGGGGGCATTATTTTCTGCTGGGACCATCCAGCTCTAGTGTCCTTTTCTTTCTTTCTTTCCTTTTTCTTTCTTTTTTTTTTTTTCTTTTCTTTTGAGACGGAGTCTTGCTCTGTCACCAGGCTGGAGTGCAGTGATGTGATCTTGGCTCACTGCAGCTTCTGCCTCCTGGGTTCAAGCGATTCTCCTGCCTCCGCCTCCCAAGTAGCTGGGATTACAGGCATGCACTACCATGCCCAGCTAATTTCTGGATTTTTAGTAGAGATGGGGTTTCACCATGTTGGCCAGGATGGTCTCAATCTCTTGACCTCATGATCTGCCTGCCTCGGCCTCCCAAAGTGCTGGGATTACAGGCGTGAGCCACCGCACCCAGCCAAGGTGTTTTTTCTAATTGCCACAAAGGCACCGTATGTGTTTGCAGAGACCTATGCAGGATTCCTAACAAAGGGCTCTGTTTTTTGACCTCAATTTAGGCCAAGGGAAGTAAGGAAAGGAGGTAGATTTATATGACATGATCTGCATTCCCCACACAGAGTTCTGGGAAGCCATGAAGATCTTTCAGAAGCAACTCTACGGGGCACTTCTTGGCAAAAGGGGCGTCCGCCTCATGCAGTTTCCTGTGCCCAAGACGGGAGCAGGAGTAGCAGAGAAACCACTGCATCTGAGGGGCCTTACAGAAGCACAGAGGGACAACTCAGCAGGGACCTTTAGGGTCATGGAGGAAACATGAAGAGAATAGCTGGGGGTGGGTGAGGCGGGGGAAGAGAATCATAACCCACATCCAAACAATCAACACTATTGCCCCTTGACCTGACTTCCATTCCACTCTCCTGACAAATGCACGTCTTCCTAGCACATAAGTGCACCTGGACTGACAGGGGCAAAGACCAATGGAAAGGGCGGTGGACCTGGAGTTGATGAAGTTTGTTTCCTCCAATATGGTAGACTAGAAGCTTGGAACAGAATATAAGCTGCCACAGGGGGGAAATAAGACACTTTTCTTGCTTCCTTGCGTTCCCAGCCTGAGAATCGTAACCTATTAACACTTCCTTCTTCTGCCCTGGTTGTACCACTGTTTATTTTTGAGAAAGAGATTTCTAATACCACTTAACATCACACTGTTAATCAGCACTATGTTTTTTGTTTTTCCTTTGCTTAACTTGGCAAATGATGTATTCATTTGAAAAGGGTTGTTTTCTTTTGTTTATTTCTTGTTTATTTCTTTACTTTTAGTGGCATGATTCTCAAAATCAGCCTTTAAGGAGTTCATAAGCAAATTCAAATTTTTCCGATAATAATGGAGATACCACTAAGGCTTACATTTCGAGCAGATAAAGTTTTCTAATGGAACAAATATTCTATAACTCCTTGGTAAAATCATAATCAGTATTTAGTGCTGATTATTCTTTGAGTGTTTAAAATACCTTTAGTTATCTAAACTCGATGTGTTTGCTTTCCCATTTTTAAGGAACACATTATTTTGGGGTCCAAATGAGAAGATAAGGTGAAATTGTATGAAAAAATGTTTAAAACAAAATAAGGTAATCTTGACCCACCCATTTTAAAAGCATCAGCCCAGTAAATAAATACAGGCATGGTAAATAAAGATCTCTGGTTATCTTCTCTATGAAGCAATGGCCAGGAGATGTGAATGAAAAAAATTGAGGCAGTAATTTTCCTATTTGATTCCCTTTCTAGACTCTCCCTGGCTCACCAGTATTTACTCCAAATTTTCCCTAGTTATTACTTGAAGAGGATGGTGATGAAGACATGCTGGGACATGTTATAAAGTTTATTTTCTAATTAAGGTATACTTTTGACCGGGTGTGGTGGCTCACGCCTGTAATCCTAGCACTTTAGGGGGCCGAGGCGGGAGGATCACTTGATGTCGGGAGTTCAAGACCAGCCTGGCCAACAAGGTGAAACTCTGTCTATACTAAAAATACAAAATATTAGCCGGGCATGGTGATGGGCACCTGTAATCCCAGCTATTCAGGAGGCTGAGGCGGGAGAATCACTGCAACCGAGGAGGCGGAGGTTGTAGTGAGCAGAGATAGCGCCATTGCACTGTAGCCTGGGTGACAGAGCAAGACTCCGTTTGTACCTAATATAGATTTACATAGAAAACTTTCAGACCATGATGCTGATCTGACACTTATGAAAAAAGGGAGGGAAAGAAGCAGGATTTAGCGGGGAGAGCCTCTGATTTTGATGCTGGGCTGTCAAAGTTTAGGCTAGTCTGATCCGGAGCCTCAGACCAAAGAGGATCCATTAGAGGAGGCTCATGCGGGGCCGAAACAGCCAGGCCCTAGGATTCGTGTCATGCTCAGTCACTGACTGGTGACTTTCTTCAAAGAGCATGGCCTCAGCTCAAAAGCTGAATTGGATTCCAAGGTGCAGGAGCTGGAGGTTGTTAGCTAACTGCTCTCCTTGCAGATGAGGCAGAGGCAGGTTCTCCCATGAAGAACTGAGCAGCACACTTCATTGTGCTTCAGTGACTGAGCCAAGCACAGTTACTAAGAGGTATAACCGTTTAGAAATTAATTAGAAAGAGTCATTGAGAAAGTAATTGGGGGTGGGGAGGATTGGGAAGATGCTGGCCAAAGGATGCAACATTTCAGTTAGACGGGAGGTATAAGTTTAAAGATCTACTATACAACATGGTGACTACAATGAATAACAATGCATTGTGTACTTGAAAATTGCTGGCCGGGCGCGGTGGCTCAAGCCTGTAATCAATCCCAGCACTTTGGGAGGCCGAGATGGGCGGATCACGAGGTCAGGAGATCGAGACCATCCTGGCTAACACGGTGAAACCCCATCTCTACTAAAATACAAAAAACTAGCCGGGCGAGGTGGCGGGCGCCTGTAGTCCCAGCTACTCGGAGGCTGAGGCGGGAGAATGGCGGGAACCCGGGAGGCAAAGCTTGCAGTGAGCCGAGATCACACCACTGCACTCCAGCCTGGGCGACAGAGCAAGACTCCTCCTCAAAAAAAAAAAAAAAAAAAAAAAAAAAAAAAAAAAAAAAAAAAAAAAAAAAAGAAAATTGCTAAAAGAGTAGATTTTAAATGTTCTCACCACAAATACAAATATGTGAGCTAATGCCTATGTTAGTTAGCTTGGTTTAGCCATTCCACTATGTATATATATTTCAAAACATCATGCCGTAGTGTACATCATTAATATATACAATTTTATTTGTCAACTTAAAAAATAAGAAATAAAGGCAGGGCACAGTGGCTCATGCCTGTAATCCCAGCAGTTTGGGAGGCTCAGGCAGGCAGATCACTTGAGGTTAGTGGTTCAAGACCAGCCTGGCCAACATGGTGAAACTCTGTCTCTAGTAAAAATACAAAAATTAGCCTAGCATGGTGGTGGGCACCTGTAATCCCAGCTATTCAGGAGGCTGAGGCAGGAGAATCGCTTGAACCTGGGAGATAGAGGTTGTAGTAAGCTGAGATCGCACCACTGCACTCCAGCCTGGGTGACAAAGCGAGACTCCATCTCAATAAAATAAAATAAAATAAAATAAGAAAAAAAGAAATTAATTAACCTCCTTAAAAATATATAACTCTTTTGTTTCTGAACTGGAAGACATCTCTGGGTTCACACAGATCCCAAACCAGACAGGAACACATGTTGACATTTATCCACAGTGTTCCTTGATCCTAGGCTCTGTGACATTTTCTATTCCACACACACCGTCCAGGAGAATCACATTTCCAAATGGCTACCCAGAGCCTCGCCCTCTTGGCACCCCTACCGCACCTCATGCACTCTGTAGGTCAAAGCACCCTGAGAAGCAGCTGCTCAGTCTCCTTATCTTTCCTAGCATCCTTGCTTCCCATCTGTTTTCTATTTCTTTGATAGATGGATGACTACTTAGGCTGAAACGCTAAATGACACCCACTGATAAGAGCTAAATGATCACCTGATTTGTGTCTACAGCATTTAACCCAAATAAATGGCTGGTGAGTAGGGGAATTAAAAAAAAAAAACACACACACACAACTGTACAGGCCAAGGTTGGTGAAATTTGGGGCAGAGAGATATGTGTTCACCCTTTATACTGAGAAAACAATCACCTCACACTAAAAATAATGTCCAGGTGCAGCTTTTACTCTCAAAAGGCACTCATTTGCTGACTATTGACCTCAGCCAATAGGTAACTCATATTTATCAGCTGATCAGGAAATTTTAATATTCTGGTTGACTTTGTCTTTCTATACTTTGATTTTCTACTCTAGACAAAGAAGCAGTAACAGTAATAAAATAACAGTGACCAACTACCTGCTAGATTCAAAGAGTGGTATTTGTTCGTACTTTAATTATACCATAGGTTTAACTTAGTTGTTCTATAAATTACATTCTATAATTCTATTTTACAGATGAAGCTCAGAAAAGTTAAGTGGCCTAAAATCAATTAACTAGAAAATAGTAATTGTAGAGCCTGATTTAATTAGGTCTACCTGACTCTCTAATCTTTTGCTTCTTTCTCATCCCACAATTTACAATAAGATGTCAGGGTCTAAGGCTTTCAACTTGAACTCAACATCTGCTGGCATTAGTACTATCTAATAGTTGCCATTGGAGAGTGTAGGGATTATAAAGAAAATAAGATTGTTCATGAGTTGGTAATTGCTGAAGCAATTATGCCTGTCCGTTGCACCTACCCAAATTAGGACAGTGAGGGGGGAGTCATTTTATACTAATCTCTGTGCCTCTGTATTTGAAATTTTCCGTAATAAACAGAGGCTGGTAGAAACTTTTATATGTTCCATAAAGACATTCAATAGTTACAAATGGCTCAGCACCTAGCCAGGACATTAGGAATGTCCCGCCTCAACACAACTGGCCACAAACACAAACACACACATAGAGTTACACAGTTTGAGACACCTTGTAACATAAACAATGCAGATATCAATTTGTCATGAAGATACAAAACAGAACTCTACAGATTTCAGCATTTCCAACATGTCAGCATGTGTGAATCACAGCATTCAGCTCCATTCACTGTCTTATGTTCCTTTTCATTTGCTCAAGCCCAGCCAAGCCAAACCAGGGATCACCAGTGGGGAGAACTGCAAATGTTTGCAAACGGTAAGCAAATGAGGAGAAAATCCTAGATTTACAGAGACATGAATTATTTTGTGCAGATATAAATAAACATTGTTCTCAGCTTAGGTTCTGTCAACACCTCAGTGCTCCGTGCAAATTCATCCAAAGATAAATGAGTTAGTGTTACTCATACCTGATGAGCTCCAAAAACCACCTGAAGGGGCACACGCTGTACTTTGCTCAGTTTGTTTGCAAAACTCAGCCCTTGGAATACAAAGCTACCACAAAATATGCGGCCAACTCTGAAATATGTGTGTGTTTTCAGGCAGCCATAAGGGCAAAACAGCCATTTGCTTTTGTTGATCCATGCCTTAGATCTTGGCAGTGGTTATTCCGGGAATCCCACACTTTTTTCCTCCACCCGCTCCAGTTTTTAATCAAGTAGGACACGCTGATGGTGTAACATTTGTAAAAATACAATAAAAAAGATTCAAAATTGTCTTATTTCTACTATGTAGAGGTAACTACTGTGAATTTTAAATAGATGCTTCTAGAATTTTAATGCATATATAAACTCTTCAAAATCAAAATAGAATCATACTGTATATAACTTGCTTTGTTTATTCAAATATAGCCCATGTACATTCTAATGCCTATAAACTACAACAATATTTACAATGTTTCTACATATGGATATAAAACAATTTATTCAATCAAAACATATGATGTTATTGAATATTTACTAAGAATGATTGTTGAACATTTAGGTTGTTTTTCAAATTTTTGCTTCTGCAACTGAGCTTGGATGAGTATTTCTACAGATAATTATTTCTACAAATCTATTATTATTTCCTTAGGATAAATTTCACAAGTAGAATGCATGGAGATGAACATTTTGAGATCTCTAATACAAACGACCTTTCAGAAAGAGTATACAGATTTACACGCCTCATCATCCTGCACCCTAACAGTGCTGAGTGCTTATTTCTTTTTTATCTTTGCCAATTCAACAGGTAGAAGACTGTAACATTTTATTGGAATTTGTACTACTTTTATTACTAATGATATTTAAGTTTTTATTGTGTTTATTGAAAGTATAACCACATTTCTGTTCATGTAATGTTATGAGTTTATTATTGATCTCTAAGACTGTTTACATTTTGATGGTGGTATCCGCTTGTTTGTCAGATAGGATACAATTTCTTTCCTCAATTTTTTTTTTTTTTAAGAGATAGGGTCTCACTATTTTGCCCAGGCTTTCTCAAACCCCTGGGCTCAAACGATCCTGCCTCCTCAGCCTCCTCTGTAGCTGGGACTACAGGCACACACCACTATGCCCAGCTCTTTCCTCATTTTGATGCCTTTTATTTTGATTTGTTATTTGGGACATGGAATTTTTAGGTTAAAAAATGCATGCATTCTTATCTTCATGGATTTTCTGACTTAAATCACACTTAGACTGTCTTTCCAAAACCTGTATTTTTTCCTATTAACTCATTTAAAAATTTTAATCGACCTGAAATAAATTTTGGAGTAGGGCATGAGGTATGGACGTAACATTTTTCCTCGTAAGCAATGGTTCTGAGGTCCCTCCGTTGTTTTTCATGTAAGCACTCTTTTCCATACTGATTGAACATGCCAGTATTATATGCACTATACTTACATATTTGTTGGTCTGTTCTTACACTTTTCGCTCTGTTCCAATGATCTTGTTATCCATTTTTGGGCAAGTACCACCAAGTTATTTTAGCTATTGAAGCATTGCAGTAAATTCAATATATTAGTGGAGAACTTTGCCTTATCCCATTTTATTTCCTAACTTTTCTTGACTATACTCGTTCATTTATTCTTCCCAGAAAACTCTGGAATCATTTTATTATGTACTGTTTCTCGGATTATGTCAGCCATAGATTATATTGGAGAGAATTGACATCATTACAATATTACCTCTCCTAATACAGAAACATAGTATACACTTCATTTTATTCAAATATTTTATGTTCCTGGAGCAGAGGTGCACTCACTGTAAATGGCTCACCTACATAGATGCCCTTGCGTTGTGGTTACATTGGGGCTATGTGATTAGTTCTAACCAAAGGGCTGTGATAGTAAAGGGCATTTACCACTTATGGTCAGAAGGAATCAAGAGTGAGTTCCTCACACTACTCTCCAAGGGTGGTAACCACCAAGACCACATATTAAGAATGGTGAAGCTGCAAAGTAAAAGCCTCTTGGATCTTTGAGTTTCCACTTGAAGGATGGCAATCTTGAAGAGTCACTCAGCCTGCATCAGGCTTGAGGTGAGTGGGAAATAAACCTTTTATTTGTGTTAAGGCATTGAGATTTGGAGACTTGTTACCATAGAATAGTTCCTTAGTAAAGGTTGCAAATTGCTTATTCAGTTTATTTCCAAATATGGATATTTCTGTTGTTATTGTGACAGGGAAATTTTTCAATAGTTCTAAGTAACTATTGCTAATATGAGAAGAGCACTTTTGGATATAGAAATGATATATCTCTGCACTTATTTCCTTCCATTTATGGTAGAAATTCTGTGACAAATAAAGAATATGTCGATTCCTCAGATTGGTCCTCTTCTTTTGAAGTATTGAATTTTTTGTTTTTGCCTATCTTGCCTGCATAGAGAAAAGGGGGAGGATCTATGTTTATCACACTGGGAGTGTTAGGATAAGTTCTTTCAAAGATTAAGTCTTATCTTTCTAGCTCAGATGGAGGGATAGGGAGATTTAAATAATATAGTGACATGGCTTTGTGGTGGGCAGAATAATGGCCCCCCAAAGATGCCCACATCCTAATTCCAGGAACCAGTGAATGTGTTAGGCTAAATGGCAAAGGGTAATTAAGCTTGTAGATGGAATTAATATTGCTAATCATCTGACCTTAAAATAGAGAGATTATCCTGGATTATCTAGCTGGGCCCAGTGTAATCAGAAGGGTCCTTAAACGTAAAGAAGAAGGCAGAAGATGAGTCAGTGTCAGGGTGATGCAGAAGGAGATGGATTTGATCAGCCATTACTGGTTTTGAAGAGGGAAGGGGCTGCAAGCCAAGGAATGCACGTGACAGCCTTCAAAACTGGAAAAGACAAGCAAATGACTTCTTCCCGAGAGCCTCCAGAAGGAACAAAGCCCTGCCAATACCTTGATTTTTCGCTCAGTGAGACTCATTTAGGACTTCTGATCTCCAGAACTGTAAGAAAATATATTTGTGTTGTTTCAAGCACCAAGTTTATGGTGCTTGTTATAGCAGAAACAGGAACCAAATACTAGCCTTCAGTCAGATCTAGATTCAATGCTCAAACCCATCAATCATTAATTATTTGAAATCAAACACCTTTTGAAAAACCATTCTAAACCTTTGTTTCAATGCATATAAAATGTGTATAATAATACCTATTTCAGAGTAGATATTGGTGATACTGGTAATACTAATAGTGGTAACATCATCAATAATAGTGACTGCATTTGCTGAACGCTAAATTCTGGTTACAGAGCCAAGTAATCTACATACTGCGTATAACATTCATAGCTCATAACTTTTCCATTAACTCACCAACATTCGAAAAGAAACCCTTGATCTAGGTACTATCATTGTCTCCATTTAAAGATGAGTTGAGGCACAGAAGTTAAATATCTTGCCAATAGTTAAAGACCTAGTACATAGAGGAGCTTGTATTTAAATGTAGGCAGAGTTCAGAGCCCATGCTCTTAAATGGAGGCTACCATGCTTTGATTTACCATAGTATTACCCTATACCAGATAGGAGGCCCATTTGCCTAGGAGGTCAGGGAGGGAGCAGATATATGGGGTAGGAATGTCACTCTTCTGCCTGGGATCATCTATTCCTGTTTGTAGTTCTAGCTCACTTAGCTAAACTCTAGGGCAATGTTTCAGAGCAATTCTCCCCAACAACCACTCACTTCCTTAGTTTTAAGGCAGTTTTGCAACTGCCCTGCTTTATTCAGCCTGGGAATTCATTTCAAGTGTAAACTGCAATTGAATGCTTCAAGGAGATTTTGTGTTGGTTCCAGATGCACTCATTCCCAGATTCTAACTGTCCTCTTGCTCCAAGTTTGGGGAGGGAGGTATTGGTTAAATTTTGCTTATTGGCTCTTCTTTCTCCCTAGATGAGTCTCACCTTATATATGTCATGAATCACAAATTGATGGGCCATTTTCCCAATCTGACCTCATCTATACTCTAATTTGCAGAAATTCTTAGAAATTATAGCCAAATGGACACTATCTGGTTTCAAATGTAGAGGGTTTTTGTTTTGTTTTGTTTTTTCGTTCATTTGTTTTAAACATAGAGACTTTGGGAGGGAGAACTAATTAAATGTGTGGGTTCAAACCATTATTTTAAATGAGTGGTCCTTTCATAGACATTTCCAAGATAATTTGGAAAACACTAAGTGGAAACCCAGATGTCTGCTGAGGGAAAGGGTTATCTTCTCTGGACCTTCCACCACCCTCTGTATGTGGCAGGGTATAGTACTGCAAGGATTGATTTTCCCACTGAAACTTTCCTTAGAAAATGGAAATGATTAGAGTCTGTTTCAAATAACATTTTTCCCTCAGTTGCATAAATCAGAGTGCCAGCCAGAGCTCATTTTCAGATCATGTTCCTTTTATGTTCCTGTCAGTTCCTGGTTTTCAAACACCCATTCATAGAAGAGATCTTATCTATGGAAAAAGTTATTCACTGCTCTGGGGCAAAATATTAAAGGATTTTTTTATAAAGCTAAATTATTCTATTTAAATAGCCATCAGTTTATGTATCTTTTAAATTTTTTTGGCATTAAAATAATCTGTCTTTTATGAAATGATTCTAACACTAGATGGTAGTTTGACATGTTTTAAACACCCTTACAATGTTAAAAGTTGGCAATACTATGCTGGTTTCAAAATTATTTTTGACTTTTTTCTGGTCTATATAATTCCAAACCCTACGAACCACTGGAATGTATCTTTGAATAGTTTTTCAACAAGTGGCATATTTTCTGAGCCCTTGCATTTTTGAGAATGCCTGCCTGTCCTACTGAAAGACAAATTGCTGGTTATAACATTCTTAGCTCATAACTTTTCCCTCCTCAAAAACGGTGGAGCCATTTGGCATCTAACTGTTGCAGAGGAAACATCTGAAACCAACCCAAAGTTTTGTTCTCCTGTAAATAAATTTTTACTGAATAGTTGAAAGATTTCTTTCATTTATTACACTTTCTCCCTTTCTCAAGGCATTGTACACATTTCCACCAACTACATGCCACTGAGATGGAATATGTGGTGGCTGATGGCCAAGTGGCTAGATTCTAGCATCTCCTAAGTTCAGATCTAGTTTCCATACTTTACTAGCCACTGCATCCTTGGGCAAAGTTATTGGTTGAATTGTACCTACCCAAAAGATATGTTGATATTCTAACCCCCCATATCTGTCAATGTCATTTTTTTTTTTTTTTTTTTTTTTTTGGAGACAGGGTCTCACTCTGTCACCTAGGCTGGAGCACAGTGATGGGATCAAGGCTCACTGCAGCCTCTATCTCCTGGACTCAAGGGATGCTCCAGCCCCAGCCTCCCAAGTAGCAGGGACTACAGGCACTCACAATCATGCCCAGCTAATTTTAAAAATTTTTTGTAGAGATAGAGTCTCACTATGTTACCCCTGCTGGTCTCAAACCCCTGAGCTCAGGGAATCCTCCCACCTTGGCCTCTCAAAGTGCTGAGATTACAGGTGTGAGCCACCATACCCGGCCTGAATGTGATCTTAGTTGGAAATAAGGTGTAGTCAAATTAAGGTGAGGTTATTAGGATGGACCCTAATCTAATAAGACTGGTGTCCTTTTAAGAAGAGAGAAATTTGGACACAGACATCTAGGGAGGAGAATGCCATGGGAAGACAGACACAAGGAAAGACAGCCACATGAAGATGGAGTCAGAGACTTAAGTTTTGCTGCCACAAGCCAATGAATGCTAGGGGCTACCAGAAGCTGGAAGAGGTAAGAAAGGATCCTTGCTGGAGGTTTCTGCGGAAGCATGGCCCCTCGGATACGTCTAGCCTGGTAACAGTGAGACAATAGGCATCTGTTGTTTACAGTTACCCAGTACATTACAGCAGCCCCAGGAAACTAAGGCAACTGATTCCTCAAACACTTTGGGCTTCAATGACTTCATGAAATGTGGATGATAATTTGTTTAAAGTTGTAAGATTATAAGATTGTTGAGAAGATTAAATGTGATTAAATGAGACAAGATATACAAATTCTGGCACATTCTAGCTAATAAATAAAATGGGTTGTTTGTTGTCATCATCCTCAACACCAACACTACCATCACCACCACCCACTTACTTGGATAGTCCTCTCTCCTGGAAACACTTCTTTTCCATACTCTTGAAATTTTATACAAAGCTTGTATGATTTTATAACTCAATAAAGTCATTTTTTTTTTAAACTGTGGATTCTCAGGCTCACCACCAAAAATCTTTGATTCAGTGGGTCTTGGTGGAATGGGTATTGTTAAAAGGTATCCAGATATGAACTCTCATTAAGTATTGAAAGTGCAATGTCATTTAAGTGTAGACCTCGCATTAGTATTCCTGTTTTATAAATATGGAAACTGAAATAAAAGAAAATTGAACCAAGTTAGAAAATGTAAACTTGAGTAACTTTTTCAAGGTTGAACTTCAATAACTTCATCAGTTTGATGAAGTGAGTCTAGACCCTAAACTTCCAGATAACGAGGCATTGTAATAACTCAACAATACCTCCATAATACATAAAATATGGGAGATGGTACAATAGGAGGAATAAGAACATATGTTTTGGAATCAGAAAGGTTTAAATTCTAGCTGTAGCACTTACTTTCTAGCTATGGGAATGTGGGAAAATTATTTAACCTTTAAGGTCTTAGCTTTTCTTTTCTTTTTTTTTTTTTGAGACAGTCTTGCCTTGTCGCCCAGGTTGGAGCACAGTGGCGCTATCTCGGCTCACCGCAAGCTCTGCCTCCCAGGTTCACACCATTCTCCTGCCTCAGCCTCCTGAGTAGCTGGGACTACAGGTGCCAGCCACCACGCCTGGCTAATTTTCTGTATTTTTAGTAGAGACGGGGTTTCACCATGTTAACCAGGATGGTTTCGATCTCCTGACCTCATGACCCGCCCGCCTTGGCCTCCCAAAGTGCTGGGATTACAGGTGTGAGCCACTGCGCCCAGATCAGGTCTTAGCTTTTCATCTGAACGTGGGGATAGCATGTATCCGGGTTCTCATGAAACAGTTAATGAGATGTCATGATAAAGTATTATTAGTAATTATTAGTATTATTGTTAGCACAGTAAGTACTAATAGTGCATTTTTGCAACATACATTGACATTTATTTCAAAAAAAGAAATCAACATTTTCATCTGCTATTGATTGTCATAAAGGTACAAATGCCTTTGGGAGGCCGAGGTGGGCAGATCACGAGGTCAGGAGATCGAGACCATCCTGGCTAAGACAGTGAAACCCCGTCTCTACTAAAAATACAAAAAATTAAACAGGCATGGTGGCGGGTGCCTGCAGTCACAGCTACTCGAGAGGAGAGGATGAGGCAGGAGAATGGCGTGAACCCAGGAGGTGGAGCTTGCAGTGAACTGAGATCAAACCACTGCACTTAAGCCTGGGTGACAGAGCGAGACTCAGTCTCAAGGAAAAAAAAAAAAAATGGTACAAATGCAGGGAGAAAGAAGGACCATAGATTAGAAGTAGTGGCTGATTTTAGAAAAGTATGCTCTCCATGCTTTCCCTTCCTAGTGGCTTGTTAATGATTATTGTTCTGATAAATAACTTACCTGGGATTCTACTTATTAATATGCCCTTAGTGATTCTCCTTACAGCATGTTATTCTCTATTTTTATAATATTGATTATACAAATTGACAGGTCATTTGATTGACAGGTCATATTGATTGACAAGTCATCTACCATAATACATAAGACTCATTTTTAAGAGGACCTCATAGCTAAGAGAAAATGTATCTGTGAGAATGCTGTGACTGGTCATGATTTCCTCAATCAGTAGTGCCCAGTAAGGTTAGTTTCCTGCTATACTTGGAATACTTCACTGTATTCTTCATGAAGCTCTAAGATGTCAAGAAGGGAACAAGGCAAGAAATGCTTTCCTTGGTGTGGGAAATCAGACATTCCGACCTCATCAGAGGAGTTGGACGCACAGCAAATGGCAAGAAACAAGGTAGGAAACAAATCTGCATAAAATTTCTTTTATTTTTGCATTGTTTAGCCCATTGTGGATTTAAGTCATATTACAAACAGCCACTAATCTGTATAGTAGAAACAGATATAACAAATCTGTTTTTTGTTAAACGTGATATCCTTTTTGGATAGCTGACATGATTCCAGTTGTCTCTTCATGTCACCTGTCCTCAGCAAGCTTTGATGTCAGGTTGCTCACTCCTTGTCTCACTCATTGAATGCATCATCCAGGATGCAGTGAACAGCCAACTAAACAGTAGTTTAAGCATCATAATATGCTCATAGCCATCAGTCTGCAGACAGATATTCCTGACTTGGTGTAGCAGCTCAACAATTTCCTCAAGAAACTAGGCTCTATTTTTTTCTGCTTTGCCTTCCTTGGCGTGTCTACTTGTCCTCATGCTTGTCACCTCATCATTGCAAGATAGCTGCCTCAGTTCCAGCAATTCCATCCACAGTCTTACATCCTGAGTATAAAAGAAAAAAGGCAGAAGGAGCATCTCCCTTCATATGCCCAGCTCTTTCAATGGTAAAAAAAATTATCCACCAAAACCTTACCAGCCAGTCTCGCCTTATCTCTTTAGTCAGAACTGAGAAACACAGCCATCACTGGCTGTAAGAAACTCTGGAAATGTGACTGACAGTACTCTGATAAACTTAAAGCAATGATGATTCATCTCCTGGCATATTGCTTCCCTTAACAAAACCAAGGTCTGTTTATTAAAAAGGGAGAACACCATGGCAGTTAATAGAATTTGTTATAGTGCATTTCCCTGCTGCTTTTTCCTTTTTCTTTGTCCGGTACTGCACTTTTCAGTTTTGGTATCCCAAAACTCATGTGTGGAATAAAGCCCTGGGGAGTATAGATGGAAAAGGTTGGCTGGCAGGTTACAGCTGAGGTGTAATGACTGATTGGAGTGATCTTGGACTAGGATCCTAGCCTGATGTTATCAGTCACTTCAGAGGAACTATTAAGAGATCTTAGGAACTGATTTAAGTTACTCAATCTCAGAGGAGACTGACTGGAAACTCTAATCTGTACACTTAGAGTGGAACATCTACTCAGAAAACTCCCATCAGTTATCTGCCCTGGCTCCAAAGCTACCCTTCCATATTGTGCCTAGAGCTGGCAGAGTGCAAGCCACATTCCTGCAAACCACAATCTCTGCCAATGAGGCCTTAGTAATGCTACAAGACTGGGCCAAGGACTTGGTCCTCCTATTGCTTCCCATCTGCCTGCAATTCCTATGAGCACTACTCCAAAGCTTCTAGAATCCCCAGCAACAGTTGAGCCCCATTTGCAGCTTTCCCAACGCATAAAGAACCAGCTCGATCAGCTCCTGGTCAGTGACAAGAGCACCAGGGGTGCAGTGCCCCTCCTTAACGGCCTGAGTTTCCACTCCTCTAAGTTTCTAAGCTGTAATAATTCCAACTTCTTCCTTTTGTTTCCCCAGTCATAGAGGTGGTAGCCGCTTCTTAGTTACCCACACCTAGTTAACAACTTTATACCACATTAACCTTTCTTTAGGTTAAATTCTTTCTAATAATTGGTGTGATTTCTGTCTCCTGACTGGACCCTAGCTAATTCAGTAGTGTTACATCATGAAGAGACAGACAAATGAAGAAATCTTAAAATACCCTAAGCTTCCCCACACTGGGGTTACTTACTGTAGTTGCAGGACCTTCACAAAGCCTCCATTGGAAGATAAGACCAGAGGGAGGCCACTGTTTATTACTACATTAAGGTTCTGGCCCCATACGCTTATGTGGAAGCCCTAACTTTGGTGAGCAGGGATAGATCTGGTGGGTCTGGCAAGGAGGGGCCTGAGCACCCTCCTTTTCCCTGGGTCTCTTTCAAAGCAGAAGACCCTTTTCAAGCAAGAGACATATTCAGACTCGTCTTGTCATCACCTTCCCAACGTCATGGGACCAGGGGAAGAACCATCAAGGATAATGGGTAGGGGTGGGGGTTTATTTTGAGAGAGAAGAACCAAAAGGCCAGGAAAATCAAGAGACTGACTCAAAAGAGAGGACGTCGAGTGAAAACCCAGATGTTCATCCCTTTTCACCACCTCTCCAAAAGCCTGACTCTCAGCAGCATGCTCATTAATATCCTTGTTCTTAACCCATCCATATTAGCATTCCTTTCTGGGGATGAGCAGCACCCTTATCCTAGAGAACCCTAAGTAGATTCTGGTGAACAAATTTTGAGATGCTAGTGTGGTGAATGAGAACAGGTGAGTTGGATGGTTTTTAGGAATATTTCTATGAAGTAAGTAAGTTCCCATTTTCCACCTCACAGATCTTGTGTCTGACAAACTGGGACTAATTGTCTAAGCTCATGGTGCCCTCATTCCTAAAAAGCGTAAATTTTGCTTTCTCTAGATTCATCAAATTGCTTCATTTTGATGAATAAACTTCATCGAATTGCTGTATTACAATAAATTTTTGAACATTACGACCCTTAAATTTTCCTTTTGAAAACACATATTTAAAAAACTATTAACATTTTCTCATCATTGCTTATTAAAGCATATGGTGAGTCATTTAATAGCAACAGCTATCGCTTTTGACCTGACTATGAGCTAGGGACATGAGCTCACTAACTTTACTATTAATCACATTAATGGTATATTGTTTGGATTAAGCAGTACCAGAGGGGGCAGAAAACCCAAATACCGTGTTAAACAAGTTAGAAGTTTATTTGTCCCTCAGGAAACCAGTCCAGGACTGATACAGCAGTTTCACAAGCAGTAGAGACCCAAGCTCTGCCTATTTCATTTCTCCGCTGTCTTCAGTATGTGGCTGGTATCTCATTATTAAGGACGCTTGGAACTTAAACACATTACCTACGCTTGCATCCCACTGTTGAGAATTACTTGCAAAGTCATACCAAGCTGCAAGAGAGGCTGGGAAATGCGTCTATTCTGGACAGTTACATCTTCCACTCTACATGAGGAGGGAAGAGCTATTGGTAGATGTCTGTCCAACACCAGGACCTTTGATCTCCTTGAGTAGCACTTCCTGACTAATTCAAAAACAGGTTTATTGGTAGATAATCCATATTCTATACAATGTGCCTATTTAAAGTGTACAATTCAACGATTTTTAACATATTCAGAGTTTTCAACTATCACTAAAATCAATTTTAGAACATTTTCATCCTCCCCCATCCTAAATAAACCTTGTACCCATTAGCAGCCACTTCTCTTTTACCTCTACCCACCTTCCCAGCCATAGGCAACCACTAACCTACTTTCTGTCTCTATGGATTTAACTACTTTGGACATTTCATATAAATGAAACCATCCAATATGTGGTCTTTGGTGACATTTCTTATACTTGGTATGTTTTCGTGGTTCATACATATCATGGCATGTATTGGTACTCCATTTTCATTTTATGGCCAAACATTCCACTGTATGGATATACAACATTTATACATTAATCAGTTGATGGACACTTGGGTTGTAGCCACTTTTTGGCAATTATGAATACTGCTATAAATATTCATATATACATTTTTGTGTGGATGTATGTTTCTATTTGTCTTGAGTCTATGCCTGGGAGAGGAACTGCTGGATCATACAGTTCCATGTTTAACTTATTAAGGAACAGCTAAACTGTTTTCTAAAGTGACTACATAATTTTATATCCCTGTCAGCAATCTTTGAGGGTTCCAGTTTCTCCATATCCTTGTCAACACTTGTTATTATTTGACTTTCTGATTACAGGCATCCAAGTGGATGTGAAATGATATCTCATTGTAGGTTTGCTTTGCATTTCCCTAATGACTAATGATGCTAAGGTTTTTTTTCCCTCATGCTTCCTGGCATTTGTAAGTCTGCTTGGGAGAAAATCTACTCAAATCATTTGCCTCCCCTTAGGTTTTGAAATCTATTTTGTTTTCAAATACATAGTTCTGTGTCAACTGGTTACACCCTGCACACTAGGTTGGGATTTTTTTCTCCCTTCAGCTCCTAGGGAAAGCTGGGTCTTTATCTATTGTGGGAAATTCAGCGAGGCTTTGAAAAAGTTAGGATTTACTTTGAAGTCATGTGATATTGTATAAACTGCAGATTTTATTCAGTACATGTAGACTTTCTGAGAAGAAATCTTATTTGAAAGCAAAGGAGCAGCCAACCTACAGGACAAAATGGGATGAGAGTATAGGTTAGTTTCCATTTTCTAGGTTCTCAGGCTTTTGAAATATTAATTTTAAGAGACAAGGTACAAAGCTTTACGAATACTATTTAAAAATATATAAGCAGGCTGAGCACAGTGGCTCACGCCTATAATCACAGCACTTTGAAAGGCTGAGGCAGAAGAATTGCTTAAGCCCAGAAGTTCAAGATCAGCCTGGGCCATACAGTGAGACCCCTGTCTCTGCAAAAAATCTAAAACTTAGCCAGGCATGCTGGTATGTGCCTGTAGTCCCAGTTACTTCGGAGGCTGAAACAGGAGGGTTAATTGAGACTGGAAGGTTGAGACTGCAGTGAGCTATGATCACAACACTGCACTCCCACATGGGTGACAGAGTGAGACCCTGTCTCAAAAAAAAAAAAGAAAAGAAAAAACATAAGTGGTAATGACCATATTAACACACAAATGAATGATATAACTCAACTTTCTGTAATTATGCAATAATATATATAATGCTATTAGCTAAAAATAATGCTTTCAATTATTTACATCTATTTAATATTTTGGTTAAAAAATAATGCTTTTGATTACTTATATCTCTTTCTACAAGTGATACTGAACATAGCCTATGAAATATATTTTGCTTGAAATGTGAAATGCAAAGTCAAATAAATACTATATCTAATTGTGGAGTCCTACACTATTTCATTAATGAAGATGTTACAGGGAGACTGAGGGACAAAAAAAAAGACAATATAATGAAATAGAAAAAATGCTGACTTGGATGTCTAGAGTCAATGTTCTGTTACAGAGTAAATCACTTAACCTCTCTGGACCTGGGTTTACAAATCTAGAAATGAAAAGGTAGGGAGCTATATAGACTTCTGAGGCCTATTTCTAAAAGTCCTATTTCCTGTTTTAATGGTATTTTATAAAATGGGTTGTGTTCAGAATGTTTGGAAAACTGTGGGTCTAATAGTTGTGATACTCTTTCAGTTACTTATTCAAAATCTATTCCCCACTTCTTCCTTAGTTTAATGTTAATTTGATTTGAAACAGCAATATGGCTAGGTCCACAGTGATGAATTGTGACTGGCCTAAGGTAATCATTGCAACTCTATTTTCAGCTTTCCTTGCTTTCCTTGCCGCTACTCATGGCCAAGTCAATGTATATGGCCATGGAACCCTCTTCATTCCAGAAGTATCTCCAAAGGATTACTTTTTTGGAGAGTATGATGGCCTAGGCTAACTATATTACAAATAGTAGATAGATAAGTGCATTTCTTGGCCAGTAAAGCCAGACTGTATTATCTCTCAGACATTTCTTCCATAAACCATTTACTCTAATTTCTTTTTTTTTTTGAGATGGAGTCTTGCTTTGTCTCCCAGGCAGGAGTGCAGGGGCGCAATCTCAGCTCACTGCAACCTCCGCCTCCCAGGTTCAAGCAATTCTCCTGCCTCAGCCTCCAGAGCAGCTGGGATTACAGGGACCCACCACCATAGCCGGCTAAGTTTTGTATTTTTAGTAGAGACGGGGTTTCACCATGGTGGCCAGGATGGTCTCGAACCCTTGATCTCAGGTGATCTGCCCACCTTGGCCTCCCAAAGTGCTGGGATTACAGGCGTAAGCCACCGCACCCGGACTCTAATTTCTACAAATAAATAAAAACCTAAGCATTCATTTGTGTACTTGGTCTTACCTTGTCCCCATTTTTGGAAAAAAATTTAAAACAAAGGAAAAATCTGTTGGTCAAGAAGGTGCATGTCTATTAAACCCCTTGTCTATCATAAGCCTAGAGAACTTGGGAGTTAGTGAAATATAACATTTACGTTAATCAAACTTTTAGACATGGTTGTGTTGTGAAGTAAAAGCTGGAATCTAGTATTCTCAGTTCTGTGTATCATTATCACCAGTGGTGCTTTAAAGAGAAAATTACAGGTCTCTCTACATCTATCATACACCTCTTCAGATTCAATAGGTCTAGAGGTGGCTTAGACATCTATAATTTTTTAAAGTCCTACATTTGATTCTGACAGGCAGCCAAGGTGAAAACACTGTTTTATAAATCACAGAAGCTATGACTCTTCAAGATGCTTAGGTGAGTAAGGCCTTATGGCATGGTGAAAATATAACACTCTCACAGGTTTCAGGGACTCAGGTCTTTGTTCTGGCACTCGACAGCTAGGTGACTTTGAGCGGCTTACTTAAAACTCTTGGGCCTTAATGTGCCAGACTTAGAGAGGATAACTTTTGCTCTAGGTTTAAACAACAAGTGTTTATAAAAGCACATGGAAAATTATAAAGAGTTCAAAAACTTTTAATACAGTACTTAACGCTATTTCCCTTTCTTGCATGCTGTAAAAATCTTACTGTTCATTCCAGAGCACCAAGTTTAAATCTCTGATGCCTTCCTTAAACCAACCGCACAGAAATGTTACCTCATCAGCGTTTCTGCAGCACTTTGTATACTACCCCTATCACACTGGTAGTGACAATCGACAACATCTTGTCCCCTCATTGGTCTAGTGTAAGCTCCTACAGAATTGGGGAGGGGGGTGTCTTAATCTCTTCAGCATTCCCTGTGCCTAGCAATGTTAGTTGAGGTGAACCGAAACCGCTATCCTCTCATTATTGAAAACACAGAAATTGCCTTTTAGAACCCAATTACCTATTTTCTCTTCTTTTCAAAAGTAGAATCTTTTCTTCAATCTACCTTTACTTGTGGAACTCCAATCTGAAAAGAAGATAGAGGGGGTTGGGGGATGCTGACATCTGCCCCGTAATCACAACACTTATGATAACACAGGTAATAATCTATTAGTGCCTGTACCTAGTAGGTGCCTGACTACCCATGACACATATTTATCTAATTATCTCAACCATTTATAAAAGATGTGCTATTATTACCCCATTGTATTGCCAGATAACTGAGGTCCAGAGGACTTAGGTAATTCGTTCAAGCGAGGTCACAAGGGCAGAACTAAAATACGGATTTCACTCCAGAGCACCAAATCTGAACCTCTACATGCACCTTCTTCATCTGGAAACATCTGGATGATTCAGTTCCTTTAGTGTGGCTCAGAAACAAGTAACCCGGAGTTCATCCGGGTTCCCATTTGATAGAGACTATGGTAAAGAGTAACTGATCAGACGTGGAGGTAGAAGCATCGCCACGAGAACCATTTCCTCATAATGCTCCTGTCACCTGGAAGTGTCCTAACTGTAACTTTATTTTTATTTTAAAATTTATTGTTAGAGACAGGGTCTCACTGTGTCGCCGAGGCTGCAGTGCAGTGGCGCAATCACTGCAGCCTCGATCTTCCTGGCTCAAGCGATCCTCCCGCCTCAGCCTCCTGAGTAGCTGAGACCACAGGCTCGCGCCACCACACTCGGCTAATTTTTACATTTTTTGTAGAAGTGGTTTCTTGCTTTGTTGCCCAGGCTGGTCTCGAGGTCCCAGGCTCAAGCGATCCTCCCGCCTCGGCCTCCCTAAGCCCTGGGATTGCAGGCGTGAGCCACAGCGCTCGCTCGCCGTAACTTTAAATTGCCCGCAAGGACTCTGCAGCCCAGCCCTGCCCACCTCACCCGGTCACCCGAGGATGCCTGTCAACGTCTAGGAGCTGCGAGCGCGGATCGGCCAGTCGTCCGCGCGCGGCTTTTTCTTCAGGACAACGGAGGCACACCTTGCTTTGCGGTTCCCGGAAGTCCTTCAGGTCTCAGACCTGTCAGCCCGCCACACTCCAGCATGTACATTCCGATCATCTCCGGCCACCACGCCCTCCTCCCGGGACCCGCCGGCCGGAAGTGACGGCCCGGAACTACTCCCCCAGGGGGGCGGGGAAGGAAGATGGCGGCGCCCGGCAGCCCGTGAGGAGAGAGGACACGGGGATCCCGGGGAGCGGCCAGACTCGTGAATTATGGCCGCATCTCCTCACACTCTCTCCTCACGCCTCCTAGCAGGTACTGTACCTGCCTTGGGCACGACCTTGGGGGAAATTCTTCTCTTACTGCCACGTGCGAGGCCGTGGTTCCGGCTGGCTGCAACCTTGGGGAGCCCTTGGCGAGGTTGGCCGGCCACCGGTGTGGTGGGGGAACTGACCTCTGGAGTAGCTTGGAGCGAAGAGGCTACGGAACTAGGGTCCAGTCTTGCACTGTGGCTTTGGTGGTCCACGCCGCCTCTTCCATCCGGCTTCTGCGGAAGAGCGGTGTCTTAGTGCTTCTTTCGGTTTTCAGATAGCGGAAGCTGGAGGAGAGGGCAGAGTAGAACCTTGGGGTTCCACAGTCCTCCTTATCAGATCCTCAGCTTCTAGCCACTGGCTTGCAATGACAAGGAAGTACTTTGCTTCCACTCAGAAGCCTTGTTCCAATATAAAGGGTCATGATGACAACGGTGATGATAATGACAGTTGCAGACAGCGGACTGTAGTCCCCCTCAGACTTTTATCTTTGTACCGCCAGAATGGTCTTTAATATCCTTTCACTCGAAGGAACTAGTGACAAATGTATGTTGGAGCTGGAATGTTCTTCCTTAACTCTTGGTAATATCTCATCTCAAATGTCACCTTTTCAGAGAGGCCTTTATAGGGACCACCCTATATAAACTAGGGCCCCCTACCTCTTTTCACATCATTCCATTTATTTCTTTCATTATGGTTAGCACAGTCTATACTTGTTTATTTATATACTAGTTTATTATTTGTTTTTCCCAACTAGAATATAAACTTTGTGATGGCAGGGACAGTGTCCATCTCTGATTTACCTCTGTTTCCAGTGCCCAGAACATTACTTAGTGTACATTGTTTGCTCTCAGTAGTTATTTGTAGATGGATGCAATTTGTCTCCATGGAGATATGAAAGAGGACGTTGGGAATTATCTTGCCCCCAGTATCTTAGATGATTAACTAATGGTTGTGTGAGGAATGCGATGCTGGTGGTGCATATTAGAGGCCAGATAAGAGAAGCCAGGGACTGCCTTTTGATCACATCCCAGAAACTTTTTTCAGTTGTCACCTACCACACACAAACTCTCTGCACCATTTGGTGATGTTGACACTGTGACTCCATGAAATTGCATTCTTCTTTTTCATAATGTTATTTTATGGCTCTCTTCTGGTCTGTGTGATCCCAGGGCAATTCATTTGACTTTTCTGGAATTGAGTTTACTCATCTGTAAAATGATATAATTGAAGTAGGTGATTTCAAAGGTCCTAATTGGTTTGTAAAGTGGAGAGGTAAAATAGATGAAACGGGATTGGCTAGGGTTTGGTAATTGATGAAGCTTGGGGATAAGTAATGGGGGCTCATGGTACTCTTCTGCTTTTACACATGGCTGTGATTTTCTATAATGAAAAGTTGTTGTTTTTTAAAGTCCCGTGATTCTTTTTTGAATCACTTCTTTGTTGCCTTCTACTATCCCTGACTGAGAATGTTCTTTGATCCTGATCCTGGGCACTCATTCTCAGAGAACTCATCCTTTTCTAGTGCTTGAAACATTTCCTCTGTATGTAGGTTTTTCCAGCATGCATCCTTCAGATTAGCTGTTTTTCTGCCTTTCCATTCTATATTGTCAGCTGTAGGTCAATTCTGCTTGACTACTATGAATTCCCCAGTTCCAATGGTGGGCTGCATATGGCCCACATGGTTTGTTGCTACATCGGTCTTTGCAGTGGTGGTATGGAAGGAATTAATAGACAGCTTACTCCCTGAAGCTGTGAACATAATTGCCAAAAACTCTGCTAGTAAGTGGCCTGTATAACTTCCTATGACCCACTTGGAAGATCTACTAAGAGAGCTTGATGGGGAAGCAGCACGGTGGGACGAGGTGGCAGAGAAGGTAATCTGGGACAGTGTTAGTGATCTAGTAGTATCATGCCTGATTTTGCTTCTAAAAGTTCTAAGTATTTTATAGCCATTTAAAAACTGGGCGAAAAACTGGGCGCAGTGGCTCACGCCTGTAATCCCAGAACTCTGGGAGGCCAAGGTGGGTGGACCACTTGAGGTCAGGAGTTCAAGACCAGCCTGGCCAACATGGTGAAATGCCCTCTCTTCTAAAAAAAAAAAAAAAAAAAATTAGCCAAGTGCAATGGTGTGCACCTGTAATCCCAGTTACTTGGGAGGCTGAGGCAGGGGAATAGCTTGAACCCAGGAGTCAGAGATTATAGTGAGCCAAGATCATGCCACTGCACTCCAGCCTGGGTGACAGTGTAAGACTCCATCTCAAAAAATCAAAAAATAAAATAAAATGTCAACAGTTTTAGTTACTTGTCTCCTTACCTAATTTTAAACGTCCTAAAATCAGGAGCCAGTGTTGATGGTGAATAATAAATATGGTCTTATGCTTCCAGAATTTTAATGTATCTATTATAATCTTTGTGTATCTTCAGACTTAAATTTGTTTACACAAGGTCAAAATGTCTTTCAGTTTCTGGGCACTGATTCATAGAAATGTGACTTGTTTCAACTAAATAAAATGTCAGTTTCCTAGCTGTGTTTTTTTCTTACTACCATTCTGTAAAATCTCAGTTTGACCTACTTAATCTTTTTTTTTGAGATGGAGTTTTACTCTTGTTATCCGGACTGGAGTGCAGTGGCACAATCTTGGCTTGCTGCAACCTCTACCTCCCGGGTTCAAGCAATTCTCCTCCCTCAGCCTCCTGAGTAGCTGGTATTACAGGCACTCACCACCACTGCTGGCTAAGTTTTGTATTCTCAGTAGAGACGGGGTTTCACCATGTTGGCCAGGATGGTCTCAAACTCCTGACCTCAGGTGATCCGCCCACTTTGGCCTCCCAAATAGCTGGGATTACAGGCATGCGCCACCATGCCTGGCTAATTTTTTGTATTTAGTAGAGATAGGGTTTCACCATGTTGGTCAGGCTGGTCTCAAACTCTTGACCTCAGGTAATCCACCCACTTAATCATGAGAGTTATTTTCCAAGGTGGTTCCAAGGCAAACACATTTTCATGTTTATGGAAAACAAGCATCTCATAATTAACTCAGGTTTGAGACTGTAATTTCAGTGAAGAAGTGATTTATCTCCAGTCTAAGAAAATTGAGATATATTTCTCGGGGTTGTGATAGTTCTCCTACCCATAGTCCAGGTGTGCTGTTTGGGCTATCTAGTCATCAAACATTATTTCCTTATTATATAAAAGTGCTCTGCTAGCTGTTGTACAAAGGTGGTGAGTAAAGGGGAATTCTTGCCATCAAGGAACTAAAATATTAGATGATGGGAACAATTTGCATGAAGAAGTGTCATACAACATGGCATAAAGTGATAGAGTAGTTGAAAAAGACAGAAAATTTGACAGAGAATGGCGTGCAAACAAGGAAACAATAGAAACAGATGAGCAAATTGTGAAATGTGTGGTGTTTTTAGTGGAGGGTCATGGGCAATGTTGCTTTGGTGTGTTGTGTAAGTAATATGTATTCAGGGCCGCAGGGAGAAAACTGTTGCCTCTGGGAACGTGGATTGGAGAGGAAAGGAAGTATTGAAGGCAGGAGGACTGGCTTGAATGCTGCTGTCATTACCATAGTCCAAATATAAGATGATAAATGTAAGATGATCAGTAAAAATGGAAAGAAGTGGACAGATCTGACCTATATTTCAGAGTAGATTGGACTTGATGGTTGTTAGGTGATAACAGGAGAGTTTAAGATGTTCCTGAAGTCTTAAATAAGTAATGGTTTTATGTGCAATAGGGAACAGAGTAGAGATTGATTGAGAATAAAACGCTCTTACAGACATTTTGCAATCCATCCATGTAGAGATACCAAGAGAGGAGATGGAAATAGGCCCAATGACTCTAGAAATGGTTTGAAGATCAGAAATTATCCTATAATTACATTTGCTCAGGGACAATATTTAGTGTTCAGAAAGAGGGAACGTGACTACCTTAAGGTGGCGTACATAGCAACAATAGACACCATCTGCAACTGAGAAATAGAATGCAGAGAACCAGGAACATTTAGTGTCATGGAAGCCATCAGGAGAATCTAGTGTTGTATGGCTTGTCGGAGGCTTGAATAGGATGAGGACCAAGGCAGAGAAACATTGAATTTGTTGATACTTGAGAGAGGTTTCAGTAGAATCTAAAAGCCAAATTTAGATACAACAAAAATAGCTTATTCCTAACTAGACTTATAGAGTCATACTTTATTAAGAACTGTTTCTTCTTCCTTTTTGTTGTCTTACCCTACATAGTTAAAATATTAACCTGAAATCTATATATTTCAATTTATTGTCATTTATTAAGAAAATTATGCTTTTATTTTCTACTTTTGAAAAATTGACTGAACGGATCATTTTATATTTTCTTAAAAAGATCTGTAGCGTGATCATTTCAGCATTAAATGTAATAAAGCATAGTGATCCTGAAATGAACATTTTCCCTGGCCCTTCTGAAAACTTACACTGACTTGAACAATGAGTAGGGCTGGTAAATTGCATTTATTCACAAATCTGGATTAGATTATTTCAAAGCTCGGACCCATCACACAGTGTAGCACTGCATTAGTGGCTGGCTTTGCTTCTGGGGAGGTGTAGTCATCATTTGATAAGAAGTATGAATCATTTAACCTTTCTTCCACTTCTCTCTCTATTATAGGTTGGGTAGGAGGCTGTGTCTGGTATCTTGAAAGAAGAACTATACAGGAATCCCCTCACAAGTTCTTACATCTTTTCAGGAATGTCAGTAAGCAGTGGATTACATTTCAGCACTTTAGCTTCCTCAAACGCATGGTATGTTTAGAAGACCATTCTAACTCTGTTACTTTCTGCCTTTGTTTTTCTCTGTTGAGGGAATTTCAGAAATTCCTATTTAATGAAAGTTTTAAGAAATACTGTTTGAAAACGACTTTTATTTAGTGTCCTTAAATTTATCCAAATCTCTTGTTTTGATTATTCTTACCCAAAACCAGAATAATTCTGGTGTTTGAGGTTAAAAGTATGATCCTGAACTTACTAATTAAGTTTAAAGAAAGACTGAAAACTTCTGGCATATTTCAACCTGGCCAAAACTGGGAAAAGCTGAACTGTTATGATACATCTTTTAAAATTCTTTGGAGTTCTGTGACTACATCAGTAATAGAGAAATAATTGCTTTAAAAGTGTGACCCTCTCATTTTCTTTCTCTTTTTTTGAGACAGTCTCGCTCTGTCGCCCAGGCTGTAGTGCAGTGGCGCAGTCTTGGCTCACTGCAAGCTCCGCCTCCCGGGTTTACGCCATTCTCCTGCCTCAGCCTCCCGAATAGCTGGGACTACAGGCGCCCGCCACCACACCCGGCTAATTTTTTGTATTTTTAGTAGAGACGGGGTTTCACCGTGTTAGCCAGGATGGTCTCAATCTCCTGACCTTGTGATCCGCCTCAGCCTCCCAAAGTGCTGGGATTACAGGCATGAGCCACCATGCCCGGCCAACCCTCTCATTTTCTTAAATCAGCAGTACATTTAAAAGTCTTTTTTAACAGTTGCACTTTTGAGTAAATTCAAACAATTCGACAGTTTTTATAATTTTCTCGGCATTTTAAAATAGGTATTGATAACATCCATCAATCCAGGTTGACTCCGTGAATTCGTGGGCAATATGGAACTTACTATTAATTGCCAGTGAGGCCATTTGCATTTTCTCAGATAGAAAAAGGGTCGTAGAATGGCAGAATGGTAGCTGAAAACTCATAGTGCCAGCCTGAAAGAACAGCAAACTTATAATTTAAAGTCCTATTTTACATTTCTCTCATCTTTAACTTAAAACTTAAAATTAAATTAAAATCTTAATAAAACTCAGTATATTGATAAGAAATTTAAATTTCTAGAAATGTTCAGGCTTTTTAAGTTGGGGGGTCAAGGATATTGGTGGTTATTTAGAGGAGAAATTCAAATATGTGTAATGCCCTTTTTTATGTAAATAGAACTCTTCATTTATGAGTCTGTAATTCTTTATTAAGACTAATGTATGTAATTTCACATCTTTGTGATGTAATGGAAAAGGCACTTAAATAGTTATCAGCATAGGTGGCTCCACTCCGAGGCCTACCTATAGCTGGTTGTTGGCTGTTGATATGCCAGTTTATTTCTGAGGCTTAGTTTCCTTATCTGTAAGTTAAAGAGAGAGAAAGAGAGAGAGATACTAATAATGATGTATCTTCTTTGACAACTGTTTAGAAGATTAAATGAGATATATATTATATAAAACTGTGAAGTACTTCGCAAATAGTAGTAGTACTTATTAATTTTGCTAGTAAGTGGTAGAGACTATCTGACTCTGCGGCCCATGTTCTGTCTTCATCCTGCCCTGCTATAAAATAATTCAGCCCTGGATTATGCCCCTACCACTGAGCCCCTCCCTATGCTGTTTGCCTGAGAACATGGAAAGTCAACAGGTTGACTTGGGCTCTTTCTTTTTTTTGTGTGAGACAAGGTCTCACTGTGTCGTTCAGGCTGGAGTACAATGGTGCCATCACAGCTCAATCTCCTAGACTCAAACAATCCTTCTGCCTCAGCCTCCCAAGTGGCTGGGACTGTGGGCATATGCCACCATGACCCACTAATTTTTTTTTTTTTTTGTAGAGACATTCCCTGTGTTGCTCAGTCTGGTCTCATACTCCTGGGCTCAAGGATCCTCGGATTATAGTCATGAGACACTGTGCCCGGCTGGGCTCTTAATTATTGAAAACTTTTTTTATTGTATTTGGAATGTTAAGCCTCCAGGGCAAATTCTAGAGGAGATGGATAACAAGTAAATGTATTTTTCTTTCAAGGAACGTATATTTCTATGCTTTTCTAAGCTACAGAAATTGAAAACCGTTACTGAGGCCTAAATTTTATTCTCCATATCTCTTAGTATAGTGGTTTCCATATAGCGCTCTATAAATACATGCCGAATTAACAGATACTAAAGCTGTGGGAAAAGCTTCAAATAATGTAAAAGCTGAACTGATTAAAGAGACTGCTAAACAACCATTTGAGAGCTTTTGGGGCCTTGGTTTTATAGTAACTTGTGCTTTTTTGTTTAGTATGTCACACAGCTGAACAGAAGCCACAACCAGCAAGTAAAACCCAAGCCTGAACCAGTAGCATCTCCTTTCCTTGAAAAAACGTCTTCAGGTCAAGCCAAAGCAGAAATGTATGAGATGAGACCTCTTTCACCGCCCAGCCTATCTTTGTCCAGAAAGCCAAATGAAAAGGAATTGATAGAACTAGAGCCAGCCTCAGTAATTGAAGACTCAATAGATGTACTGAAAGAGACAAAAGAGGAAAAGCGGTGGAAAGAGATGAAGCTACAAGTGTGTGATTTGCCAGGAATTTTGGCTCGACTATCCAAAATCAAACTCACAGGTACTTTGTTTTTCTGATATACTTATTTGAAACTTTATTTTAGTTAAACAAAAGCTCATTTTATTTACCACTCGAAAAGAATAATTTGGAACTGCAGATCCTGTCTTAGTATTTTTCCTCTCTTCAATTTAACTGGGATTTGAAATTAAATTTTCTGAATTCTATTTACACAGAATTGTAAATAGTTTTGCATTGTAAGTATTGTACTAAAAATAGTCACCCTTTCCTTTGCAATTAAAGTTGAATGTTTATCCTGCTTATTTCCTTGTCTTTAGTGTTTTTACACCTACTGTAAAGATGCATAAGATAATAAATTTTGTCGACTTGAGTTCTGGAATGGAAGAATTGCACTGCTGGACTTGATATGAATCCACAGTGGCTACTGAGTCTCCCGGTTCACTTCTGTGTTTTGCTTCTTGTAGAGCCTCTGGGGTTGTCACAGGTCTGTGGGGATGTAGGGTGCATTTTTCCTGAAAGGAGATTTGAACCAGATTTTGTTTTTTAACCTAATTCTAGCATCCTATGCCAAATTGTATTCCCATAATTAAGTTATTTGGTTGTTACAATCACCCTGTAAGTCAGGTAGAGCATCATTATTATCCCATCGTATAGCCAAACTTTGACTTAGCTTATTCTGGGCTAACTTTGTTTAGAAGGTATGTTCTGGGTCATGCTGCAACTTGGGGGAAATGTGGTTTATTCCTCTTAAATGAGAATAAAGAGACTGAATATAATGTGTGAATAGTAAGAGTAAGCCAGGCCTCTTTGAGGACAGAAAGTGGTAAATAATGTTGGAGTCAGATGAAAAGATGAGACAGGGAGGCTTGTGAGAGCAGAGAAGGATCAGGGAAAGGGTGATTTTTTTTTTTTTTTTAAAGAGACTTGAGCCTGAAATCCAGGGCAAAAGCAGGCAACTAGACAACTTCTCTCCTTAGCGACCAGCCTTACTTAAAGAAAGTTGTTTTTGAAGAAATGATGAATAGACACAGGGGGTTTGGTGAAGGAGCTAAAACGTCTTAGTAAGACTTACGTAATGTAACTCTAAGACAGTGAGATGAATTCTGTGTGATAACCTTGAAAACATGTCTCATTGGTTTATGGTCACTAAGCAAGGAATCAGCATGTTTCTAAAGAAATTCTCTTTTGTCATTTACACAAGTGGCCTGAGTGTCATGCTGCTGACATGTTAAGAATGACTATAGATAAGTTATGCTTATAAGGATGCCACCCCAAAAAAGAGGCCTCTCAGCCCATAGGCATCAGATGTGGTCTGTCAACAGCAGGAGCTTCTTTGTGTGTGCCATCACTTAGCACGTCCACCCGACAGATTAGCTCTTGTCTCTTATCGTCCCATTTCTGTCAGTTACAGCATTCTTCACTTCCTTCAGAGGGGAAACCTTAGAACCAGTCATCTTCACTTTTTGCTCTCCGCTGTCCCCTTCATCTTTAATCTAATTTCTGTCACCAACAGAATCTTTCGTAAGGCCTATAAGGTTTGCTTTCCCATCCTCATTTCTGAAGCTGCCATCCCAGTTTAGGTTAGAAACACGGAAGGCTGTTGGTTTTTGCAGCAGCTCCTCACTGTTCTTTTCTTTTGTTCTCTGCCGCGCTTACCCTGCAGTTCATGCAGCCCAGGGTTGCTGAACTAACTTTCCCAAAATATTGCTTTCGATTTTTCCTAGCTTATATGAGTCTATAGTTTCTCCATGTTATCTTCTGTTTCAACCCTGCTTAGTGTTAAAGGAACACTGTAACCTGAATTGATCAAACTGTTCCTCAGAGTCAACCTTTTTTCCCTTTTCCCTGTCCCTCCACCCTATCATTTAGGCCAGTCCTTCCACCCCACCATACTTGTTCCTCCACCTCCATGGGAAACTGGTCTGCCTGTCTTATATCCAGTCAGATCCTTTCAAGGCCTTTGTTAATTCGGCTCTTGGTCCCAGTCTCCCTTCGCAAAACTCAGAATTGATAAGCACACTTGAGTTCAGATCTTGGCTCTCACATTTACTAGCTGGTGAGACTTTGGGCAGTTCCTTAACTTTGTTGAGATGATTTCCACATCTGTAAAGTAGGAATAATAATAGATCATTTAAGAATTAAATCAAATGATTAATGCATAGAAAGCATCCAACAGCACACTCGACACATGGGAGACACTGCAAATTTCCAAATAAGTATAGGTAAACATTTGATTGTCTGCTTAATGTGTATTATATTTCCCCTAAGGTTGTTTTTGCCTGTGGAGGAGGGACTTGAGGTGAATGAATATTTACTCGGCAGGGAAGATGAGGAGGAGAATTTTAAGTAGGGGAAAGAGTCTTTGCAAAAGCAAAGAAGTCTGAGTTATCCTGGCACATTAAAAAAGCTGCAGGGTGACTATGAGTAGCATAGTATGACCTGAGTATCATATAGGAGAGGTGCTTATTAAGATTGAAGAGTTAGGCAGTGGCCATGTTGTTATATTGGCATGTGTATCAGGCTAAAGAGTTAGATCATAGCCATGGAAAGTCCTGGAAGCTTCTTTGGAGGGATATGATGACTTTATGTTTTGTCTTATTTACCTTTTAAGTATTTTTAAATTTCTATTAAATTAGTATAGGCTTATTATAAAAAAGAATTCAAATAATACAGAAGCATATATTTTAAACTAAGAAAGTATCCTTTCCCACCATTCTAGATAAAAACCCCTGTGTGAAATGTCGCCTTCTCTATATAGATACATATGCAGATAGAGCTATGGTTGTAAATTTTCTTCTACAGAAATAGGATCATTTTATATATATTTATATACACACACACACACGCACACACAGTTTTGCAACTTACCATTTTCTTATGACGTATAGTTTTCACTCACAGTATTCACTGCATACTATTCCATTGTATGGATCTGCCATTATTAACTAGTCTTCTGCAGGTAAACGTTTGTGATATTTTCAGGTTTTTTACTGTTAAAAGCAATTCTGTTATTAACTTTTATGTACGTCTTTGTATACTCATGTGAGTCTGCCTTTAGGATCAGTATTTAGAAATGTAATAGCTAGCTTTGAACATTTAAATCTTTGGTGGAACAACAAATTTGTTTCTAAAAACATAGTATAATTTACCCTTCCCCTCAACAGCATTTGGCAATTAGACTTTCTTTTTTTTTGAGGTGGAGTCTCCCTCTGTCGCCCAGGCCGGAGTCCAGTGGCATGATCTCGGCTCACTGCAACCTCTGCCTCCCAGGTTCAAATGATTCTCCTGCCTCAGCCTCCCAAGTAGCTGGGACCACAGGCGCCTGCCACCACACCCGGCTAATTTTTTATATTTTTTACAGAGACGGGGTTTCACCGTGTTAGCCAGGATGGTCTCGATCTCCTGACCTTGTGATCTGCCTGCCTCGGCCTCCCAAAGTGCTGGGATTACAGGCGTGAGCCACCGCGCCCGGCCAGCATTTGGGAATTAGACTTTCTCTGTAGAGTCCACTCCAGCATAAGCAGTCTTCACCAGTTTTGCCAATTTGATCATTGGAAAAGATTTTGTGTGAGTTTTCATTATTTCCATTTTGGTAAGGTTTAGCATCTTTTTTCTATTTTGATCTTTTGTGTTTTTTCTTCTGTTATTTAGCTCTTACATCCTTGGTCATTCCTTATTGACTTTCTAGAATTCTTTGTAAATAAAGAAAATTAGCATTTTATACATCATATTCATTACAAATATTTTTTCTCATTTTGTCCTTTTCTTTTTTTGTGGTATTTTGTTGTTTTGTTTTGTTTTATTTTGCCCCATGGAGATTTTTGACTTTTATGTATCTGTTTTTTTCATGCTTAGAAGGATTTCATCACCCTGTGGTTACAAAAACATTCACTCATGTTTTCTTCTGATGCTTTTATATTTTTGCATATTCTCTAATGCTTTGAAACCATCTGGATTATATTTCAGTGGAAGGCATAGGCTTGATTAAGAAAACTGCTGTGGGTAGTACTATAGAGCAAGGATCACCTGTTTTTGTAGATGAAGTTTTATTGGGACACAACCACGCCCACTTGTTCTGAGCATATATCATGCCGCAGTGACAGAGTTAATTGCAACAGAAACCTTGTGGCCTGGGAAGCCTGAAATGTTTACTATCTGGCCTTTATAGAAAAAGTTTGCTGACCTTCTATCGGAGAGCACAGACTAGTGAGAGGCAAGAATGATGGCAGACAAATAGTGGTGGTGAACTGAGAAACAACTTGGGCCTGAACTGAGGCTGTGGTGGGGAAAGAGAACAAGGGAGAGAGAGAGAAAGATAAATATATAGAGAGAAACATTAAGAGAATTGAATGAGTAGGACCTTAGCTTGATGAAGTGGATTGCTAAGGAGACATAAAATAAGAGCTGGGAGCATGGAGCTGCAGAGAGTTTGAATACCTTGAGGTGAAGCAGGTATTTTCCAGCTTCGTGGGCCCTTTTGTCATTTATTATTCTAGACTCTATCCTACTCTCTGAGAGAGAGCATAGTGAGCCGTCTTCTGGAGTGAAGATTCCCTGCATTCAATCCTGGCTTTGGCTAGCTGACTGACCTTGTGCAAGTTGTAGAATCTCATTGGCCTCAGTTTACCCATCTGTAAACTAGGGATAACAGTAGTACTTCCTTCATAGGGTTGTTCTGAGTAATAAGTGAGTTAATATTTGCAAATGACATGCAAGTGCCTAGTACATGTCAAGAACTATACACATATTTCTTAAAACATAAATTTAATACCTGGCTACCCCCATTGGCCTTTGGATTTGCTGCCCCTGCTCTAGACACGATTACAGGGTTTTAGAATGAAAAACTAGATGAATGGTGGTGTTGAGACTTAAGAGTGTAAATATGGAAGAAAGAAAAGATTTAAAGAAAACATGATAAGTTCAATTTTGGACAAGTGGAATTTGAGTTGCTACTGGCATATCCAGTGGGGCAGGGGGCTGTGAAAGGCAAGAGCTCATAGAGAACATTAGGCTGGAAGAACTAGGGGTCTTCAGCATGGAGCTGGCAGTGAGGTCATGGTAGTAAATGGTGTTACCAAGGATCAGTGTGTGGAGTGACCATGCTGATGGTCACCAGAACTTTGGAGCATATCCCCTTTTAAGGATTGGATAAGGTATATAATGGACCCGACAAGGAAATAAATGGTCAGAGGGAGGAAGACCGGAAAAGACCCTGTCACAGAAGCCAAAAGACTAGAACCAGTTCATAAAGGGAAGTGATCTGGACTGGATGTCAAATGCTGGAGGTCTCCCGAGAAGCCTGGCCGGTGAGAGTATTTTATTTGCCAATTAGGAAGTCAGTGTTGGCTGGTTGCTAAATCAGAGAATAATGATTGCTGTGTCTTCTTAGAGTCTTAAATGAGCTGCTTTAAATAATTCATTTGAAAATAATTTTATTATCATAATGCTTGTTTCATTAGGAACATAGGAAAATAGGATAACTTGTTTAAGATCAACTTTTTTCTTGGCCACATCTTCCTTTCCTTCATACTGGCTATTGTTGTATTATTTCTCCTTTTATGTAGCTTATATGGTTATAAATCTGAATTGTCATTCCAGATGCAGGGTTTGATATCTAAAACATACTATCTGAAATCTCAAGAAATTAATAAGTTAATTATCTAATAGTACATACTGTGATGTATAGTGTACATCAACTCATTGGCTTCCAAATGTCAGCATGGTGATGTACTCTCATGGTGGGCTTCTTAAAACAGTGATTCCTGGCCACTGTTTCCACTGATTCAGATCCCCTAGGGCTGGGACGGGACCCAGAGATCTGCATGTCTGACGAGGACACCAGATGATTCTGATGCAGGTGGTCCTAGACCACACTTCGAGAAAGCGAAGTAGGTGTTAGGCAGGCAGCGAGCACCAGCCCCAGACCGAGTGGTCTGACTGAATGTGGAGAGAACTCACCTAGTGAGAGCCAGCGGAGCCGCTCGCTACCACTGGCAGCAGGAAAAGCCAACTGGGCAAAATCTGGACCACACAAGAGAGGCATGCAAAGCAAGATGGATGCACCACAGAGAAGGGGAGCAGCCTCACCTACACACACGTATGGAAAGGTCCCAGGGCAGTAAATTTCCCTTGTATTATTTTATATATTCCACGCCCCAGGTTTCTGGATGAACGAATTGAATTAAAGTCATTTCGTTATGCTTGTTCCATTTAAAGAAGCAGCACCCTTTGAGTGACCCCTACCCTCTTATCTGACCTTTTACCTCTCTATTTAGTTTATTACTAGAAGTCACGTGTGTCTTGGAGCCAGCAGGATTTTTTATTTAAGAAAATACCTGATATCTGTCAATTGATTTCTTTTGGACTCTTAACATCTCGCACAATTCATTTATGGCTAATGATAGCCGAGGCACAAATATCTGGGAGTCAGCGATCACTTTCATAGAACTAGCCTTTCTTTCTTTGCCTTCTTTTGTTTATAGCTGTAATATACAGAGGATAATTAACTGTAGAATAAGTGAAGGGCCATATAGTACTCATATTTCATCTGTGGGATAGAGGGTAGCAGCAGCCTGATGCCTTGGCATTTGGGCCAGGATATGAGCCAAACGTTTTCTGGTGCTAATGCCATTTAAAGACTTTTTTTTTTTTAATGAAGGGAAGTAAGACTGAGATTATAAAGAAGGAATAATATGTCTCCCTTGAGTTTCTCTTGCCAACTGAGCTATTTACAATATGTTTTTGGAGTTCATTGCATGGACCACACTGGGGTAAAGAAATTTTATTTGGATTAGGATCATAAGAGGCTTTGGTGACTCAACTGAGTTTATACTTAATATAGGTCAGTAAAAAGCAGAACTTTTTTCCAGAGTAACATCTGTGCTGAAACGCTGCAACATGTTTTTTGAGACCAGAACACTGAAATAGATTATTTATTGGAACCAATAGATTACGCTGTTGATGGAACTGATATGAAGTATGGTCTATCAATTTATAAATTTTTTTCTCCTAGAGCCTAGAATGCTGTTTTTTATTAAAAGAAAAAAGCAGAAATGGAGGATACACTTTCATTTTAGATCACTTGTATAGTTTAAGAAGTCAACTTACTGTAATCTTCAGTTATTAAATATTTGTATTAAGGGGTTATTAGCATTCACTCAGTATGAAATGAGTGAATTACTATGATTTCTTGAACTTTATTTTTTGAAACAAGTACCTTAATGATATACTTACTAAATGTTATTATTTTAATTATATGACT
>NW_016810571.1:1962609-1969674 GCF_001698545.2 Rhinopithecus bieti
CATGTATTTTGCTTTATAAACAAATATACGATCATAGTGTAAATGCCTTCTGTGATTGAAAAAAATTAATATTCTGCTTATGTCTTTTTGTGTATCAACATGTTTACCCTGATTTTAGTGACTTTTAAAATTTAAAAGTAGCATTTTCTTAAAACACAAACACATAATATACAGAAAGTCCCTTCAGGCCATGCAATAACCAGGGTTTTTATTTTTTTTTTGAGAAAAGGTTTCGCTCTTGTCGCCTAGTCTAAAGTGCAATGGTGTGATCTCGGCTCACTGCAACCTCCGCCTCCCAGGTTCAGGCCATTCTCTTGTCTCAGCCTCCTGAGTAGCTGGGATTACAGGTGCCTGCCACCACGCCCAGTTAATTTTTGTATTTTTAGTAGAGATGGAGTTTCACCATGTTGGCCATGCTGGTCTCGAACTCCTGACCTCAGGTGATCCACCTGCCTCAGCCTCCCAAAGTGCTGGGATTACAGGCGTGAGTTACCATGTCCAGCCAATAACCAGGCTTTTTACATACAGTTTTTTAGCCTTTATCTGTGCGTAGTCTGTGTTTTAATATTAGCAGTACAGCCTCTGGAGTCAGACTGGCTGGGTTGGAATCTCTGGTCTACAATTTATTGGCTTTGTGGTTACAGGCACATTTTTTTTCAAGTCTCTAAGCCTTGGTTTACTTGTCTGTAAAATGGGGATAATCCTCCCAGAAAGGATTATTGTGATGATTATAAGCAATAATGTAAGCAAATGATTCACTGCCATATCCAGTCAATGTTCAAGAAAGGTTATTATTACATTAGTGCATAGTTTCTATTTTGTTTGATTTATAAAAATGGGGTTATATTACATGTCTTGTTTAGTTATTTGCTTTCTTCACTAATTGATATATCTTCCTCATACTTCCTCATCAATACAATTAAATCTGCCTTCTTTTTTTATAGGTTGAGAGTATTCCATGCTATAGATGTATTTAGTTTATTGAACCATTTCCTTATTAATGGACATTTAAGTAGTCTCTTCTTGTTATTAAAAATAAAGACTTGTAATATCATTTTACATATATCCTTTTATGTATTTTTTCTCAAAGTTAGCTGTATGGAAGTATACCTTTATTTTTGATGGGTATATAGCATGCCATTGCATAGTTATACGATAATGTATTTATTTATTTCTCCTGTTTTAGGTGTTTTTTATTTTATTATCCTTATTATTATAAATAGTACTATAATAAATAAGCTAAATCTATAATGATTTTCTTAGGATAAGTGTATATAAGTGGCCTTGTTAGGTCAAAGGGTATGCATGGTTTTAAAGCTTTCAGTTTTCATGAACAGATTCCCCTCAAGAAAAGTTGCACCAATTCATGCTAGCCACCTTACCATATCTGCACCAATGAATGCTTGATAATAATGTATTTTTCTGAATAACTCTGTCAATTCAGTGTGTGAAAGTAGCACTTAAGTTTTTAATTTTGTACTTAATTCTGATGAGGTTTTATATTTGTCATGTGCTGAGTGGTGATTTGTATTGCTTTGTTAATGGCCTGTTTGCCTCCCAGCCTTCTCTTCTGTGTTCGTCTTTGTTTATTGTTTGTAAGGATTCTTTATATATTAAAGATTTGATCTCATTATATATATCTGTCACAAATGTCTTATGTTGTTTATGTCTTGTTTTCATTTATCTTTGTTTTCATGTGCAAAAGTTAATTTGATGTAACCAAAGCTATTTTCTTACGAGTTTCTCGTTTTTATACCATGCTTAGGCTTTCCCACATGAAGATTTGGTAAATACAGTATTTATCTGCATTGTTAATATTATATTTTTATGATTTTATATTTTATAATAAAATTTATTATTGATAAGAAATGTAGTTTGGTCAGTGGTATAAGATAGAGATATTGCCAGTTTTTAATAAATCATTAACCAGTGTTTGAATGTTCTATTCGCAAAGAATTTATGAAGCTATATCCCTGGAATAAATACCTCAATTCTGCTAATATTTTAATTGGGATTTCAATGTTTATTCGGGGATGAATTGAGAACTTTACTGTTACGTCAGCTTCGTTTATACAAGTCTTCTTTTATGCCTCTTGAGTTTTATAGTTTTACTTAAATAGATCAGTACATGTATTGATAAATGATTGTGGAAGTATTTAAACATTTTTTTTCAGTTCATTATTTCTTGAGTTTTTCAGGAATACAGTGAAATAATGATCAAGTTATCTCCTTTTTCATGTTTATGCTAATTATTTCATTTTCTGGTAATTACCTCTTTGTTGTACTTTCTCTACTTGCTTTCTTCATTATAATTTTCTGCTTCATGCTGAAGGGTCTTCTGAAATGTGTTATGTAGAGTGCTGACTTGATTTTGTGCCATCTACTTTTTATTCCATCTCATGACTTTTAACATTCTGCTACGGCAGTTTTTGTTTCTTGTACTACTTTTCTTAACCTACTTTGTTTCATGAGCTTTACTTTTTTCTAGAGTGTACAAATTTACTTTTTCTGTTCATTCAGCTGATGTTTGTTGAGCATCTATTGTATTCCAAGTATCCGCTTCTGAGTGTTGTGGACAGAATAAGGTGCAGGTGGCTGACACAGTCTCTGTTCTGATAGGTCTTCCTCTTCAGGAGTGTATAGTCTAGTGGGTCTATGGTACATCTTTTTAAAAATATATTCAGCCTCTTATTCTTCCATACTACTTTTTTTTCTTTTATACTGTAGAGTCTTTTTTAATGAGTCACACATTGATTCATTTTACCTCTCTTTATCTTTCTCCATTCCGGAAAGAAGACAACACTATCCAGACAGTAGTTGCACCCCAAATGAATGTAAGCTTCATGGGATGGGGCATTTTGTCTGTGTGCACTGTTCTGTCTTATATACCTACAGCAGTGCCTGGCACATAGTAAGCACTCATTATGTGTCGATTGAACGGATGCAGGGTTGGGTTTGTATTCATCACCTAACAGTTTCACTTGTTGTTGGAGTTCCCTTTCATTTGAAGTGAGAGGAACCAAGTCTATCAATTTACGTTTACTGGTTTAGCAGTCCTGTGGCCTGATGGAAACAAGGAGGGCATAAGCAGTGAGGGAACTTTTTCTCCAAAAGGTTTTTTTTTTTAACCATGTTTCTGAAACCACAGTGCCAATGTCCTGTTTCCCAAATCTGGTTTTTAGTGTCGTCTGTTTCTCCTCTCTGCATATGGTATGTCTGTGTCCAGCCTCTTCTCTGGTGCTGTGGCCTGCTGAGTTGGAAGAATACCACAGTGTGCCAAAGTATGGTAGCAGTGGGTGGCTTGCTACACTGTGTGAAGCCATCAGAAAAGTGTTCTCCCTTGTCTCAGTGAGAATTATGTCAAGGTGAGGCCCTGCTTTCATTTTTTCGTGACCCTCTACTGCTTTCTGTCCCTCTAGCTATGATGTTGCCGCCTCTCAGCTCTCCTGCACTGTAGTGACAAAGGGGCTTTCTGAGGAGTGGGCTCATCTGGCCATGGTTCACCCTGGCTTCTGTCCTTGCTCCTCACCAGGAAGGAATAATGAGTATGGTTAGAATAGCCTTGATTTCCCATATTTATTTCCCATATTTATCCATTCCTTATTAGTAGCTATTTATGTAGTATAGTCTTTTGCTATTTAAATAATGAATGTAGTGACTCAGCCCTCAGTAACTGTCTTCAATTTAGTCTCATCTGTCCTTTATTTAACAAATGCTTCTTGAGGTTTTTAGTATCCTGTCTTAGTACCTAATTTATTGCTGATGCAAATTTTTCTTCAATTTTCATTTTATTCCATCATTTCAGTTGGTTTCTGTGGGACTGGGGCTCTACAGATGCTTTAGCCAATGTTCCAATTTAGACAAAAAAAAAAAAAAAATTTAGCTAGGCTACTCTGTTTTCTGCTGATTTAGTTGTTAAGATGGGATTTAATTGCCTTAAGTTCAATATGATTTTAATCGAACTGATTGTAAGTATAAGATGTGGTAGATGCTAGGGGAAGGTAAAGATAAATTTTGTAAGAATGATAATCACTCTCAAAATATATTGAGAACTTTAAAGAGGAAGAAAAAAAATGAGTTGAGAATTGATTCAACATCACATAAGTGAAAATTTGGAAATAAATGACTTAAGTAAAGGGTTTATTATTTCATGTGTCAAGGATTCTGAGGTTCCGAGTCTGGAGGTGGTGCTTAAGGATGTTGCCAACATACCTGGTACCTTCTTTGTCTGTTATCATTAGCTTGTGGTTTTTGTCCTCAGGACCACAAGATGACTTCCATACCCTCATCATCATATTGTATTCTGAGCAGAAAGAAGAAATGAGGGAGAAATGTGGAAAGGCAGAAACCTCCTTATAAGACTTTGCCTCTTAATTTGGGAGGCAAAGTTCTTCATAGGAACTTACTATATCTCATTGGCCAGGAGTGTGCAACGTGGCTACCTCCAGCTGCAAGGGAGGTTTTAAAGTAAGGCATAAGTCTTACATCCATCATTTTAAAAGCCCAAATATCTTAAATTCAGCCTAGTCAACTCTGACAGTAGCCAACTTCTCTGTCCTGATAGCCCTCACTGGGCTCTCTCATTATGCAGTACATCCCCTTCTTGGAGGAAGACATGAAACTGCCTGCCTCGTCCCTACCCAGTTTTTCCAAAGAAAAATACAATACCACTCTTTACTCTGCTCTGTGACTACCACCACATATGTGTGCTTCAAATGCAGTATATTTAAATGAAGACTGACTTGCCAGCTTGGCATTTACTTTTCCATTAGCGGTTGTGGATGTGTACTAATCTGGCAGCAGTTTCTCCCTATCATCTTGATAATCAAATACACAATGGAGACTCCTGGTTTGGGTTGGGTTGTATGTAGTCAGTACTGGACTGTACAACAGAGGAAAGCCAACTAGCCCAAGTGCACATCTTCTTGAAAAAGTGTTGGTGGATGATGGAACTTCAGCCAAACCAGAAAGCAAGCCAGGTGGCAAAGCTGTTAGTGAATGTTGAAGGAGGTGAAGATCACCATAAACTTTCCTCTCTTTCACTTCTTGTTGCATTCCAATCGTTGTTGAGGGTTTTGCCTTCTTGCTCAGTTTTCTTCTTTATCCAAGATTCTACCATCAACCTAGAAAACTTCACTATTCCTAGGAGTTCTCAAACTTCATATGCCTTCTGAGATGCTTGTTATAATGCACATGTTTAGCCATCACCTCCATAAATTCCTTCACTCTGGGTCTGGGGTAGGGTCTAGAATTGTATATTTTTATGGTCCCCATAACATACTTTGAGACACACTCTTCTAATCTATAGAACTGATTCAACACTGTCTCTCCTAGCTCTTCTTTACTCTCAGCACACTGCCTTGCTTCCCATTACTCACAAGAATGTTTATTTCCCATTAAGAGAGACCTCTGCAACTTACAGCTAACCTAGTTTATCTGAATTCTTACCTGTTTTTGCTTTTTCTCTCCTCTGCCTGTTCTCCTCTTGTCCCCTTCAGTGGATGGCACTTTTAGCCTGACACCTGGGGTCCTCTAGATTCTGCAAGTCCAAGCAGATCTTCCTCTATCTACTAGGTGGAGAGAATGTTATCTGAATCACTCGAGGGAAGCAAATGATTGCCTCTCATTTTGGGTTTTATGAAGGGCTTGGTTTTTACTTCAAAGCAAAGCATTGTAGAATCTTATTAAGATTAAGATTAAGGAATGAAACACTTAAGATAAATGAATTTTAGAAGAATGTTGCAAGATTGTCTCAAGTTTTTGCTCAACTGTTTATTTTGGAAAACCTTTCCAAAACGTATATAAAGTTTTAAATTTACTGGTAACTTTAAAAAATATATTAAATAAGAAGGAAGAATAGTAAACTTGACAAGAAAGAAAAGAAGAATGTTGCATGTCAGTGAGCTTTTACAAGGATGCAGAGATGCATTTTTGTTCATAGTTACTCTGTGATATTTTATCTGTAGATAGAGAGTAACTATTTGGAGCACTCTCTCAGCCTGTGGATTTTGTGCTCTCTGTTGCCTCTGTCTCAAACATGTATACCTCACCATCTTCCGTGTTTGCCAGGTTAACTCTTTTTTTATCCTACAGTCTTCAACTTTGACATCACTTTTGGGAAGCCTTCTGAGTTTGGAGGTCCTTCTATGTTCAGAGTTCCTCACCTGCTGAATCACTGTCGCCTTGTGTTGTAATTAATGCCTGTTGACTTTTCTGAATCTTTATCAGGGTGAAAGCCCCAAGATGGCTAGGACCACATCTATCTTGTTGACTGTTACATTCCCATTGCCCAGCACAGTGCCTTGCAAATAATAGGTGCTCAAAAAATAGTAGCTCAATGGAGAAAAGAAGTGTAACGATCTAGCTTGCCACCATTTGTAGAATTTTGAACAGCTTAGCCTTTTAATTACAAATAATTATTTTACTGTACTGTAGTAGTTTAGTGGTTAGTGATGACTGAAAAGCATTGTATCTAAACTGTTAGGCAGCTGTGCATTTATAGTTACTTGATCTGCTTTTCACAGTGTCTCTTTCAACTGCTGTCATTGTGTCTTGAAGTTTTTAGTCTGTTACGCGATTTTTGTATTCAGGATAATTGTGGAGGATTGGAGATAGCCCCACTGTGTTTCTCATAAAGTTCATCAAATTCATGAAAACTGTGCCGATGGAAGCTCAGAGGGATCCGCAAAGACTTTGCTTCGTTCTGTTATCAGTGAATTGCTATTAGGTTTGACAAACTATTGATTTTCAGTTTCACTTAAAGGAACAGCAACACCAATAAGGGAATTCTTTTAGTTGTTCATCATCTCAAAAGTATTTCTAAAAGATTCTTGCTAGAAAGCTCTTTTGAATGCTTAGAATGACATAAGCATCACCAAAAGCAACGGCAGCAAAAGCCAAAATTGATAAATGGGATCTAATTAAACTAAAGAGCTTCTGCACAGCAAAAGAAACTACCATCAGAGTGAACAGGCAACCTACAGAATGGGAGAAAATTTTTGCAATCTACTCATCTGACAAAGGGCTAATATCCAGAATCTACAAAGAACTCAAACAAATATACGA
>NW_016810571.1:1970325-1984024 GCF_001698545.2 Rhinopithecus bieti
GGAGGGATTGCATTGGGGAGTTATACATGATATAAATGATGAATTGATGGGTGCTGACGAGTTGATGGGTGCAGCACACCAACATGGCACAAATATACATATGTAACAAACCTGCACGTTATGCACATGTACCCTAGAACTTAAAGTATAATAAAAAATAAAAAATAAAATAAATAAAATAAATTTAAAAAAATTTAGAAATACTCCAATAAATAAATAAATAAATAAATAAATAAAAAGAATGACATAAGCATCATTCTTGCCCAAACAATTAATAAGAATAAATGAAAATTCCCAAAGAAAAAGAAAACAATGATACATAAATATGTATGTATGCAGTTAGGTCCAGATGTAAATCACAAGTGAGTAATTGCACAGAAATTGCATCCTAAGTAGGTATTTCAAGGAAGTTGATTCTTCTGCAGTATTTTCAAGATTTAAATAAATGTAAAAGCATTTTGGCATTTTACTGATTTGTTACGTGTGTTCTGCAAAATAAGCACAGGTAGCTAAACACTAAATACCATCAAAATCAGAATGATACTCGAAATGGAGACTTAATTTTTATTTTAAATGTTTATCTTGTATAATATCTGCTCTCTGGATAATCACAGTTGTAATTTTGATATGAAACTGAGATAAAGCTTTATTTTTGTGAAAACTGTCCAACTAACAATTTCTTTTCACCAAACTCAGTTTTGAAACTACATGTTTCTGCTTCTTAAAAGTTTCAGTTTTATTCATCAGTTTTAGTTTACAGGCACCAGCTTTATGGAATTTTTTTAGTTAATTAAAAGGTTATAAATTGTTGGTTATTGAGTATATGAAGTAAATTGAGTTTATTGAGAAGAACAAACTAAAAGCAGGATGATAAGGTAAGAAAGCTCTTGGTTCAAGGAAAAGCTATAATTGAAAGAACAAGTTTAGGATGTCACTCAGTGTTGCAAAATTAGCTTAATATAAGCAGTTTTTATTTATATATTTGTCAAGCCTGATAGATACTTCATTTTCCTTTTTCTGAATGCTAACTGTAAATGTAAACCAAATGCTTCCTGGTGAACTGCCTTGGTGACCATACTTAAATGCTTCATTTTGGTGTCATTGTTACTTAGTAAATTTGAAGATATGCGATTTAATTTGGTCCTAGGACTTTCAGTCTAACTTTCATCATTAATTGTATGAAAAATAAGAAAGGAAAACGGGAAGCCCTAATAAATTCTACCTTTGCAGCTGTGGTGTTAAAAACCTGTATTAAAAGTTTTATCTTTTAACCAGAAGTGGTTATAGTTTGTAATCAGTTAGGCCCCTGATTGATATCTTTTAATGTGGCTGAGAAAAAAAAAAAAATCATGTCTCATATCAATTGACTTTTCATCTGAACTTAACAATAAGCATGAGAATTACTACCTTCTTTGATATGTCTGTTGGGAAGACAACTATATTATGTGGTTCACAGAATGCTGCCAAGCTGTGAAGCCTAAAAAACTCACTTAAGTTAGAAATTCAACTATTCAAAGTTGAAGGTGCTAATAAAAAAGAGATGAAAATCATTAAGTACAGCTATTTAGTAAAAAGTACACTCTCATTTAAAAATCAAAAAAGACTTAACTCCTTCCTCTGAATTAAGTTACACGATTTTGAACTTTGAGATCTACTAACAAAAGCTTAACTCCATTGCTTGGACGCACACATAAACAAAACCACATACAAATTCATTAACTGCCTACTCTTTGTCAGCTTTCCACATTAAACAGCTTTAAAGAGATTACATCTCAAGTTTATGGGACTTGGATTACAATGTTGCATAGTATCTGCTATCAAGGATAATGAGATATAATAGATTACAAGGGTAATTTGAAATCTGTAGAGAATCTCAAAGTCTCATTTAGCCAGTGGCTTTACTTTTGCTACCAAATCTTTCATCAGAATTGATAGTTGTCCAAATTGATTTTTTGGACTTTTGTTTTTTCTCTTTAGTTCTTTTGTGGCCAGTGCTAAAAAATAGTGAGGCATTAAGAGACAGAGAAAGAAGAAAAGGAAGATATAGCTGACCCATTTTTTAATGTAACCCTTACAGTTATTTTTAGTTGATGATTTTAGAAAATTAAGTACAGTCATTATGCTTATGCCCAGAGACCAATAGTCTCAAAGTATTGAGACTTAAAAAAAAAAAAAAAATCTTGATAAAGCTGCTTCTCCAAAAAAACCTCTTACGTGTTGGAAAAGTCAAAACATTTCAAGTGGTTTACTGCTGCCCTGCAAAGTATGCTGTGAGGTTAGAACAAGGGGCCTGGCTAAATTTGTACTGCAAGTCCTGTAAAAGCCTCCATTTACGGGTGACAGATAAAGCCCCCTCTGTTGCAGAAGTAACAGCATGTGTAGCAGGGCTGCTTCTGCCCACCCCCAGTATGGGGCTCCCTCTGTGACTCTTGCCAATTCCCCCTTAAAATCTGTAGAGGAAGAAGCGTTATCATGGATCCTGTGCTAGGGATACAGTGTTAAAGCCTGTCTTGCCTGCTTTGTGATTTTGTGATCAACTAGGTGATTGTGTGTTTGTATGTGCTTCATTCCTTTAGTTAGTGGAATTTTCTTTTTCTGAAAATGAGTCTCTGTGGTACTTACTAAAGAATATTCTAGCTGGGCATGGTGGCCCATGCCTGTAATCCCAGTGCTTTGGGAAGCCGAGTCAGAGGTGGAGGAATCACTTGAGGCCAGGAGTTGAAGGCTGCTGTGAGCTCTGATTGTGCCACTGCACTGCAGCCTGGGTGACAGAGCAAAACCCTGCCTCTGAAAAAAAGAGAGAGCCAAATATTATACATAAACCATATGATTCTCTTGATTAGACTTTGGTAGATTTTACTACCAGTAATTTGCACATGGTCCTCCATATAGAAAATCAGACTTTGTACCTACAATTGCTTGCTTTGCTTTTTATTTTAGAGCCAGGTCCTCCAGTTTATTAGTCGTGTACTTTATCAGTAAAAAGAACTTTAAGTGTACTTATGTATAATATTTATGCTATATATAAATATATATAATGTAAATGAATAATTATATATAAATAAAATTCATGTATTCTTACTCTGATATATTCATTTTAAGATATGCAAACTGTGGGTTTAAAAAGAAAGGGTTAAAAAATTAAACATAAGTGAAAGTTCTCTTGTTTTCTTACCGAGTCCCTGAGGTATCCACATCTTTCTTTGAAGTGCAGTATTTTGAGATTTAAATAAACGTAAAAGCATTTTGGCATGCTAAAGTGCTTTGCGAATGTAAATTTTGTTTTTATCATTATTATTTTTAATGGTTAAGGGTTGCCATCTGTTCACTCCCCTGAAGGAGACAGAGAGATAACTTAGATTATAATACAGTAGCATACGGAGTGTGGTGTGAAGTGTTTTGTTTTTTCTCTAAATTCTTTTAGGCATTGCTTTGAAATGTAGAGTCCAAGTGTAGTGGCCAGAGAAACATTTGATCTAGAATTTTATGAACCACATTTTAATAATTTCCAAGAGCACTGCTTATTAAGCCCTTATTATTTACCAGACACTGTGCTCAGTGCATTTGATATAGTCACAAACTGTTGTGTCTGTAGAAGATGCCCTCGGCATGGACAGGAGCCTGGAAGTCAAGCATGGTTGGTTACTAGCGACATTTAGCTTGGAGGGACAGAAACTGTAGGAATAGTTGGATTTGCATGATTGAAGGGTTGTGCTAAGAAAGAAAAAGTTAATTCACTGCTGCTCCAGAACACAGAAATTGCATCTTAAGTAGGTATTTCAAGGAAGTTGATTCTGACTTGATTGGAGAGGGAACTGTTGAGCAACTAGAGCTCTTCTGTAGCAGAAGGGGTTGCCCAGGGAGAAATAATTTCCTGTCACCAGATTTGGAGAGAATATACACTGAGATGTTGGAGAAGGGATTTACATTAGGAGAGAAATTAGACTAGTTGACCCTAAATCCTCTTTGACCTTTTTGGATTTGATTACTTGAAGTACTGGATTTTGTTTAACTCCTACAACTGCTTAAATTTATTCAGTAACGAAGCCCTTTGTCAAATACTTACAGTGAACTCTGTTTGCGCTGTTGCCATCCTACCCAGGCCCTCATCACCTCCCACCTAGCGCCCTGCAGTAACCTTTAAGTGGTTCCCTGAGTAAATTTTCCTCCACTCCAATCAGTCCTCTGTGTTGCTGGTAGACTAGTCCTTCTTAAATGCTACCCTCATTACAGTACATATTAATTTTCTATTGCAGTGAAGCATATTACCACAAATTTAGCAGCTTAAAGCAACACAAAGTTATTGTTGCACTGTTTCAACAGGTAGAAGTCCAGGCATGATGTGGCTAGACACCCTGCTCAGGGTCTAACCGGGCTAAATTCAAGGTGTTGGTTGAGACTGTTCTCATCTGGGGCTTAGGGTCTTCTTCCAGGCTCACTGGTTGTTGGCAGAATTCATTTCTTTGCAACTCCAGGACTGAAGTCCCTGTTTTCCTTCTAGCTGCTGGCATGGCCAGCTCTTAGCTCTTGGAAGCAGCCTGTAGTGCTTGCTTTGCCCTTGTAAGTACATGGCCCTCATAAGCAGTTCTCATTGTGTATGTTTGCTTTCTTCCCACCCAGTCAAGGATGTTTTAGTCTGTTTTCTGTTGCTTATGGAACTAGGTAACTTATAAAGAAAAGGCATTTATTTCTTACAGTTCTGGAGGCTGAGAAGTCCAAGGTCCAGGGACGCCTCTGGTGAGGGTCTTCTTGACGGTGAGGACTCTGTAGAGTCCCCGGCAGCACAAGGCATGGCATGTTGAAAGGGTTGAGTGTGCTAGCCCAGGTCTCTCTTCCTCTTCTTATAAAGCCACCAGTCTCACTCCTATGATAGTCTATTAACCCATTAATACATTAATCCATTCATGAGGGCTGGGCCCTCATTTCCCAATCACCGCTTATAGGCCCAACTTCTCAGTACTGCCACGCTGGGGATTAAGTTTCAACATGAATTTCAGAGGGGACCAATTTTCAGACCAGGGCATATCTCCCTGCGATTGTTTCAAAATTTTAAAATGCAGGCTTTTTAAAATTTTTTTTATTTTTGAGACATCCTTGCTCTGTTGCCCAGGCTGGAATGCAGTGGCATCATCATAGCTCACTGCAGCCTTGAACTCCCAGGCTCAAGTCATCCTCCCACCTCAGTCTCAAGTAGCTATGACTAAAGGCACATGCCACTGAGCTGGGATAGTTTTTTTTTTTTTTGTAGAACAGGATCTCACTTTGTTGTCCAGTCTGGTCTTGAACTCCTGACTTGACTCCGGATCCTCCCACCTCAGCCTCCCAAAGTGTTGGGATTACCGGCATGCGCCGCATCTGGCAAAAAATGTGTTTTTGTTTTTTGGTTTTTTTTTAATTTGGGGAAACATAGTAAGTTTAATTTGGGGAAACTTATTTCTGGAGAAGGCAGAGGCAGATAAGAGAGCATCTGGAGCAAATGAATCCTGGACAACAGATTGGATCCACTAGGCAGGACCATCTTTAGTGAGGGCTGCTACTGGATCTCTTCATGGAGAAGCTTGAGGTTCTCTACCTGGCCTTCCACCCAGGAGTGGGGTTGGGTCAAACTCTGTTGGTTTGGGAATATTACTCTCCCATGGGCTCCCAGAGCTATTTCTGGGCCTGCAGTGCAGTGCCTCTGGGCCTATGTTAGATGGGCCATGCTTCATTGACAACATTGATTTTATGTTTATTTGTGAAAGGGCAGAATATGAGATTACCAAATAAAATATAATTTCAGGTGTTATTAATGAGGGAGTATATTGCATTCACTTTTAATGAGATTCTGGTGTTACAAAATGATTCCATGTAATGAACCCCAGGAAATCAATGAAAAGTTTAATTACAGTTATGGCAGTGTTGCATGAGAAAATCGCTTTGGTCAATTTTACTTGTACAATTTATCAGTCCTCCCTGCCTTTCTTTTTCAAATTAATTGCTTTGATGAAATAAGTATAAATACATTCTTTGTTAGCTTGTGGGTTTTTTTTTAGAAATGTGTTCATTTCTTTGCAACAAATTTCCTTCTCTCTAGTAATAGTTGTTATTATTTTTACATGTATTACCATTTACAATTCGTACATTTAAAAATTAGGTAGTATTTCCATTTTGTAAATTTCATGATTGTTATGTCTTACTAAAACACTGTTCTTTTCCCTTTGTTAGCTTTTTATAAATCACTTTTTGTCTCCTCAATTTGTCAGTAGATGCAGTCAAACATTTGATGTACGTTCTCTATGCTTTATCACCCCATCAAGCTCTGGGGTGAATAAAAAGGTTAAATAACAAGATACTTCCTCCTCTGATTAGCAGTTTTCCTTTCGTGTAACCACAAACCCTTTTCAATTTTACACAAAATGAACTTTCTTTTTAGAACATTTCTATTGTTGACAGTTCAATGATTATGAGGCTTTCTTGTCCACTGTAATGGTAATTGACTTAAAAAAATTTGTTAAGCACAATACAAAATGTTGATCTGGATATTTAGAGATCTCTAAGGTATAATACATCATCCTTTGGAGTATCCCTGGGGGCTTGGCTCCAGTATCCCATCTCTAGTTTACTTATAATACCTAATGCAATGTAAAAATGCTATATAAATAATTGTCATACTGTATTGTTTACAGAATAATGACAGGAAAAAAAAAGCCTGTACATGCTCATTACAGACGTAACTCTTTTCTTTCCGAATATTTTTGATCCAAGGTTGACTGAATCCACAGATGTGGAACCCATGGATACAGAAGGTTGACTATAGTCTTCTATTTTTGTGACTCTGGATTTTACTAACTATATATTGAGAAAGTTATAGTAGATTTTCTTTTAACTATTACAGTTGTTTATGAGTAGTAAACAACTCCACTTCTGTGTTCAAGGCCTTAAATTATTTTGGCTGATTTACTCTATGGAGAGAAGTAGTTTACTTAGTTTGATTTTAAGAGAGAAACCTCTGCAGTCTCTTTTTCCTCATATTCTCCCATTGATAACATCAGCCTTTCTTCTTCATAGTATAATTCTGATACAAATGAGAGGCAGCCTGGATGTTAAGGATTTTTATTCTAGTCCTGGTTGTCACTGATGCACTGTGCAATATGTGAAGAGTCGCCTAACCCATCTGGAGAGCTCTTGAGTCTTGCCAAACAAGATGAATCTTGTTCTTTCACACTGGCCTATCCAGGAGGTTTTGCAATTTATGGTGTGATATCTACAAAGAACGAAAAAGCTTCCTCAAAGCTGGGTGCTATTTGAGTAGTCTAAATGGAGCTTTGTTGTTTGCTTTAAAAAATAGTGCCTTTCTTGATGGTCATTCAATGTGTGCAGGTAAAACTAAATGGCCTATTACAGGAGAGACTGTTCGTTCCCCATTGGCACAAGGGTAAAATGTACCTGCGACTACTGTTTTCAGAGTCTGTAATCACCATGGCATTTTCCTTTGGGCATAAGTTATTACAGAATTAGATAGCTAAAACTTTCTCCAGAATGTTTACTTTGAAATTGAGTATTCTACCTTTGATTGCTACCTTCTGCTCCATGTGATTCTTTGCTGCTGTTAGGTACCTTGTGTGCACTTGTTGTGTTATGACTTGTAGTACCATATAAGGGCCAGAACAGGCTGTACCCCTGAGCAGAGGAGATGTGAGAGGGGACAGCACATGCTTTCTGGCCTAGACTCCCCACCTCAGCCATGCTACCTTTCTCCTGAATTTGTATGTCTTCATGACTTTTGATTAGCCTCGTTTGCCTTCAGCTCCTAATCTGCTCATCTTCCTGTAAGCTTTATCCAAACCTGCACCCTCATTCCTGAACCTTGCTCTCTACTTATATCTGTGCATGTCTCTCGTTTCCTGGAGGTAAATCTTCCCCCAGGATATTCGGATGCACGCCATATTCAGTTGGGAACGACTGACTTGAAGGAAGGACCCCTTGTCAAAATACTTGTGCTCTAGGTACTTTGAATTGAGATAGTTATACTTAAGGCACCTTACAAACTACCATTGAACCCAGCCAAAGTATTTATCGGATTTAGCAATATCAAGAAATCCGTGACCCCTATAGCTACTAGGGAAGGGGCTTGTTCATATGGTAGAACTATAAAGGATAATTGTAAGTTGCTGATAAGACTAGATTGAAGAACATGCCAGCCAATTCATGATGATTATGAGGAACTACCAGTTTCTCCAGCATGTAGCTGCCGATGCCGATAGTGGTGGCTTCCTGTCCTGCTTCCTGTAGCCCCTCACATGGTTACTGGACACCTATGCCCCCTTATCGTCTTGATGCGTGTCTCCAAATAGTCTTTGTGTCTTTCATTCTTTTCCTTCCCCCCATCTGTAAAGATCTGACTTTTTCACATACTTCTCTGCATTGTACCTGCTGCCCCTCGATCTCATCCATTCCCTCAGGCTCAGCCATGGCCTCTAGGCGACTCCAGAGCTTCATGCCTCTCCAGTCTCTCAAGTCTCCCTCCTGAGCTTTAGTTTCATATTTCATCTGTGTTCTTTCTATTTCTACCTGGATGTCCCACGGTTTCTCAAAACAGCACATGTTGCTAAGGCCACTAGCTTCATCACCTCTTTCCCTAATGTCCTTACTTCTATTAATGTTATCATACCTTTCCATGTCACCCAAGTGCATGGCAAATGGTAAAGTTCACTTTTCCATTCATTCTTTTTTGTTGTTTTATCTTCCTACCTCTCCCAATTACCAGATCCTAACAATTCTCTAATCAAAATATCCCATTTTTACAACACTTAATTCACAATGGATTAATGGTATGGCCTCCTAAAATGTTCCTCTGTAAAACTCTCTGCCTCTCTTAAGTCATAGTGCACAGATACTTCCACTTATAGATTGCCTTCTTGCATTCGACTTTCAGTGACTCTCCACTGCCAACCAACCAAACTACAAACTCCTCAGCTTGCTATTCTGCAGTCTGACAGTTGCCACCTTTTCTCCTGTTTTTCCAGTAAATACTGCTCTATGCCTAGCATAGTGATGGCCCCCCAAATACAGCAGTGAACTACACAGACCGGGGTCCTACCTTCATGGAGCTTATATTACAGTGAGGAGTCAGAGTGTAGTGTCGTGAAGGAAATAAAAGGAGGATGTGAGCGAGGAAGTAACAGGGGATGCTTATGTTAGATGAGGTGATCAGGAAGGTTTCCCTTAACAAGTAGTATTTCAGATGGGATCTGAAGGATGAGAAGGAGCCAGCCATGGAAAGAGGCAGATGAAACAAAAGTACAAGAACCCAGGGAAAAGAAACAGCTTGGAATGCTCAAAGAATAGAAGAATTCTCATGATCGGAGAACAGTGAGTGAGCTAAAGAGAGGTGTAAGATGCACTGACTGGCGGAGAAAGAGTTTACATTTTATATCAGGTATAGCATCAAAGAATTTTCAGTGTTCAAAGCAGCGATGTGATTTGATCTGTTTCATTTTAAAAACACCACTCTGAAGAGCAGCAAGATGGAAGCAGGGAGACCAGTTGGGGGTGAGCTCTTATGGTAATTGCTTGGACTAGGTCAGGGTTTCTCAAGCTCAGCACTACTGGCATTTTAGGCTAGAAAATTATTTGTCGTTGCGGGGTATCCTATGCACCATAAGATGTTAAGGATGTTAAGAAGCATCCTCAGCCCCTGTCCTCTAGAAGACAAGTAGCACCGTCCCCTCCTATCAAAAATGTTTCCAGACAATGCTAAATGTCCCCTGGGGGGCAAAACTACCCCTGGTTAAGAACTGCTGGACTAGATGCTGGCAGTGTGATGGGTTTCTATCTCTACCTACTGTAGAGATAGAACAGACACTACTTTGTAATGAATGGGATATAGTGAGTGACAAAGGAGATAATCAAATATGCTTCCTAGGTTTTTGGTTGGAGAATCTAGGTAGATGGTATCTTGCATACTTTAGAATCTTGACATTGGTCTTCCCTTCCCTTGTGCCTGTTCTTGGAATTATCCTTGTACCTGTAATGTTGCTCACCCCACCATTCTCTTCCTTTCTCTGCATCCCCTCTAGAAGATCCAACTTAAATGCCATCTTCTTGAAGCTTTTCCAGATTTGCCCACCAATGGGGATCCTTTTTCCAGCGGATTTCTACAACTCCATATCAGCACCACTCTTGGACACTTTCTGGCCCTGTCAGCTTCTATAAACCCCAGGAAAGAAGCAGCAGGGCCTACCGAAAAGGAGCAGGCTTGGTGGATGCTTGAATTGTCTGGCTTTGCTTCTGTACCTCACCTCTTCACTTGGTTCCTGTTGATGGCTTGTAGGATTATCATCTCCTACTACACATTCTCTGACCCCTGGGACCATCATCTTTTATAGGCAAGCCCACCCCTAGGCTTGTCTGGAGTTTGTCACATAATTGGGATCCTTGTTATTTGTTATTTGCTATTTTGTGTTACAATTATTAAGGTGTATCTGCCATCTCCCTTTCAAATTACCCAAGAGCAAGAATAAGACCGTATATATCTTTATCCCTGACAGTGCATGCTGATTACAAATTTGGTATTCTGTAAACGTCTGTTGAATGAATAAGTGAATGATTGAATCTGGAAGACTGACCTTATTTTTTTCTCTTGAGTATGGAATTAAAAGAAAATTAACATTTTTATATAATTAGTACATGTAGTTTTTTTTTTTTTTTGAGACGGAGTCTCGCTGTGTCGCCCAGGCTGGAGTGCAGTGGCCGGATCTCAGCTCACTGCAAGCTCCGCCTCCCGGGTTTACGCCATTCTCCTGCCTCAGCCTCCTGAGTAGCTGGGACTACAGGCGCCTGCCACCACGCCCGGCTAGTTTTTTGTATTTTTTTAGTAGAGATGGGGTTTCACTGTGTTAGCCAGGATGGTCTCGATCTCCTGACCTCGTGATCCGCCCGTCTCGGCCTCCCAAAGTGCTGGGATTACAGGCTTGAGCCACTGCGCCCGGCCTAGTACATGTAGTTTTTATAATCAGGAAAATATGGATCTTTTTTAAACCAAAGATGAGCCTGTACTTTGTATTATTAATATAATCAATTAGTTTATATGAAAGGTGGCTTGTTTTTTGTCTTTTTGGCCTTTACAGTTGGGACTGTCGTTGGTAACAGTGCGTCTGCTCTGTTTCTGTATCACAGCTCTAGTTGTAAGTACCACTGCAGCTGGATTTGCATTGGCTCCGGGCCCTTTTGACTGGTCCTGTTTCCTGCTTACTTCTGTTGGGACAGGCCTCGCATCCTGTGCTGCCAACTCCGTCAATCAGGTCAGTTTCACACTTTCACCTAAATTATGATACTGTCACTTTTTCCTAGATGGCTGTATTGTCATATTTTTAAAAACCTTCCAAACTCATATATATTGATGGAGAAGCATTTGTAACACTATATATCCTATAGGAGCCTGTGGGTTTCATAACCAATTTGTCTTTTCGTTTTGAGATGAATGGTTTTCAGATATATTCAGGTGAGAGAGCAATAGAGTAGATGCTTCAAATGACTAGGATTCCTTGGGTTAAAACATGTTTTTGAGCTGTCATAACTTTCTACTCTTAGCAGTATCTTTGTTTATCCGTTTCAGATACATTTCCTTGAGCTTGTCATTTTTATGCACTATTCTTTCTTGGTGTCATTTCTTTGCATTTTAAACCACTACTATAAGGAACAGAATATATTTTAAATACACATATTCGGCTATTTTTTTAAAAAATCAGTAATTTAGTACTCAGTTAACTTGGTATATGGAATAAGATTATACCCCAAAATTAGCATATTATTTTTAATACATGCCCCCCCATTATTTTAAACATCAAAATAATTCTCCCAAATAGTTGTTTTTTTCCCCATCTGGTCATTGTGGTCTGCCCTAACGTTGTGGCTTTTTCATAAGATACTATAGTGAAAAATTTTGGCTAAAACTTAAGGAAAATCGTTTTCATTACCAGAACACCCAAGAGGAGTTGGCACAGTTTTAAAACAGGAATTCAAGTTACCAGCAGGAAAACAGCTTGGCTGAGTGGATATATAAGTTGCTAGTCTGCAAAATATGTGAATTTAATGTGATAATGCCTATAGCCATTATGGTTCTACAATATCTTGTTAGCTATTTGGAGAAGGATCAATCTATTTCAAATAAGTGTTTGGTCGTTGTTATTGTGGATATCAAAACAGTCTTACAGTGAGGTTCAAATAGTGCTACCACTTTTCCAAAAGGATCATCCCCTTCTATAAAGCAAGACACTGTCTCTTCCAAGTAGTGTCTTCCTTTGGCTACCTTCCCATGTTTTCTGGTAAAGAGAATAAACATGATTCCACCATGAACATATTTTTAATGAAAATGCGAATAAAAAGCAATATAAGCCAAATTGATTTATTTGTCCACTTGGGTCTATTTTTTATTTTTTAAAGTTATTACCTCTATTTGGTTATACATCTGGGACCCGAGATTAAGCCAGGAGCACATTCTAGTTTTCAGCCTCCTTTTCTTAAATTGAAAAGCCCCATTTATCCTTGAGATACTGATTATCTCAAGGATTTAAATTATGTAGATTCAAAGAAAATGTTTAAAATAAAGTATGCACATTCAGAGAAAAAAATAACTAGAAAGCATCAAATGGTTCAGAAACTCCTAAATGTTATAAAAAAGAGGAGTTGTTTGAGTTGGAGCTGCTCCTCCTCCCCTCTCATCCCACCCCTTTTCTTTTCAAAAATAGGTAGCTCAAGAATTTATCATGGAAAAAACCTCTCAGTTGTAGCAAGAAAGTATTTGGAAGAATAAAAATGGAATGATTTACATTTAAGCAGAAATTGACAGAAATTGAACATAAGCCAAGGTTTTGGAAATTTTAAAAGGATGTGTTTAGGTGGCTGCTTGATTTTAGTCTGTAGAACTATTTTGCTATAGGGGCGAGTTGGATTCTGTAAATTTTAAAATACGGAGGAAAGCCACAGAATGCATGATGGGATTCTTTCTGGTACTGAAAAAGTGCAGTGTCTGCCTCTTTCCTCCTTAGGCTGGTTTTTCAGCCCTGCTCCGTATCCCACTTACACAGCGCTCTTGATCTTCCGTTGGAACTCCGTGTCATGTTCTCCATGTGTCACTCATCCCACATAGGCCTCTGCAGTGTCCTGAGTGATGTCAGTTCTTCATCAGTGCTTGTGGTACAAATGAATTTCTCCATCTTTTTGTACCTCTCATATTGCTTCCTTCCACTTATCTCAGGCTCTGATTTCATTTGGAAGCATCACAACACTTTAAAAGTCTCAACGATTCTCGGTCTAGTAGAATCCTAGTGTTATCATTGTGGTATCAGTCAGCTTCCCAAATTATAATATTTCCCAATAATGTTAGAGATATTTTAGTTCCAGTGTTAGGCAATCTTATAAATTTAAAATAAAGGAATGCAAAACCATTTTGATTAGTGTTTTTAAACAGTGTAAGCCGAACAAAGAGCACTGAGCAATAAGGGTTCACCAGAGTTTTTGAGTAGCATATAAATAAAGCAGTAGTCCTTAGCAAAAAGGAAGAGTTTACTATACTTTTTTTAGAGAGCTACTGTCCAATTAAAAATACATATATGTGGTTGGTCTGTATAAAAGTTCTTCACTTTTAATAGAATTCTATGGGAGGAAAACTTTCCTTCTGTTCATATTTATAAAAAGATTCAAATTTTATTTATATTTT